>NC_081308.1:52566102-52893701 GCF_030435805.1 Mustela lutreola | reverse complement strand
GCAGTGCTGGGGGACAGTGTGGACACATGGTTTGGTTTCTCCTCTGGCCTGATTCTGCGGCAGCCCCGCTCTGTCCTCCTCAGACTTCAGAGCAATAGCTGAACAAGTGGAGAAAGGACCAGGGGGTCAGGAAGGTGGCCACCGAAGAGTGACTTCTCTGGAGTGTGGCTGAGCTAGCGAGTGAGCGTGTTATTCCAGCTCTGCCTGCAGTCGGGATGGAGCTGAACAGGGGCCAGGGAACGGGAGGAGGAGCAGAGAGCGGGGACAGTGGAACCAAAGAGGAGATTCAGACGAGTGAAAGTAATTGGGAGGACAGAGAAGAAAATCTAGAAGACAGGCATGTAAGAAAGGAAAAGGGAGGAAGTGGGCATTGGGAAAGGGCACCACCAGGGAAGGAGAGAGGGGAAGGGAAGAGGAAGGAAGAGAGGAAAGGGGAAAGGGAGAAGGGAAGGGTCAGCATGCCAGGGCTCCCCCTGCATCTGAAGAAGAGGTGGCTGGTCAAACAGGGTGCTCACTCCTTGGTCCCAGTTTCTGCTCCCAGTGCTACTGGGATTTGCAAGGAAGGCAGGCTGTCCCCTGGGACCCACTGGAGCCCACTGGAGCCCACAGGAGGGTGGGAGAGGTAAGATGCCACCGGGTCCTGTCCTGAGCTGCTCCCAGCTGCCAGCCTCACCACATGGTGCAAGAGGGACCCCAGAACAAAGGAAGGACACAGGCCCGCATGTCTGCCGGTGGCTCTGGGCACTTAGCTCATCGCAGTGAACCACACCGCCTCCTCCACCCAGGCTTCCAAAGCCTCCTTCTTCGTTCCTGGCTTTCATGTCTGTACGAACATGAGCCAGATCTAACTCATCTCTGACAGACAATTCTGACTCACCCCGTGTCAGATTTTTATTAGTGGCTGTGATAGAGTAAGACAGCAATGCTCCAACAAACGGACTATTTCCTCCCACGTGACCTCAACAGTCTTATACATTTTCTTAGCGAAAAACTCTTGTCTCCTTCCATTAAGCTCATAACGTGGTCTAATAGTATACATGTGCCTTCGTTACATGCAAAGCGATACAGAGGTCCTTTTTTAAAATTCTACAAGGTAAAGTCAATGAACACATCTAACTTGACGAATAAGTCTCTAAAATGTCAATCCAGGCAAAGCTTTTTCTGCCTACAGTTTGAAGCCTACGTGGTGACATTATTAAAACGCTTTCAGTCCCTCAGTGAGGTTCTTAGAAGCTAGCCAGGGCTTACTACATGCCAGGCACTGTGTTCAGGTGTTGGAGCTAAATGGATGGAGAGCTTGAAGGCTGGCAGGGGAGGGACATCCATGTCACAACCACAGCTAGAAACGGAGGCCAGTGGTAGAAAAGAGAGAGCAGGCTGCATGGAGAGTGTGTACCATGGGGCTTGTGAGCTCACGAATAAGTGGGAGTACCTGGAGTGGGGAGACAGGGGAGAGGAAGAGGGTCTTCCCATCAATGGGAATCACCTGTGCTTGGAGGCAGGTGCCATGAGGGGTCTTCACAGGAAGAGGGAGGCAGCGTGGTTGAAGGGCAGAGAGACAGGGCAGAACAGGCATCAGTCAGTTGGAGGGGTAGGAAGAGACGGATGGGAGGATTATGGATGCCTTTGGAGGACTGAGAATTTGTTAGAAGATCAGTGCAGATTTCTATGGAGACAAATGCCAGGAACTGATAGGTCTTTGAAAGGTCACTCTGGCTACCTTTTGGCAAAGCGGTTGGTAAAAGGCACGTGCAGGTGTGAACACACCAGGTGGGAGGTGAGTGCAGGGAATCAGGTGAGGGAGCATGGGAACTTGGTCCGGGGGTATATAAGGGAAAATAGCCTTTAACGAGTTCCGCAAATTGGCACCAGCTGTGGCTTCATTACAGCACTGGAAGGGGTAGGTGGGTGTGTCCTGGAGGTTACAGAAATTACATGAGAAAGGGAAGTCATTTTAGATCTTTTTTCCAACTAGAGGAACTCTCACCTCATTGATAGAATTCCAGAGTGGGAACGGATGGACATGAGGACAACTTTGAAATGTCTGAATATGTTCTTCAATATCTTTGCAAGTGACGAGGAGACCTTGACCTTAGGAGCCCTCGGCCCTCTTTGTAGCCAAAAAGATTTCACCTACAGATTTGGGTTCTCCCTTTTAAAGTCAAGGAGACAGTCCTTCCAAAGGACACCTCCTATCATTTTACCCTCTCATCATACCTCACGTGCTGGGATCTCCAAGACCCTCTGTTCCAGGTTGTCCATATGCACTTTGGTGGGGCCGGTCGTGCCAAGAACACCACCACAGGAAATCTAGAGCCTGTAGTGCTACTAATAACATCATCTAAGATTGTATTTGCTGCCCTCATGGCTTGTTCCCACCATGACTCACTGAAGCTTTTTACACGTTGTATCCATTAAGCTATAGTTCCCAAAGCTCATCATCTCTAGTGCCATTAATTTTTAGGGGACCAGGCCAGTCGCTTTTCTCCCCACCCCTCCCCTCTCAACCATTGTTTATTTCTGTGAAGGCTTTTCCTAGTTTGTTTCAGGGCAAGAGCACTCTTCATGGGGAAAGGGGAAAGGGCATGACCTGAAGAGAGACTTGTGGACTCTTCCCTGAGCCCAGAGCTAGCCTCAGGGATCAATCTCAATAGCCTGAGATCACCACATGAGCCAGAACCCAGAGTTGGGCACTTCACTGAGGGTGCCGCCCAGGTGCTCCTCAGCTGTTGTTGACCCGTTTCTGGAGATGGGCGCCTGTGTGGCTCGGTTAGTTCAGCGACTGCCTTGGGCTCAGGTCATGACCCCGGACTGGCAGGATCTTGTCCCGCCTCGGGCTCCCAGCTCCTGGGGGAGTCGGCTTCTCCCACTGACCTTCTCCTCTCTCATGCTCTCTCTCACTCATTCTCGCTCCATGAAAGAAAGACAAGCTTTCCAAAAAGTGTCTGGAGCCTTGTTGGATGGGCTTGAATGTGGTGGATCTCAGTGAGTTTTCTCATCGCATGCAGACACCTTGAGGATAGCCATGTCTTTCTAAAAGGATCCCTTGTTGTTGTTCTGCCATGGTTTCTTTCTCTGTTCACGGATCGGGTGTCTTTCCATTGTCTCTTCTCAAGACCTCAGAAAATCAGCCTTTGAGGATTCCTTTGGGTACGGTCTAGCCCTTTTCATCTTTTCTCTTTCCACAAAATCTATACTACACTCTGCATCCGCCTATGTAGAGTTTATTTTTCACTGACCTATCCAGGTCTTTTCTTTCAATAGAATTTCAGTCCTTCATTCTGCAGGTCATTGTTGAAAAGTTAAAGGTGAAGTCTACTAACTCGCTAGGCGTATTTTCTTTTTCCTATCTATTCCTTCCTACCTTTCTATCTATACACATAGATATATATAGTAATACATATACACACACACGTATGTGTGTGTGTGTGTATGTGTGTGTGTGTGTGTGTTTATGCATATAAACTATCCCAGTCCTAAACTCCAGCACCTGGGAACATGTCCTTTTTTGGAAATAGGGTCCCTGAAGATGTAACTATCTAGGATGAGGTCATATTTGAGTAGACTGGGCCCCTAATTCAGGAGGACTTGTGTGCTACTAAGAAGAGAGAGTGTGGATACACAGATATGCACTGAGGGAGAAGGCCTGGTGAAGACGTCCAAAGCCAGAGCAATACTTCAAGCTGGAAAAGGGGCCTGGAACAGATCCATACACAATACTTACAAAAGTAGCATGTCCTACCAACATTGTAGCCTCTAGAAATGTAACACTGTCCACTTCTGTGGTTTCAGCCTCCAGGCTTCTGGTATCTTGTAATAGCAGCCATAGAAAAACCATTATATATATATAGGTAAAAGAATGTATATTAGGTAATATTAGAATAAGAATAATATTAGGTAAAAGAATGTATAATATAATATATAATATATATATTATAAATATTATAAATATTATATATACATATATACATATACATATATATGTATATATAATATTTATAATATATATAATATATATAATATATATTTATATATATTTATAATATATATATAATATATATATTTACACATATGTATATATGTATATATATACATAATATATACATAATATATATATAATATATACATAATATATAATATATACATAATATATACATAATATATATGTATATATGTATATATAATATTTATAATATATATAATATATTATATATATTTGTAATATATATAATATATATATTACATATATGTATATATGTATATATATACATAATATATACATAATATATATGTATATATGTATATATGTATATATGTATATATGTATATATAATATTTATAATATATATAATATATATATATTATCCATTCTTTTACCTAATAAAACATTTTTGTTCAGAATCTCAGTCTTCCTTCCTCAGTCTTCCTTCCTTCCAGTAGAATGTTATTCTCATTCTTTTGGTGCCTCCTGAACAATTCGACCACGTCTACAACTTCAATTTGCATGAAAGTTATTCTTACCTAAAGTCTTCCGCCATTTCTTTAAAAACAGTTGGCATCTTTTTGCAGTTTCCAGTGTTTTTGGTTTGAGTATCTGTTTATAGGCTGATAAAGGTAACTTTCATCCTACTCTTTCCTTCTGAGTTTGTTTTTTTCTGGGAAAGTATATTTTCTACTCTTTAAAAAGAAGGACCTAGAAAAGTGAAATGGTTCTTCTTTGTAAGTCTACATTCCCTTTCCCCATTTTCTGTGTACTTTATGAGACCACAGATTTGGCAGCTGACAGCATGTATCAGCCTTTAAAAAAATTAAATTTAATTTAAATGAAGTTAAATTAAATATATTTAATTCAATTGAAACTTGAAAATACAAATGAAAATTTACAATTAAAAATATAAATTAAATGCATTGGAAGGGGAGGTGAGACTAAGACCTCTGAGAGACTAAGGACTCTGAAAATCAACATGAGGGCTTTGATGGGGCGAGGGGTGGGAGGTAGGGGGAACCAGGTGTGGTTATTAGAAAAGGCCCAGATTGCATCATGGAGCACTGGATTTGGTGTAAACCAAGGAATACTGGTATGCTGAAATAAAAATTAAAAACAAAAGAGAAAAATGAAAAAAAAACATATATAAAAACATTTAAAGAAAAAAACAGATTTTTAAAAAAAGATCTATGAGGGCTTT
Organism: Mustela lutreola; assembly: GCF_030435805.1. Taxonomy (NCBI): domain Eukaryota; kingdom Metazoa; phylum Chordata; class Mammalia; order Carnivora; family Mustelidae; genus Mustela; species Mustela lutreola. Next base: position 52,888,515 of record NC_081308.1, on the reverse strand, counting down.
AAGTTGTGTAAACCTGGTGAATCACAGACCTGTACCCCTGGAGATAAAAATATAATCTATATTTATTTAAAAAAATAATTGAAATAAAATAATAAATAAATAAATGGGGATGTATGAAGGGATGAAGCAAAGAAAATGCGAGACCATGGGCATCATTTGAGGGGCTCAGTCGTTTCATGAAATGTCAATGGTTTTTCTACTCTAATGAAAAGATGAACTTGGTTAGATTGCATCAATACCCACATCCACACAGAACGCTGTGCTGCTTCGAGGAGGGACAGAATCAGCTCACGAAGGCAGAAACAAAATTCGGAAGTACTGAAAACCTAAAATTGAACAAGATTTCTACCAACCGAGAAGGGGACATCATAGCGAGTATAAGCAGGGACGGGGGAAACACTGAAGGTACAACAACTGGATAAAAAACAAAGAGTGAAATGTGTATAGAAACATATTCTAAGAGAATGGACAAAGTATGAGAATCAGGAAGTAAATTCCTCCACGTCATCAGATAGAAGTTAAAAATTCAGGAAAATTCAATGCACTCCTGGGACATACAAACAAAGCTTGAAAATCCTATTGATGAGAACAGCAAAAGGAGGACTGACCTGTTGTCAGGAACCTGTCTTTGATCTGTCTCAGGATGTCTGTGTTTAAACGCACAGTTAATGATTGGGTTGGTGGTTGGCATGAGGGGATGGTCACTGAACAAAGGCACCCCACCTATCCTCTGCTCTCTGACTTCCTCCCTCTTCTCCAGGATCCCTATAGCATGTGACAAGCAGAATTAGCTCACATAAAGCTATCAAAGAACTCTCTCATTAACTTAGCCCCCAGGTGTCAAAAGAAACAGCTTAAGTCCCTGAAACATAAAATGAAGATGTGTCCCCACCTTAACGATGTAACACCCCTTCCCTCACATGCTGCACACCATGGGAAGCTCTAATCACATCCATTAGGGACCTAGTTGCTTAGCATATATCAAAGGAATAGGACAGAAGTGAGGAAAGATAATTATGTTTAACAAATGAATTAAAACAATTATACAACCACCCACTGAGTACAGAGCTTTGAGCTCTGCTTCAAATAGGATATGAAAAGAATCAGCTGAGAAATTGTATTGCAATCAAAACTGGCCAGCACTTTCAGAGACCTTTTTTCTGCAGGATCAGAATGCAGACATTATTGGTTAGAGAAATCTAAAAGGTGCTCTCTTATGAGATATCTTATGAACCTACAGTAAATGATTCCCAGTAACATTAAAACCCAATAATAACTGTTTCAAGACATGAAAACCCCACTTCTGATGGTCAGTGGTATTGTTTGTCATGTTTGTTGTAATTTGCAACAGCCAGCATCCTTTGGACACTCTTCCTACCTCTGAGGAATTTTCCCATGTTGACTTTCTACCCCAAGAGAAGCCAGAAATTACTTTGCAAATGATACAAGGTCTGCCCATCAGATGCACCCACAGGAGGCTCTGATGGGAGAAGAAGAAGCAAGCACCAAGTAGGTAGGATCTGTTTCTAAGGATGTATGCAAAAGACTGGAGTTCTCTGAGCAGCCATGCCCACGGTTCCATCCAGGGGTCAACTGTTGGGGTATCACTGCACTATCTCCCCTGGGCAGTCCTACGGTGGTACAGCCCCAGAACCTGGCATTGGCACTCCAGGCATCTTCAAGGCCCTTGATAATGTTCAATAAAGTTCTTTTCTGTTCAAACTAATTACATCATTGACTGATACACATTTTGCTTTTCAGAAGTAAAGAATAGGGGAAGAACTCATAAGTGCTTTGAAAACTGTAAAAGACTGTACCAATCTATGGTAGCAACTACAGTGCTTGGCTTTTAAAGGCAAGAAGCAGCAACCTAAGCTTGCAAATAAATAGGCCACTCACAAGCTTGTTGAATGTTTGGAATTCTACAAAGTAAAACATGGGTCATGGGATTAATGTTGTAGACGTCCCTTCATAGCCAGATGGATGATGAGTTGGGTTTTCAGAAGTTTCCAAAGCTACTCTTAGAGTAGGAACTAACTGAGGCTATTTCTGTCCCCACGCTCCGACACTGGACACTTGTCCTTTGGGGGGCAGATATCAGGAAGCACCAAGTTGGTTGGACGATGCAGGTTTTCAGTCCAGTCCTGGCTTAGGTCCCAGCCAAGAGACAGCGTGGCCCACCAGGGACATCACCCACACTCCTTCCTTTGTTAAGCTGAATAATCTTCCATTGTAATTTATTTATTTATTGCATCGCAATTTTATTTATTTATTGCATTTCATTTATTGATATAATAATATAACATTATGATAATATTTCATATATTATATGTAGTATATCATATCATTGGCTCTCTCCCGTCTCTTCCCATAAGGGCACTAATCCCATTGTTAGGGCCCCACCACCATGACCTAATAATCTCTTAAAGGCCTTATCTGTAAATGTCATTACACTTGGATTAGGGTTCCAACATATGACTTTTTTTTTTAATATTTTATTTATTTATTTGACAGACAGAGATCACAAGTAGGGAGAGAGGCAAGCAGATAGAGGGAGGGAAGCAGGCTCCCTGCTGAGCAAAAAGCCTGATACAGTGCTCGATCCCAGGACCCTGGGATCATGACCTGAGCCAAAGGCAGAGGCTTAGCCCACTGAGCAACCCAGGCGTCCCTCCAACATATGACTTTTGAGAGGGGACACAAACATTCGGACTATAGAGGAGCTATATTTTTTAAATTATTTTTTAAGAAACAGGAATAATTAACCAAAAACCATTAATGTAAAAAAAATGATAAAAGTACATTGTATTACTGTAGATTTATTTTGTAACTGCTAATATTCACTTAATATAATCAATCACCTGGGATGATTAAAAAATGTGGATTCAACAGCCCTGCCTGACAATTTGAGTTGGCATCTAAACTGTATCTGTGTTTTATTTTGTGTGTACGTGTATTTTGTGTCTTGAGAATAATCTGATTACAGAGATAAGTAACTGTAGATAAAGGCTGGCTCGTGACAATTTGCCTTAAAATCTCAGAGCACCCCTTAATTTAACCCAAAGTCTTGAAGAAAAGATGAAAAAAGCCTTTGCTTCAAAGTTGAATCACTAAGAAGGTCAAATACGTGTTCAGATTCCTAAACAGAAACATGCACATTTTATTATGGCAGCAGAAATTTACACAGTGATGGGTTAGTCCCTCACTTGCTATTGTATAACACTATCCGGTCCCGGAGGAAATTCCAGGGAGGAACATGAATTGAGCTACGCCCATTGGGGCAAAATAGTGCACATTCAGCATCTTCGCCTGACGTTTTAAGGGTTACCAGAAGGAGACACTTTGGGCTAAAAACCAACCTGTGCTTTGCTCCCCAAGCAGTCTCCACAGCACACAGCTGCAACCATGCAAAGGAAGGTGCTTCTTTTCCTAATCCACACCCAAGCACCATACAAAGATAATAAGACACCATACATTCAGCAGTGGGAGGGGTCCTTGTGTAATCAGGCATATTGTTTTGATTTTCTATGCACGGATATTTACAAGCCTGAATTTCTTAAAAGAGCAGTCAGAGTTTAAATTTTCCTGGTTAATTGCGTATTTGGAAGGTCGAAGATAGGCACAATAATGCAGAGAAAAAAACGTATTCAATAATCAGTATGAGGATGAATGAACAATGGCTTTATAAGTGAATGTGATGGTGGAAATTCAGGATATATAGCACACCTCGAGTTTTGCTGTCATCATTTTAATAAAAAAATATGAATAAAAATATTTTTAAGACACGTGAGTAAAGACTAGAAGTGCAGTCCTTACAGGCTACCCACATCAAATGAGGTCACACATCCATTACATCGAAATTAAAATGGCTTCAAGTTCTCACCCTCTTCCCTCAAAGGAATCTGAAGGTTGAACATTGCTATGCTGTCACTTGGGATGCCATTGTTGGCGCTGTCACCTTGCAAGGACAGAAATATGCACTGGTTATTATGGGATCAGAAGGAAGAGTCACAGAAACCTGATTTAGGGGAAGAGGGTGAAAAAAATATCAGGGAAGAATAATTGAACTCTGCATTAGAAACTATTGATACAGTCTACGTTAACTCATTGAATTTAAATAAAAGAAGTTTAAAAAGAAAAAAAAATCAGGGAAGATGAGTAACCGTCCTTTATTTTCCATATTTTGATACTTTGACCATCATGAGTGCTTGCTGAAGCTGGAAGGACTGCCCCTCCAGGGTTGGTCAGCTCCTAGAGAGAGTTACCCCTCAGCTGGGAGTGAGGTTTTTAAATGCAAAGCAATGAATCTAGAGTCTGAATTCCTGACCACCTTCTCTGTGGAACTGTTACTCAGGGTCCGAATCACCCCAGGGCCAAGTACCAGACAACCAGGGACAGCCGTTATACCCCAGCTCCTGCTGAAAGTGTCCAAATCAGCCAGTCCCAACCTACCATCCCTACTTCCCCCATTCCTTCCTACAGAAACCACAATAAAGGCTCTTATCCTCAGTCCCATCCTGACGGAACCCGGTGCTCCCCTTTGTCCTCCCCCACCCCTCCCTGGTGGCTGCGCCAGCCCCCTCCTTCTGGGATTTGTGAGTAACCAATTGTCTTTTCAACAGCAGTGATCTCCTGGTCTGTTGGCCTTGCTATCCCTAAATGACAATAAAACCCCTAAGTCCAAACAAAGACTTCCTGGAGGAGGTGATGTATGAGGTGTATGATGTGTGAAGAATGTCTGGAAGTATTATCTTTGTATAACAAGCCAGAAAACAGGGTTTTAGGCACAGAGAGCAGCAGGTGTGGCCAGATGCAGGTAAGAGAGAGCCAAAGCCATCCACGAATTCACAGGGGCTCACTGTGGTTCAAGCACAGAACCTGCGGAAGGAGCAGGGAAAAGTGGAATCGAGGAGATCATGTAAATGGTGGAAACTGTGGGCTATGTGTTGTGCCTGACCGCTGTACTTTCTCATCTTCCTCTTTCTGGGTACACAACGCCGTTCACTCTGGATAATTTCCCCTGTGCTTCACAGTATGAAGGTTCCTCAAAGAGGTAAATAGAATTACCCTAGGACCCAGCAATCCCACTAGTGGGTATTTACCTAAAGATACAAATGTAGTGATCCAAAGGGGCATGTGAACCTGAATGTTTACAGCAGCAATGTCCACAATAGCCAAACTATGGAAAGAACCTAGATGTTCATCAACAGAGGAATGGATAAAGAAGATGTAATACACACACACACACACACACACACACACACACACACACACACACAGGAATACTATGCAGCCATCAAAAATGAAATCTTGCCATTTGCAATGACTTGGATGGAACTAGAGGGTATTATGCTAAGTGAAGTAAGTCAATCAGAGAAAGGCAATTATCATATGATCTCTCTGATATGAGGAATTTGAAATGCAGGGTAGGGGATCATGGGAGGTAGGGAAGGAAAAAATGAAACAAGATGGGATGGGGAGAGAGACAAACCATAACAGACTTAATCTCACAAAACAAACTGAGGTTTGCGGGGATGGAGGGGGTATGGAGAGGGTGGCTAGGTTATGAACATTGGGCAGGGTATATGATATGATGAGTTCTGTGAAATGTGTAACACAGATGAATCACGGACCTGTACCCTTGGGGGCAAATAATACATTATAAGTTAATTTAAAAAAATTTCACCTGTGCTTTATGCAGTCTGAGGGAGGATGGGCACACATATAAACCCATATAGTGATTGGTCCACCTGACACCAATAGGACCAATCTGAGTCTCCCTGGGATTGATATGTAAATGACAGGAAGACAAGGTTCTCTCTTTAGGCGAGTGACTGGCCTTGCTGGATGGGATTCAGGAGCTGGCAATGGCCATCTTCCTGGACACTTGAAGAGTCCGACCAGAGAAGAAAGCAGCCATATGGAGACAAGTAAACATGAGACATGGACAAAGAGAAAAGTGTTTTGCCGGTTTCCAGTCCCTAGTTCTTGATTCTGAAATTTTAGTTCTGCAGCTCTTCTTTTGACTTTTTAAAAAGATTTTTTCTTTATTTATCTGACAGAGATCACAAGTAGGCAGAGAGGCAGGCAGAGAGAGAGGAGGAAGCAGGCTACCTGCAGAGCAGAAAGCCCGATGTGGGGCTCGATCCCAGGACCCTGGGATCATGACCTGAGCCGAAGGCAGAGGCTTAACCCACTGAGCCACCCAGGTGCCCCGTCTTCTTTTGGATTTGTATGAACTTCTGTGGTATCCACCCCTACAGGAACCTGGACATTCCTTTGTTTTTTGTTTGTCTGCTTGCTTTTCCCTTTTGGTTCCTCCAGTTTTCTTTGGATTGCTGCCACTTGCAAGCAAAGGGTCTTGTAAAAATACCACACCAAGGAAATTCACACGTCCTTAGGAGCTATTGAGTAAGTTCCTGTAGGGGGAAGGACACAATGAGATGCACATTTTAGAGTGATCATCTTAGAATAAGTTTAGAGGATGAATTGGTGTGAGGAGGGGAGGGAAAGGGGCATATTCCTGAAGATGAGATGACAGGTTGGAAGGCCGTTATGGTCATTCTGGCAAAGTATGGTGAGTGCCTGAAACAGAAGAGAAAAGGGGGCTGAGGAAAGATTAAACTTACACAAGGTGAGAAGACTAATGAGACTTTATGAAATCTGAGTTTGTGAAATCGGATATTGCTAGGCTTTTAGCACACTTACTTTGGGACCTAATCTTCAAAAATATTTAAATATCTCTGGTGGTAACAACACCATCGTCTTTCCAGTGATTAAGAACTCTGAAATCTTAATCTGGCCTGGGCTGTAGAATGTCAGCTGCGGCTTGAGCACAACGAAAAGCCATTGAAGGGTTTTACACTGGCGGGTGGAGGGTGGTCATGGGATTCCTTTTGCATTTTTAAAATGTCATTTTTGGCTGCTGTGTAAAGAATGGATAGAGAAAAGGCAAAAATAGAAACAAATCATTCTCCAATATTTCCGGAACATCTACTATGTGTCAGGTACTGTTCTAAACCCTAAAGACAGAATGGTTAACAAGAGACAAAATAAATTTGATGTCCTCTTGGAGTTTTCATTTTAGTTGTTGAGTGAGAAATGAAGCAAATAAATATACATACATATCAGGGGTTGATGTGGGGTAGGAAGGAAACTAAGCTGAGTGAGTGGACATGGGGTGTGGGGGTTTAGGGGAGCAGGTTGGTATTTTCTATGGGACTGTGTCAGGGAAGTCTCCCTCATTTGAGGAAAGACCTGGAGGAAATTAAGGAACGAGCAGTTGTGCTGTTTGGAGAAGAGCATCCCACACAAAGCAAACAGTAAGCCCAAAGTGGGAGCACATCTAGTGTGTTAAAAGAATGACACGGCGACCAATAATGCTGGGCAAAAAATGAGCAAGATGGCAAGTGGTAGGAGGTAGGTAAGGAAGGTAGTGGGGTCAGATCACATAAAGTCTTGAAGGCCATTGTAAAGATTTGCCTTTAACTTTGTGCCAGATGAGAAGAGCTTGGATGGTTTTGAAGAGGTGAAAGACCCCTCTCCCCTTGCTAAAGGCTTGTTTAAGTAACCTGATGTCCCCAAAGCACCCCCTATCCCCTTGCTGAAGGCTTGATTGTTCCCATAGCCGGATGGCAACACATACCAGGATGTCTATTGTCTGTGATCACCTGGTCTGTCAAAAGAAAAGACAGATGAGGAATAGAGTATACCTGGGACTTTCCAGAGTGCTGAGCCAAGGCCCACCAGAGCAAACCGTTGTGTCCTTGCCTTAAACCCAGTGCCTGACAATGCTTGATTTAAGTTAACCAATCAGATCCCTGTAACCAAGCATCTGCTTCTGTAAGCACGCTTCCCGCCACCCCAACCTTGCCCTATATAATCTGCTCCCCAACTTAGCCCGGCGCGCTCAGCCCACAAAGGCTGATGCGTCCGCAGGCGCCTGTGTAACCAATAAACCTCTTGCAACTTGCATCCAGTGGAGGCTTGGTGTCTGCTTCTTGGGTGCGGATCGAGGGTCTTTCAGAGGCTTGACTTGATTTAGATTAGAAAAGGATCAGGGCGCCTGGGTGGCTCAGTGGGTTAAGCCTCTGTCTTCAGCTCAGGTCATTGTCTCGGGGTCCTGGCATCGAGCCCCGCATTAGGCTCTCTGATCATCAGGGAGCCTGATTCTCCCTTTCCCACTGCCTGCCTCTCTGCCTACATGGGTCTCTCTCGCACTCTGTCAAATAAATAAATAAAATCTTAAAGAGAAAAGAAAAGAATCACTCAGGCTGCTGTGTGCAGAACGGACTTGCGGGGTTGTGAAGTGGGGATGCTACTTGCATTAATGTAGACTGAGATTTCTATACTGCTGGCATTTGGGGCCATATTAATTTTTGCTATGGGGAGCTGTCCTGTGCACTGACCACTAGATCACAGGAGCGCCCTTTCCCAACTCCCAAGTTGTGACAACGAAAAGTGTGTCCAGACCCTGTCAAAATCCCCTGGGGGGGGGAGCAGGTGCACAAAACTCTCCTGGTTGAGGACCACTGATCTGGGTGAGAGGGGGTATTGGCCCAGACCAGAGTAGTAGATGCAGGGGTGGGGAGAAGGGGGGAGATTCTGGGTGTATATTGAAGACAAAACACGCAGGATTTATAAATATATTAAGTGTGGAGTGTGCGGAAAAGACAAGAGTTGGGATGATTTTACAATTTTGGGAGCCTGAGGCCCTGGAACAGTGACGTTACCACTTGCTAAGATGGGAAAGACGACGGGAGAAGCAAGTTTGATAGGCAACAGGTGTTTGGTTCTGGAGATGGTGGCTGAATCCACATGGGGATGCCCAACCAGCAGCTGAACACACGAGTGTGGCATTCATGGGTGAGGTCTAGGCTTGAGGCACAAATATGAGCACCGTTAGGACATAGGGTTCAAGCTCTGAGAAGAAGTGGGCTTACCTATGCAGTGAGTATGGACAGAGGTGTGTTTGGCAACATGATAAGGCAGCTTCATGATATCTGTCCCCTGGTATTTGTCCTGTGAGTATGGATTGGAGTGTGTATGGGACTTAGGACTTGCTTTTAACCAATAGAATTTGGCAAGGAAAGAAGATGTCACTATTATAATCTCATTATATTAAATCAGACTGTTTTACTGATTGGAGTGAGAGGCTGTCCTGGACTTGAAGAAGCAAAGAGCCAAGTTCAGAATCACCTGTGGAGAGAGTTATATGGCAGGAAACCGCAAGCAGCCTCTGGGGGCTGAGGATGGTTTCCAGTTAACAGCCTGGAGAATCTCCCTGGCCCGCCCCAGCATGGGTTGCCCCCCAAATCACACAGCTACAAGGAAATGAGTTCTGCCAACAACCCGAGTGACTTTGGAAGCAGAGCTTTCCCTAGTGGAACCTGCACGTGAGAACACAGCTTGGTGGGCGCCTTCTCTCCTCCTTTGAGTGAGACGCAGAGCCGAGGACCCTGGTTAAGCTGTGTCTGGCCTCCTGACAGCTAGAGATGGTAGGATAGTAAACTGAGCTGTTTAAAGTTACTAAACTTGTTATTATTTGTTATGAAGTAACTATTAAAAACAAAACAAGAGGCCCAAAATGGAGTTGCTTATGCTAAGCCCCATGTCCCCCAAACCAGACTTAATTATGATTTTAGCTGTCCCAGAAATGGAATCTGAGCCCAGGCAAGCAGACACCACCTGATCCCCACTCCCTCGGACACCTGCCATCCCCAGAAGCCAAGTCACCTGGACATAACCAACCTGCCTTGTTTGCCTGATGTGAATTCCTTGCTCCTCCTCTCTTCTGCCTATAAAAGTATTTCATTTTGTACTGCTCCTCCGAGCTCCTTTCAGTCTGCAAGCAGGATGCTGCCCATTTCGTGAATCATTGAATAAAGGCAATAGGTTCTTTAAAATGTACTCAGCTGAATTTTTATTTTTTTTAACACAACAGAAAACTCAAGCAGAAGGTCCGAGTCCCAGAGCACAGGACTGATGTCTAAAGGTCAGGAAGCTCAAAAAAACCCAGCCAGGAAAGGAGCCATCATCACTGACCAGTGTGGAAGAGGAAGGGAGAGCCAACATCACGATGAAAAAGATAGAATATTTCCAGAGAAGTGGAGGGACTTCTATGTCTATAGGACTGACAGGTTGAGTCATTTGGATCTGAGGGTTAACCATTGGGTTTGGCAACTTGGTGGTGATTAGGTATCTTGTAAAATATCTGTGTAGGTGTAGTCGTGGGACCAATGACTGTTAACAGTGTCTGAAGTGCAAAAAAAATTTCAGGGTTTGGATTCAAATGGGAGCAGTGGATATAAAGAGCAGTGAGCAAGTCTGACTTCTGTTTTGGAGGTCAAATCAGTTGGTTTTGCTGATGGATTAGATACGAGAAAAGGGAAAGGGGGAATTTATCCCAGGGGCTGAGGCTTTAGCCAGTAGGTGGTGGGGATGCTGTTTACTAAGATGGGGAGACTGGGACAGGATCAGGTTGAGGAGGGAGCAGGATAGAAATCATGGTGAAAATAAGACTCCTGTTACATATTCATGGAGAAATATGCTGCAGGCAGCTGGCCATGTGATTCTCAGCTCCAAGGGCGGGTTAGAATTAAAGACGTTAACTTCAGAGCCTTCAGCTTCTACAAAGAACTTAAATCAATGATGCTGAATGGAATCGGCTAAAGCAGTGGTTTTTAAACTGGGGCTGGGAGGCAAGGAGTTTTGCTCCCAGGGCCGATTGAACAATATCTGGCGACATTTTTGGTGGTCACCACTTGGCGGGGGGGTGCTGCTGGCATCTAGTAGCTAGAAACCAGAGATGCTGCTAACTGTCCTGCAGGGCACAGGACAGCCCCACAGCAGAGAATCACCCACCAGGTATCAATAGTGCTAGGTTGAGAAAGCCTGATCGAGGGAGAGAGAGAGAGAGAGAGTGAACTCATAGCTACAGAAGACCCAGAATCAAGCTCTTCAAAGGGGCGGAGATGAAATAGAAAAGCAAATTGAGAATACAGATCCAGGATGGTAGGAAGAGAAACCATGTGATTAAGAGGGCACTAAGGAAGCGGGAACCTGGAGACACTGAGTACATCCACGTTTGCTAGTAATAGGCGTGTATGGTGCATGGACCGCCTATGAGAATTCACACACCTTGCACATTTTTAAGTGGACATCTGAAACTTTTTAATCATAAAATTTTCATCACAATATATGTATATTTTATTAACTAGGTGTTGAAAATATTAAACATTTAAAAAATGAGATAGAGGGAATCTGGGTGGCTCAGTCACTAAGCAGCTGCCTTTGGCTCAGGTCATGATCCCAGGGGAAAGGCCCACATTCCTGATCAGCAGGAAGCCTCCTTCTCCCTCCCCTGCTCTCCCTACTTGTGTTCTGTGTGTGTGTGTGTCTCTACCAAATAAATAAATAAATCTTGAAAAAGAAAATGAGATAGGAAAGGATCGACTTCATTGGAATAACATTTGCTGCTCCAAGTTGATTTTATTTTTTTAAAGCAGAACAGTCTCATTTTCTGTTATTTTATTTCCCAAACCACACTGGAATGGAATGAAACCATTAAAATCCTTACTTGTGCTTTTTCCTATTATGTCCCTAAAAATATGTTGTTTAATTTAAATATGAAGGAATGAGTGTCATTAACCAAAACTGATTGTTATTCTGATGTCAGAGCACTTCCAACATCTGCCCAAATCCCCTTTCCGATGTTAACCTTTACCCTAATAAGGAGAGGAAGCCCTAAAGGCAGAGCCCCAGGACTGCCCACAGAAGGGCATTATTTGAAACAAAACTGGTATTTCAACTTTGGTATCAGCCCAAGTCCTACACTCTAATAAGATCTGAGAGGAGTGTCTTGATCTTCCAGGAAGGAGAGGAGTATCCTGATATCAGACCCAAGAATGGGCATATCACCTATCCTACAGAGCATACATGGAGTTTGGATCTGGAAATGGACTCCCTTAAAATGATCTGCACATAAGGATTCTTTATAGAGATTTTTCAACTACCCTTGGGGACATGGTACCCTACACCCACAGGTGTAGACAAATATTTTACAAGCTATGCTGGGAATGAGGTGGGGAGAGAAATATGGAGGTTGTTATAGGAAGATAGAAGGTTAAAGGAAGTCTTTGTTTTGCGTTTTTTCCTTTTGTTTTTAAGAAAAAGGTCATTTGTCTTCTGACTGGAAGGATCCATTGGAACAAGAACTTGATATTGACCCTGGAGTGAAGTCCTGGAGAGGGCTGGAGGGAACAAATCCCAGGCATAAGGAAGAACAAACCCCAGCTGGGGATGTCTGCTCTTCTCAATAAACCTGCTCTGTCTTCAAATCTTTCTGTGTTTCTTGTACACTTCTCCAATTACCATGTAAATTCCATGATGCCAGGGACTTTTTTGTGTCGTTCACCACAGATTTACAAACACTCAGGGCAGTGTGTAGCACACAGTAGGTACTGACTAAATATTTGTTGAGTAAATGTCTAAAAAAAATTAAAAATGGATACAAATGTAGGTATAGATTTGATTGGGTGGTGGTAAGATAAGGGAATTCCTGCACAAGGGGCTTTTATTTTCTTGAAGTGTGACACTAGTGATGAAGTTTTGGAACACAGGTGAGGTTTGGTGGGGTGAGGTCCAGAGCCGATGACCAAGAAAGGATTCTTGAGACGTCTTAGGTGCAAATGGTGGTTTTATTAAAACACAGGGACAGGACCCAGGGGCAGAAAGAGCTACTCAGACAGAGGCATGGTTGACTGGGAGCTGAGGAAGGTGAGGACAAAGTGGGTGTCCAGAAGGACTGTCATATGCTAAAGAAGAATTTCAGGATGAGTGAGACCTGGTTATTGTCAAGTCAAGGCTGTTTTTGCCTCCAATGAGGGAAAGCATGAAGACAGTTGAGAGTTTCCTGGAGATATGTTACATTCCTCCTATCACACATCCTTGTCAGTGGGCTTTGGGCTTAGAAGAAATTCAGTTTTATTACACTTCCCTTCCCCTTAGCCTCCCTCAATTTTATGGAGGGGAGGGTGATGTTAGGGCTTCCGGAAACTGAGGTATGCGTCTCTGGAAGTCAGGCTATTGATGAGAAAGCTTCTTCCTTCCTTGTAAGTCGCTAGGACATTTGTAGATGGAGGGAGACTCCTGTCCTGCAGGACTGGGATCTCTATCAGTTAAGCATCGTTTTTCCTTTAGGGCCGCCGGGAGTGCATGAGGAATGTTACACATATGGCATGGGGAGAGGGTGTAGGCTGCCAGTTTCTGCTTTGTCCTCAGTTTGCCTTCTGCTCCCTCATCCATAGGACAGGAGCTGAGAGTGAGGTGACATAGTTCAGAAGAGGTGGGGGTAGGGATTGTTGAGGCAAGTCTTGAAGGTGTGAAACGGTCATCCATTAGAGGGAAAGCAAACTCACCGGAGAGACAAGGGAGTTTGAAGCCAGAGTTGAGTATCCACTGGAGAATTGTGGTCAAGTGTTTTAAAGGACAGCAGGTTGGCTCAGCTGTATGATTCCTTCCTGGTTTCTGGTGCATGCCGCTGGCATTGGTAGAATCATTTCTAAAGAAACAAAACAAAAGAGGATAAGCCGTTCTTTCAGAAACGATGATGAATCAAGTTTTGAACATGCTGGGTTTTGAGGCACAGGTGGGACATCAATGAAATAGCATGAGTAGGTAGTCAGTTACACGGGCCTGGTGGGTAGGAAAGAAACAGATGGTCGTGTATCAGTGGGAGAGATGTTGGCTAGGGAATGGGAGCTGAAACCAAGGGCACAGTTGATATCACTACAAGAGCGGGTAGCTTGGAAGAGAAAGGTTAACTGAACCCCTGGGGAAACCCTGATGGGAAAGTCACATGCATTTCTCAGGCATGCCAATGTTGACACAGATTATTGTAACTCCTGGGGGCCAGAAGCCATGTCTTTGAGATTCATTCATTCTCTGCCTCTGGCATAGCCTGGGCCACATTGATGGTAATTTTAAAATTCATTCCGATTTGATTTCATTGCACTTTTCATTTACCAGAATCTTGTCATGGTTTGCTAGTGTATCATTTTCTCGAAAAGATTAAATAAGGACCATTTTACAAATATGAGATGAACGCCTGAGGGATTTTGTTTAATTCATTCATTAGCTCGAGAACCACTAAGAGGTTACCACCACTTCAAGCAAGAATCTCAAGGCAGACACATATACAATCAGTAATACTTAAACGAATTTGCTTTGATAGATGCAAATAGATATGCAAGTAGAATGCAAATGGATGCAAAACTGCCTTCTACCAAAAGAAAGGGGGTCAACTGTACTTCCAGTGGACAAAATTCATTTACATATAGCTAGACAAGATCATCTGCATCCACATCAATTATGTACAGTCTATAGAATTACAAAATAGCTCAAAGACAAGAAAGGCACAGAATATCCCATAGAATTGGTCAGCCCAGAAGGGTACATGAGACAACACCTGTTTTCCCTTGGAAGACACTATAATCTTTTAGGTTCATTTCAATGTCTTTCGTGATTTTGCCTATGCTTTAAAAGAAAAAAAAGTTACCCTTATCATTCTTATTAGTTTGAAAAAAACTAATAAAATACTAGTCTGTTATAAAATACACATGGAAGAATGTTCTGGCACTATCATACCCAATTTGGGGTACTAACTGATTAGGAAGATGAGGCAGAATTTGGGAGCCCCTAGGATGAGTCTGTTTCTGGTTGGAATGGGAAACATTTAAGAATCAAACTAAATGATCTCAAATCCACTCTGGAATGAAACGGGTTATAAGGAAAATACAGAAGATGTTGAAATGGACCTGTTGGCTCATTGTGAGCTTTCCTGGTTGAATGGAGACCTCTACCATGATGCTTGTCCTCTATGTCCCACCCGTCCCATACCTGCTATCCTGGCACCACAGGGGCACCACACTTTAGGCTCAGTCTGCAGTTCCAAATGGAAACCCTCTGTTCCCACAGTGGTGAACAGGATGACTCTGGTTTCTGGTGGAAGCGTCAGCTGCTTTAGTCCAACAGTTCAAGAGAGGATCAGAAGAGCATAAGGACGATATTGGGAAAAAATGCTCGGACGAATTTCCAGAACACAATATTTCTCTTTGCAATTTTTGAGTTTTCTGTAGCCAACCTGCCAAAAAAATGTGAAAACTATAAATATAGAGGAGTAGGAAGGAGAAATGAGGACCTGTCACAGTGTCAGCGAAAATAGGGAACTGAGAAACTTCCAGAGATTCAGAGTCAAAGGGTTTAATATTTACTTAGAAAAGAAGTCATGGGCACAAGCTCTAGGATGAAATGAAGGAAAGAGAGGCAAGATAGGGAATCGAGAGAGAGAGAGAGACTTGAAGATAAAAAGAAGTCAACTTAAAGTCTCATTCCTCATTAAGGAAAGTACAGATCAGAGAAGAGGGGAGAGACTGGGATATAGTTGATCGCCAATTGTGTCTGGCTCTGATTTGTATCCACTTTTTCATTTCATCTTGCAGCCTGTTTCCTGGATTCCAGCTTCTATTTCCTATGAAATAGGTACCATCACCAAAGACGAGAGTCAAACATGTAACAGTAGTCAAATCTTTAACAGCGCGGACAACTAACTAACCAAAACCTGGCCCGGGGACCCCTGCAGAGTCAAGTGTTACACGCCCAGTGCCTGGATCGCGAGGCCATGGTAGGGATCTTGGGAAGGGTTCAGGGTAGGGAGACATACAGCAGGTTCTGGCCAGAGGCTAGTCACCAAACTTTGTGTGGCTGAAGGGGTGTGTGTACCAGCTGAATGTCAGCTCCCAGATGAAACTGAGGGAAATGTCCTTTGGGAAGGTTTCCGCTGACTCTCTGCCTTTCCTTCGTCTTCCCCAGGGTGTTCCATTAGCATTTGGGGTCTGGGGTCTTGCCTGTTGCTCCTGGCTTTGGTGGGCCACGCCACTGCCACAGCCAGGGCTCCAAGTGGCAGTGCACTGTATGGGGTCTTGACTGTTCCCTCCTGACTCTCGGAAGGAGAGCAGGCAGCAGGGATTTTCATTCTTTGTTGGCACCTACTCTCTTCAGCAACCCCAAGATCAGTACCCCAGGCTGCACAAGCTCAGGTTCATGTCTTTACCAAAGGCCGGCAATAATTTCAGAAAGGAATGACAATGAAGGTAAAAAACAGTTCAACTACTCGCTCATCTGGACTTCTAGGGCAGGTGGGGTTCCCAGACAACTTTGTTCCGTCGGTCTGGCACCCTTGCCCCCCCTCTCGGTGCCTTGGTGATGAGTGTGGGCCTTGCTGTTTGTGCTGCTTGAATTTGCCCTTGTTGCTTATTAGCACTGTGGCCCTGGGCTAAAAGTCATGCCTCTCAGAGCCAATCGGAATAGCTTATTAGAACTATTGATTCTGACATAGTGGGCCTGTGCAGAAATCTCTCTTCTTCATCCCTCCTCCTTCTCAGTCTTCCCCTCCTCCACCTCTTCCTCCTCCTTCTTTGATGTGTAAACCAAGGTATTTGGGGAGCAGGGAATGATGTGATGTTTGGGATTTACTTTAAAATATATTCCAGACCTCCCCCCTCCCCCCAAAACAAAAATACAGGCACTTCGGGGGCAGTAGAAGGAGGAGGGCCTAAGAAACAGTTGGGGAAGCAGAGTGATAAGTACTGGGAAGGGCTGCGATCCTTCTGCTCTACACACTTTGGTGTATGCTTGAGAATTTTCATAATAAGAGTAAACAAACAAAGACCAAATAATGAGGCTTTCATTCCCTATATCCAAATGACCACAACAGGGCATAGAATGCACTTTCATAGTTGCTCCCCTGGCAATTTATTCTGATTCTCCAAATAAGATTCCAACTCTCGTCCTACCTGTCATAGTCTCTGGATATTGACTGGCAACGTTTTCCTCAACAAGGCCTTGCCAGGCCCACTGCTAGGGAATGTATTGTTTCAGATTCTGTACTCACGTTTTAAAGATTCTTTTTAATTTATTTATCAGAGAGAGAGAGGGGGAGAGAGCGAGCACAGGCAGACAGAATGGCAGGCAGAGGCAGAGGAAGAAACAGGCTCCCTGCTGAGCAAGGAGCCCGATGTGGGACTCGATCCGAGGACGCTGGTATCATGACCTGAGCAGAAGGCAGCTGCTTAACCAAGTGAGCCACCCAGGCGTCCCTGTACTCACGTCCTAAAAAAAAAAAAAGTGACCAGTTTTCCGTTTGGAGTGACTCGAATGCAAGACTCACTCTAAGCCCTTGTCTTGCTGTGTCCCACCCCTTTCTAAGGACTGCTTGTGCTATCTCTGTGAGATCACAGCATTGGGAGGGGCAGCCCAGGCCTGGGCTATTACAGCTAAGCTGCAGCCTGAAGGGCGCGCGTGAGATCTGTGGTTTGAGCTGTCAGAGTCTCACGGAGAAAAAAAAAGAGAAATGAATCATCATTTGACCATGACATTCCCACTAAAGGGGAGGACAGTGGGAGAAAGAGCAAGGGAAGAGGAAAGAAAAATCTCAAAATAAATATGGGGTGGATGGCAGGAGGAGGAGGGGGTCTCGGAAATTGGGGACAGGTGTGGCGATCGAACCAACGCTAGTCACAAACACACGATTCCGCCCATTCTAGAGTGGACTGGACATAAACATGCTCGCACATCTACTTGTCGGCTGCGTTTTGTCTGCCGGTAGCGAGGTGATTCTTTAAGAGCTCTGAGAACCCAAACTTGTGGCCGCCCCGCAGCTGAGCCGAAGTGGAGCTGGGAGCTGCCCAGACGACCTGAGGCTGCCAGCTGACCACCTTCCTCCCTACAGATCGCTGGAGCCAAGCTCAGCGGGGGAGAAGCCACGCTCGCGGGTGGGTGCCGGGGCTAAGGGCGGAAGCCGGGTTCCCACAGAGGCCTCCGCGCCCAGGCGGCTGCAGCGGCGGCGCCGGGGGACCGGAGGCCTGACACCGGGATGCGCCCCCCACTCTGGACAACCGGCCGCAGAAGTAAAGGGCCAGCATCCCGCCACAGCTATGCTTCCCGCGGGACAATCTCGGGAGAAGGTCCTGGAAGAGGCTCGCAGGCCGGTTTTCCGAGGGAAACGGCGAGGTGGGGAGGGAGCGCCCATGACCCTCCCCGCCCTCCCCTCTCCCGCTCACCCGGCCGCACAGGCGACAGGACTGTTCCGAAGAAACGTACTCGGGGTTGTAGTGTCGCCCTCCGCCACACGGGGCTGGATCACCTGCTGGCTCGGCGGCATCGGTCCGGGCTCCTCTCTTGGTGGAGGCAGGCGGAGGCGCGCCTGCGGCGTCCTCTTTCATTGGCCGCGGCGAGGGCGCTGCCATGTTGGAGGAAGCGGTGCCTTCTGTGAGGTGGAAACGCCGTGGCTTCACCCATAGCGTTGGGGAGCGCAGCCTCCTACCTTTCCTTCTCGCTGGAGTGTTGGTGCTGAGAGGCGGCGGCCGGCGGGATGGAGAGAAGTAGGATGAACCTGCCCAAGGGGCCGGACACGCTCTGCTTCGACAAGGACGAGTTCATGAAGGTGCGCGCCTGGTCTCTGCTCCCCGGAGCCGGGCCGTGTGTGGCCTGCCCTCCTTGGCCCTCCGGGGCCTCTCCTCGGGCTTCTCCTGCGGGCTTCCTGGGCCGTCCCCGCCCCGGAGGGGTCCTCGGCCGGGACCTCACTGCACTTCGCAGTGAGTCTCTTGGCCTCGGGTGGGCTAGGTGCAGCCTGAAGAAAGCACTCCTGTGAAATCGTACACATTGAATGAAAAGGCCTGAAAGTTCAGGGCAAGTGGTTTTGAGCTAAACGTAAAAGCCCCGGACCCGTAGGATCCGCCTCTGGTACCGTGCGGCACAGTCAGACCGCCGCTCCCCCGGCCTGACAGAAGTCTCCCAGTGCCTTGTGCCTAGAAGCTCAGCGACTGTGCGTTGAACACATCTCTGAACGCACGTACTTACCAGAAATCGGGTCAAAAAGGCACTTAACCTAACGTTTATGCCTGACTTTCGTCTTAAGCTCCCGGAATGAGAAATCTGAAAGACTGTACTGTCCTTACTGGTTCTGGTCCAGTACTACAAAGCATACCAAGCTCCTTTTCTAAAGTTGCCCTACTTCTCTTGGTGAGGTCAGCCTGAAGCTGGCAGCAGATAACTGTAGGACATAAACTTACAGAATAGAAATTTAAACTGAAAAGACTTTACTGACAGGAAAGGTTCATCAGACATAGCCTTGAAAATGTCCCAAGGTTTGAATCAGAGCCAGGAGGAGCTTTATCTGTTTTCTGTATCCCTCTGGGTCTGTACTTAAACTATCAAAACGTATATGTTTAATTTCTAAGGATTGGGATTTAGTAGCTGGGTTCAGTGTTAAAAAGTTTTGGCTCTGCCGGTACCTAAAATTCTGAAAAGAGTTTGAATTTCTTACTTTTTTATGGCTTCAAGTCATAATATGTTTTTTTCTTTTTTGGGTTAACCAGCTAGTTCCTTTTTGATACTTGCATTCAGATCACATCTCCCAAACTCTGGTTTTAAAAGTGCTTATGTCTGGATCCTCTGCGGTGTGGCCATATCATTTTTAATATGTAGGGATGTCTAGATGAAGGTATATTGTACTCTTGTTCTTGTATGGTGATGTTAAGCCACTGTAATAAAAGGTGTAAATTGAATGGAGTGTCTGAAGGAGAGCACAGAGTGAATTCTCTGATCCAGAAACCTTTTTTTAACGAAGGACACGTGATGAGGAGAGAGGTCATTGGAAGAAGAAAAGCACACACACAGACTTAAAGAATCTCAAAGCACGGAAGTCTCTTTAGCTTGTCTGTCTTTGGACTTCGTCAGGCTTTCTTTGGGCCTAACACTAGCATTTTCTCACACTTCCTCGCCCCGCCATCTTTCTCACTCTGAGCTGACAGAATGCCTTTGGTCAAAGCAGCTTCGGAAAATAGAAATCTCAAAATAGCAGTTCTAAAGTAGGACTTAGAGGTAGGGAGAGAGCAAACTGGGAAAGTGGCTAGAATGCCAGCAATTCCATATTCTTTCAAGGCTCTGAAATTTCTGAATATAATGTACAATTTGTAGTGTTAATGAACGTGACCCCTTCATACATAGAAGAAAAATACATGGAACAGCTGTTCTGTGTAAAGTGGTATTGATCTTCTATGTGGGAGCTGGAGATAAAGGTTATTTGCAATCTGTGTTTCCGTCAGAGAGATGTTTTGTTAAGTTACAGTTCCGAGGCAGAAATGAGTGGAGAGCTTGCTGTCGGGGTTGTATTTCTACATAGGTGTCTTGTTTGGCACATTTTGGAATGAGACTGGGATGGTAGAAAGGGAGATGGGGTGGGGCTGCGGGTTGCACCTTGGACACTGCATACATTGAGGGGTCCACATTGATGCAGTCTTCACGGTAGAGCTGCAGTCAGGTTTACAGCAGGAAGTTGCATGGTCATATCTGTTGAGTTCGAGTGGACTGGTGGCAGGAGACTACTTAAAAAGTCATGTTTAGGGGCGCCTGGGTGGCTCAGTGGGTTAAGCCGCTGCCTTCGGCTCAGGTCATGATCTCAGGGTCCTGGGATCGAGTTCCGCATCGGGCTCTCTGCTCAGCAGGGAGCCTGCTTCCCTCTCTCTCTCTCTCTCTCTCTCTCTGCCTGCCTCTCCATCTACTTGTGATTTCTCTCTGTCAAATAAATAAATAAAATCTTTAAAAAAAAGTCATGTTTATGAGATCTAATGAGAAATAGAACGGGAAAGGTATGCAAAAGAGGTAGGTGATCAAAGTGCAGGAATGGCAGATGGGGAAGGGTCACCTGGGGCAGAGGCACTGGCAACATCATACTTTGTCGGCTTAGAAATACGAAAATCCTTTGGGTTGACAGCCAACTAATAGATGAGCAGGACATAAGGTATTGGTAGTAGGGGGAGAAAGTGGCATAACAGATAAATTAGACCATTTACATGGGTGTGCTATTGACATCACATGTAGCCTTCCTCTTCCATCTCAACATATGACTTCATCTCCAGTCGTACAGAAAAATTAGCAGCCATCCCACGGGACCTCCTCCATCCTGCTGATCATGATCCCATTCTTGTATTTGTCCCCTTCTCCTCCTCGCCTGGTACGGGAAGGGGCTCTCCTTCCTCCTCGGGTTCAGTCTCCACTCTGGCTCGGAGTCCATGCCCTCCCGCCCTTCCAGGAGCCTGCGAGGATCCTCTCCCCTGCACTCCTTCCCATCACGTGCTCCTGTTTGATCCTCTCCCACTTGAATGCCCCACCTCTAGGTATTGCCCTGTCAGTGTCGCACATCACAGCCAGTGCTCAGGGGTTGACTTGACTTTCCCACCTTCCACCCTTCAGGCCCTGTCATTCCACTAAAGAGTTCTTACCAAAACTGTTTCTAAGTCAGCGCACCTGACCTTTCTCTGTCTCCTTACTCGACATCGCAGTAGACCAAATGCTCTGCATTGCTTCCTGTCTTTCTTCGACCTCTCTTATGTGTCTCCTGTGCAAAGTCATGCTCCTGGTAGCCACTGAATGCTCATTATGGGCTCAGCCCCGTGTTGCTTTCTTTCCCTAGATGACCTTTTGTGCAGCTTCATGACCACCTATCAGCAGGTAAGGTAGATTCCTGTCTCTGGCCCACACGCCTCCTGAGCACCAGTTCTGTGTATCGGACTTGCTGACCTTTCTTCTCGGATGTGTCTGTGGCCCCTCAGACTCATCAGGTTCAAGACGGAATTCATGAGCACCTCCTCCACTAAAAGCCACCTTTCTTATTCTATTGCCTCTCTCGGTAAACACTTCATCCGTTTAGCCTGGAGTCGGGAAACCAGAAGTCAACTCCTACTCTGTCACCTTTCCAAAATCTAGTCTGTCACACCAAGTCCTGTGGATTTCGCTTCCTAAACCTCTTGAACCCATATACTTCTTTCCATCTCTTCTCATACCTTTGCAGTGCGCCCTTGCCATCACACCGTAGAAGCTTCTCACCCAGTCTCCATGCGCCTTCCTTGTCTTTCTGACCCCTGGTCTACACTGCAGGCTAGCCACTCTTGTCAGAATGCGGATGTGATCTTGTATGTACCAGGTGACTGGTCAGTCCACCGGCTCTTGAAAAACCATTTTCCCACGCACTCGAACGTATTTCAAAGAGAATCAGTCCCCCATGGGGTAGTTTTCCTTGGTAGACAGTTTGTTTCTGCGCTGTGCCAGTCTGCCTCCTTCGAACTTCTCTGTGTCAGTTCCTCTATGGAACCTGTGGCTTCGTTGGCACCCCGGGTAGGCAGATGATGACCTTTTCCATGAGAAGTAAAGGCAGGAGCCCTCTGGATGGTGAATGTATGTACCCTCATGTTCCATAGGTAAAAGAACCGTGTATGTGGGTGGGGGGGATAAGTCCTTGAGGCTCCTCCCCATTCTAATTGGGTGAACTGGGAATTTTGAGACAGGAAGCAGGTCATGTGTGTCCTTGTTTGCAGGGAGCATGCATTCTGATGGACAAAACGGAAAAGGGGAAGAATGAGCAGCTGCTCAGATCTGTTTTTACTGTGCTGGCTGATTAGCTGTGACCTGCAGATGTGGGTCCCATCCTCGGCTCTGCTCTCTGCCTGCTTATGTCTGACTTGGGGCAAATCACTCGCCTCCGGCCTTCTGTTTGCTTGTTAGTATAATGAGGTGGTGCTTATCTATTTGATCTTTGCCAGATCCTCTGAAAAGACTCGTCCAACCTGGCTTGCAGATAAGGAAACTGAGGCCTGAGGTGTGATGACTTCCTTTAAAGCCACACAGCTAGTTGGGGCCAATCACAGGCCAGATCTCCTGACCCCCACACATCAGTCCTTGGAAATCCTACTGTAATATGTTCCTTTCCAGAGGCCACAGGTGGGAACTGAGGGAAGTGGGACAATCAGAACATTAAGAATAGCGCAGAAGATGGCACAATGTCCGCATGCCTTGGCACCTGCATTTCACCAATAGGGCCACCTCTTACCTTAGAAGAAGTTCCCACAGGGCTGGTGATCTGGATGCCTGGCCTGGAGCTTAGCTACGGTAAACGGGACCAGAGGGAAGTGATGGCTGTTTGAGGTGGACTTTGAGGTGGCTGGGGATAGCAGCTGACAGAGGAGGAAGAGGGAAGAGTGACAGACAGCAGATAGCCGCAGGCCCGCAGGTCAGCCACTGTTGCCCAGGCTCGCCCATCCCCAGGAGCCGTCTTCGTATCACAGGAGCTGAGTCCTTACCCTGTGGGTTCTTAGTTCGATGTCACGGCTTGATGACAAGATTCCATTCTCTTCCGCATCAGTTTGAGACAGATATCTTAATGAAATTCTAATTAGCCAAATATGGAATGTAAGCCTGCAACTCATTTTATAGAGAAATTTTCTTATGTGAACTACTTTCCCTGATGATAGAGGAGTTGTGACGATGTAACATCAGATAAAGTTTATCTGATTGGCACTTGTAAGAAGGGTTCCCGGCAAAAAAGAACTGTTTTTTCTGTTGTTGTTGTCCTCCCTTTTGATCTTTCCTTTCCATTATTATTATTATTATTTTTTTTTTGTCTTGTGAGCGGTCATCTGATTTATAAAAAGATGCAACAAAAAGTAAAATGGTACAAGATAATCAGTTTCAAAACATAAAAAAGTGAGTGTCTTCAGCCATAGCTCAGAACAGAGGAACTGGGTAAGGAGAATTGCTTGTATGAACTGGCAACAGGAAAAGTTGGTAAAGGAGAGCTGAGGAACTCTATTAAGACATAGGAGTGAGGGGCTCTGTCATCATCTGACATTCGCTCAGTGTCGTCTATATGGTTAGAGATGTCCATGATGGGAACTCCAGCAATCTTCTGGGTCTGGGTCAGCTGATGCCACAGTGTAACACTCTGAATTGCTTCCGTACTGAGCAGTCATCTGCATAGTTTGTCTTTTGTGTACGTGGTAATTGTTTGAATCTTGGCTCTTTCGCAATCCTTAGAGCCTCTTGATACTTTCACCCCGGTTTCAGCCATTACACAGTCAGTTGTACAACTGGTACACTTGGCACACAGCCCGTCCATCATTGACCGGTCAAGTTTGGCCTAAATAGAAAAGTTGATAAAGTCGGTACCAACCAGGATGTGGTAAGTCGGCCCAGCTGTGTGTTTATATTGGAAAAAGCAGGAGGGGTGTTGGGGGACTTCTCTTTCCTTGAGTGCATGGGATCCTTCTTTTCTTTCTTTTTAGGTTTTAATCTGTCCTTCTCTCGGAGAAGGATCTCAGAGCTAAGCATTCGCTTCCCGGTCACATACTTGCTTGCTTTCTCTTGCTTCCCCATGTTCACACCATGCCCATTTCTCCTTGCTTTTGATTTTATAATTCATTCTGTGTAGTACCATAAAACTTATTTAAATAAAATGTTGGCCTACTAAGTTATTGATTATTAGTAAGTTCTTTGTTCAAAATTTGAGAGCAAGAAGTATTATGTAAATATATCTTTTTGTTATTTAACTAGTTTTACAACATTTAGCATCAAATTTCTTGAAACATTTAAACAAATTAATCACAAACTTGGGCTTGGGCTTTTTCTTTTTTTTTTTTTAAAGTAATCTCTACACCCAACAGGGGACTTGAACCCACAACCCTGAGATCAAGACCTGCACGCTCCAGTGACTGAACGAGCCAGGTGCCCTTTGGGCTTTTTGTTTTTAAGTTCCTCAGGTGAGGGGGTGCCTTAGTGGCTCAGAGAGTTAAGCTTCTGCCTTCAGCTCAGGTCATGGTCTCAGGGTCCTGGGATCGAGCCCTGCATGGGACACTCTGCTCAGCATGGAGCATGATTCCCTCCCTCTCTGCCTACTTGTGATCTCTCTCTCTGTGTCAAATAAATAAATAAAATCTTAAAAAAAAAAAGTTCCTTAAGTGATTGTAATGTGTGACCAGTGTTGAGAACTCTAGCACTGGATAATTCCTTTAAATAGCTCAAGAAATTAATTTTGAAAAGCGAACTAAAAGCCTACATAATTTATGATTGGTGTTAAATTGAGGGGAAAAAAGAGATAAAGAGAAGAAATCAGCTGGAACAGAGTGTAATTAGGTACTCGAATATTTGTTAGATGGATAAATACATTTACGGAATGTAGGGTTTTTTTTTTTTGTCTCTTCATAAATATGTCAAATGGGTATATAAATTCAACAAAGGAGTTTGATATAAAATTGATTAAAATGTTAGAACAGAAGTTTTTTAGAATTTTAGTGTTACTATTTCATGATGCTTTTAAGATGATCTCTCTGTAGATGGTGGGAAGATCTTGTTAGCATATGTTTTTAATTTCTCAAGCTTGAATAATTTAGTCACTGAACAAACATTTAGAATGAGTTTTGGGAGACACAAGTCCTAGATTATGTCCCCACCTAGCTGGGGCAGAGATTTGAGAGCAGGGGCTGGAGGGAGGAGCTCCAAGGACATTTTTGTATACATGCTGATACCTTGGGCGGGAACACTCTTCCCACACTTCCTGTGGCTAGCTCCTTTGTGTCATTTGGATCTCAACTCATTGTTCTATATTTCCGGGTTCATCCAAGTTTAAATACATCCCATTTGTCACTCAGACCTTTACTGTGTCCTCATTTCTTTTTAGCTGTGATCACTATTCATTAATCACTATTTGATCACTGTTCATTAATATAATGTTTGTTTACATATTTATTTTCTCATTTCTGCATTAGAATATCTGCTCCTTAAAAGCAGAGACCTTGTCTTTTCTTTTCATGACTGTGTCCCCAGGTCTTAGAGCAGAGCTGGAGTTGCATGATAAATATTTGAGGAATATTTATGGGATATACAGGGACATTTATTCATCTCTGTTGTCCATTGTTTTCAAGAATGGTTGGAAATACACACATACGTGAGCTCACACAAACTTTCTATGTCTTTCAACCCCTATGTAGTGTGCAGATTAGTGCTTAACTATTTTGGTTTTTTGTCTCGATGAAATGGGACATGTTTCAGGGCAGAGCTCATAAATTTCATATGCCCTCTTAGTACTTCTCATCATTACAGAGTGATGGTTCTGGGGGATTCTGCTTCTCGTGGAGATAGTATATAGTGATTTTATAAGTCCATGTATCTGGGAAGGAGTGTTTTACTTCTTGGCAGCTTAGAGAACTTCAATCTTTCCACATTCCATGTAATTTTCATAGCATTAAAGCTACTAATTTCAGATTATTGGTAAGTTTTAAATGATTAATTCCCAGGTTACTTTGAATTAGTCTTTGTTTGCCATCCCTGATTGCAGCTAGTTAGTAAAGTAGCTAAACTTTTAAACTCTACTTGGTTTTAATTTTGAGTGATGTCACTGCTTCTCTTATGGTTAATGGTTCTTAATTACCTGCAGCTTGTCTGGTTTGCTCATTTATTTTCCTGTGTTCCAACACCTCTTGTGATCTCCCAACTTCTGGCCTTTTGGGGGATTTGTACTTTAACTGGGTTCAGATAGGAAATACCCCTGAGTACAAAGAGAAGTTATTTTTCTTCTAACTTCACTATCTCCTATTATTAATGTATTACATTGTTGTGGTACATGTGTTACAACTGATGAACCACCAGCATTGATACAGTATTAATTAAAATCCATGGTTTACATTAAGGTTCACTCCTCTTTCTATAGTTCTGTGGGTTTTGAAAAATGTATAATGTTATTTACCTACTGTTGGTATCTTACAGCCTAGTTTCATTGCCTTGAAAACCCCTGTTCCTCATCTTTTTGTTTCTTCTCCTCTCTCTGCACCCTCCTCCCTCACCCCTCAGCCCAGGATCTTTTTACTGTCTAGGCTTTTACCTTTTCAGAGTTGAAAGACCCCCCCCCCCCCCCCCGTCGTTAACTAATTAACTGCTCTTTTGTTGTGTGGAAGTGCCCCTCCTCCCCTTGCAGTGAAGGGACCCTTCCCCCAGGGTTGAATTCAGTGTGGCTGCTCTTTTGCCTTTCTGTGGCTGCTTGGCTTTTGGGGCATGACACTTGTCTCCTGTTTGAACAAGATACCTTCTCCTAATAGCCGAGGCATGGTCACATAGGCAAGGGGGCTGCATGGTCACGTAGGTCACGTAGACGGGGGGGGGGGCTGCATAGTCACGTAGACAGGATGTCTTTCTGCTGAGTAATAAGGTCAAACTTCCCCTCTTTGTTTCCCCTTCCAGCCTTTCTCTTCGCGCGAGGGGGTCTTCCAAGGCCAATCCGCTAACACCAAGTATGCCTTTTTTCAAATGTTCAAATTGTCAGCCAATCGGCCCCGTCCCATCCGGGACTTGTTTGTACCTGTCTATAAAAATCCTGCACCACCCCAGCCAGGTGTGCTCAGCTAGCAGGAGCTGCTGACCACCCGCAGGCGCCTGCGCTACAATAAAGAACCTCTTGCTGTTTGCATCCTGTGGCAGTGTTGAATTCTTGGGTAAGGGGATCCGCGGGTCTTTCATTTGGAGGTCCCACCGAGATCATCGGACTCCTGCCCAAGGATCCAACTGACTCCCACTGGGAGGTAAGCTGGCCAGCATTTAAATTTTAATAACTGTGTTCTTGTCTCCTGTCTCGTGTTCTTGTTTGTCCTCTGTCCTGCCTATACGCCTGTATAGGACTGTACTACTACGCGTAGTAGCTCTGTATTCTGGGCAGCTTGAGAAGGAGTTGACGAACTCGGACTTCTCCCCTGCCACCCTGGGGGACGCCCCAGGGATCAGAGGGGCCCGGTTTATTGGGACCCCACAAGTATCCGAGGGATACGTCTGTCTGTAGGCCTCAGAGGAAACTTGCAGTTCCTCGCGGCCTTCTGAATCTGTACTTTCGGTGTTGCACCGAAATCACGCAGCGTTTTCCTTTGCCGGCTTGTTAATTGTTTTATGTGTCTTTCTCGTCGCCCTTTGTGTTTCCCTTGATTAAGGTTAACTGGAGCCAACTGGGGTTAGTCTAACTCAAGACAGAGACTATAAGGAATATTCCCAAGCAGCTGCCGAAACTCTCTTTGTTTCGGGGAAGTTTCCCTGTGTTCTCTGGCCTGACTTGGACTGCCTAACCCCTCCCCCCTGGCTGAGGGGAAAACATGGTGTCTGCTCCTCTGTTGGGCTTTATGAGCTCTAAAACCAGGAATCTTTTCTCTGCCTCCTGGCGGCACTTTGTGTCTTCTGTTTCCCCCTTACGTGTTTCTGTACCAACGTGTGTGCAGCCTGCATGACTGGCCTCTAGATCATGCACCACAGCTCCTTCTCTCTTCACTGTCAAAGAGCAAGAACAACACCTCCTGGACCTAACACCTCCCCACTCCAGATCTTCCCACACATGTCTCAGGTAAACGTAAACATTCAAAGTGGAGTGGGTCCAGGTGGAACATAAATCAGAGTTGGAACTAAGTTGAGTTTGTTGGTTTAATTAAGATAAGATGTGTCTTTGAAGTTACAGCAGTAAATGTGAAACTTTTATTCTATCAAAGTTTACTGAAGGTCAGATAAGCTTGTGTTATTAAAATATGTTAGCAAAGAAATGACTAAACTGATGGTTAATTGTCTCAAAGTTCTAATGGGTAATTGCTGAAGTAACTTTAAAAGTCTTTGGTAACCTGAAAGTTTTAAAGTTTTGCTTGGATGACAATGGAATTAAATTGTGGACATCTATATCTTAACCAAACAGCATATAAAGCTAAGTCGTTAATTACTGGATGTAGGTTTGTGCTTTTGACTTCTTACTGCAAGGAAACTAAGAGTATTTAAATCTGTTGGTAAACTTGTTTGCCACTTAACTGATTGATAAATTGCCACCTGAAGAATTCTGTTGTAACAGTTCACAATTGGTTAATAACTAAAGGTGTTTCTAAGAATACAAAGTTCTGCTTAGTGTAACTAAGACTGATGGAAATAAAGGGAAACTGTATGTAGGAAAGTAGGAGATATGTAAGAAAGATTTAAGGAATAGTAATACATTTTGTTGAAGGTAAGGGAAAATAATTTTGTCCTAAATGAGATGGTTGTTTGGAAGGAAATGGCTTGGGACAAAACCTGAATGCAAAGGAAAGTTGTAGAAGGTTTGTGAAGGGAAATCTGAAGAAAAGGAATTTTAGCTATGATCAAGAATGAACTAAGATTGAAATGAATGGGTTTTAAAGGTACATTGGTACAAGACTGAAATTGTCTCTGTTCAAAAGGACAATGTTTACTTAGATCAATTGATCTGCTGTTAAGAAAATGTAAATGGTTTTCTCTTTGCCTGCCCAGAAAAACCAGTTTCTATGTTTTGTTTATCAGGTGTTTAACATCCCTAGTTATATTTAGGCATGTGCTTCAACACTTTCTAAGATTTTAGGAAATGTTGACAGGATTTAAATTGTAAATCTCTTTAACTCAGGCTTTTCCTTGGTATATGAAGTTGCTCATGAAGTACTACTGAACCAATGATAAACCTTGGATTACATTTGGGAAAATGCTATAACTATTCTAGAGATTCTATGCACTTCTTAAAGTTTTAATGTTTTGAGAGATCATTGCTTGATACTGTAATTATGGAAATGTTATGTATCACAGAAATAACCTGATTTCCTTGCAGCTAAATTGTAAACTCCCGTGTCTCTTTAGCTCTAACCATATCCATTCTGAGTTTTTGTCATTTATAATTGTTTTAATTTTCTTGTAAAATGAGTTTTATCTTCAAGGAGATTCCTATAAAGGACTTTCAGGACAAATACAGATATTTGATATACTTGAAAATCCTAAAACTGAAATGGGTAAGAATT
Source organism: Mustela lutreola (assembly GCF_030435805.1). Classification (NCBI taxonomy): domain Eukaryota; kingdom Metazoa; phylum Chordata; class Mammalia; order Carnivora; family Mustelidae; genus Mustela; species Mustela lutreola. The sequence goes on along the minus strand of NC_081308.1, from coordinate 52,858,816 downwards.
TCCAAAACTGACTAAAGCCGCATTCACCAGATTTAGTAACATGGGACTAAATGAACTAAAAGATTATAATGTTGTGTCTCTTAATGTTTTGTCTTACTTTAAACATTGCTGGTTCTCTATAATGTTCGCTCTTCCAGACTAGGGATACTTCCTCCTAGTTATCTGTAACTTATAGAGTTGTATAAGTGCTCATTTGTAAAAGTGCTCAAAGCATTCAAGCTTTTCTCTCTATATGAACCCTCTGAAACCAAAAGGTCTCAGGAAGCATTCTTCCATGGCAATCAGTCATTTGCATAAGTTCAATAAGAATCTGTTCTCCTTGTAACAGGACACCATTGGAAACTGATTATTTTACAAAGGCTTTGACTGGGATGTCATATTTGAAAAGACTCAGATATGACCAGACAGTTTAAAGGAACTAAGGTTGACTTTATGAAACCTGGAGCCATAAAGCCCCTTGGGACTGTTGGCCTGATACCTTGCTTACAGAGTTCCCAGCAGCCTCACCAGGTGAGTAAAGAATGTCACTCCTTGGTAGGTGCAGTCTCAGAAGAGGAATTCGCCCAAATCAACAGGTATTGCAGGCATGCCTGATGGCAAGTACAGGGCTTGGCTTCTGGCCCGGAGAGGCTACTAAAAGTTTAACCTAGAGATTCCTTATAAAAAGTTCCAGCAAAGCAGATGCTAAAAGATCTATTGATCACACTCAATGGTTCTTGCTGAGCTTATCTAAATAATTAGGCCAAGTTTGTTAAAACTGGACTTGTTTCACAAGTGAATTAGTCCTGATTTGGCTATCTCTGTAATTGAGGGTTATTTTAGAGAGAAAAATTATGTTTTAGTAACACACCTTTATGGATGTTAAATTCTAGATTTGATTGTCTTTAAATGTTTGTTTACCTAAGCTAAACAATTTGAGGTAAACTTCAGAGAAGTTGTACAATAGCTCCTTTCGTCGATCTTACTGTTTTGTGGGGATATTCGCAGACCCCACGGCACATGATTAAACAACTGGAAAATGGGATTAATTCCCTACAATTATTTAACTTAACTAACACCTTGTGTGTGGCGGGGATAATGAAATTGCCTAAAAGCCAACCTGTCACACTCCATAGGATTAACTATGGACTTGGAGGCACCGTGGATGACCCCATTTTCTTTATGAGTGGATTGAATGATGCATGGGGAACTCCCCTTATCTCTTGACAAGTTTTCTCACTTGCCAATGATCCTCTGTAATCAGGATATTGTTAAGGCTGGACCACTCAAAGGTCTTCTTATTGGTTTCATCCCTTAGTCATATTTATCCTAGAGGCCACCTCTGTTGAGGTGCAATTGCAAATAGATGCTTTAGCTAAGCATAGAACAGCCCTCATAAAAGGAGCCTCAAAGCTCACTATGGGACAGTCCCTGACTGTAATGACTTCACATCAGGTCCAGATTTGTCTTAGAATTCAAAGGCAATCAGTGGATGATAGAAACCAACTAATTAAGTATTGGACTATACTTATAGATATGCCAGAATTAATACTTAAAACTTGTCAAACTTTAAACTTAGTTACCTGTATGCCTGAACCTGACCACTGTACTTCTTTCTCTATAGAGCAAAAATGTTCAGAGGTTATTGATCTTGCTTACTCTATTGGTCCAGATTTAAGATGCCCCTGTTAAAAATACGAATGACAGTTGGATTTCTGTTAACAGTAGTTTTCATAGAAAAAATAAGATAAGCTAGGTATGCCATAGTGCTCACTAGCACTTTGCAATTGCCAAAGCCTAAGAATTAACATTTATACTGACTCCAAATATGCCTTCCTGGTACTACATGCCCATGGAGCTATTTGGAAGGAAAGGGGATTGCTATCAAGCCATAACTCCCCAATCAAATATGGTCCTGAGATCATAGCCCTTCTTGAGGCTGTACACTTGCCTAAGGAGGTAGCGGTGATTCACATCAAAGGACATCAGAAGGATATGACCTTGGAATCTAAAGGAAACAATCTAGCAGACCATGCAGCCAAAGAGGCAGCAAAGGGTAAGCAGATATTAAGCCTTATACCAGTCTTGACTCCAATGGAGTCCATGACTCCAGTCTATTCAGAGCAAGAAATTCATATTGCTCAGGAGCGAGGGTATACTAAAAATGCACAAGACTGGCTTGTTAACGATGAGGGAAAATTCTTTATGCCTAAGATTAGTCAATGGAAAATAATACAGGGCTTGCACCAGGCTACTCATTTGGGCAAAGACGCCTTAAAACATTTAATCAAAAATATATTTGATGGAGTGAATTTAACAACCACAATAAAACAAGTGTGTCGATCCTGTAGCATCTGTGCCCAAGTAAATCCGGAGGGTGCGGCTCGCCCCCCACCTCTCTTAAAACCAGTCCAGAGGCGTGGATCCTATCCAGGAGAGGACTGGCAACTTGATTTCACACAAATGCCACCTTGCAAAGGCTATAAATATCTATTAGTATTTGTTGATACCTTCACCGGATGGGTTGAAGCCTTTCCATGTAAAACTGAAAGGGCCGTAGAAGTAACTAAGGTTTTGTTGCGAGAAATTATCCCTAGATTTGGCCTTCCTCAATCTCTTCAAAGTGATAATGGTCCTTCTTTTACTGCTCAGATAACTCAGCAGATAGCTCAAGCCTTAAAAATTAAATATTTCTTACATTCAGCCTGGCATCCACAGTCCTCCGGGAAGGTGGAGAAAGCTAATCATACTTTAAAACGTCATCTTACTAAACTTAGTCTAGAAACCCAGGAAAATTGGGTTACTCTCCTACCAATAGGACTTCTTAGGATGAGAACTGCTTCAAAACAACCTATAGGACTCAGCCCTTTTGAGTTAATATATGGAAGACCATTTCTTTCTGTAGATCTGCTATTAGATGGAGATTATAATGCATTACTAAATTATTCGCTGGAAGCTGGGTTAATTCATAAGTCACTTAATGAGTATACTAATCGTATTCTTCCCAAACCTGATTTAACTATAACTGAAAGCCCACCCCATGTAAATCCCGGAGATATGGTTTACTTAAAAAATTGGAAGTCAGATATAACTGAAAACTTACATCCAAGATGGAAAGGTCCATATCGGCATAATCAGACAGATTGCTGGATCTGCGGAAGTTTGCCTATTTCAAGTACATCTGGATTACCCTGGTGGGTTTTTCCTTTACAGGGCACTGATTGGCATTCTCTACAAAATTATATCTCAGAGATGGTAGATGGAGGCAGCACATTCCGGGAGAAATCTATTACTAATCAAAATGTTTCTTCCTGGCCCATGATCAGTAAAACATGGGATTCACCAGGACATAATCAAAGTTTTTCATATTCTCAAACTATTAAAATTCTAACTGGCTTTACAGGCTCACAAGATGATACTCACCGGCTAGGGCCTAAGTTACAAAACCCTCCTTATCGCTATACTAAGGATGGCATATATCAAATCTGGGATACATATCTGTGGCTTACACACACGATTGGATGGCTCAGTCAGAAGACAGTTTTATGCTGGGAACAAAGAAATCATATGTATGATACTTGGGCAAATAACACACGACATCTAGGATGGCTGTCTTTAGAAATGTGTTCCCAAGTAATAGTACTCCAGGCTACTGACTGGTTTGCTACTGATTGGGCAAGGCGACCTGGCATCAGATGGCCAGCTCCAAACGGAACCCACTGGATATGTGGAACCAACCTGTGGCCCTGGCTTCCTCCAGGGTGGATAGGTCGCTGTACTTTAGGATTTGCCTGGATCCATGGGCGCATTACTAAAACCATTACAACTCCACCTAATCTCCCCAACTTGAAACAAAGATGGACGCAATCTGTTTTTAAATGGTATGATCACTTAGCATCCATCTTTGTTCCATCTGCGGGACTAGAGGATGTCAGGTGGCATGTAGAAGCCCTTAATAAATATACTACAAAGGCACTCAATGATTCACTAAATAGCATCTCCCAGCTTAATACCGAAGTGTCACAGATATGCAAGGCAGTCCTACAAAATAGGATGGCCTTGGATGTCCTGACAGCAGCCCAGGGTGGCACATGTGCAATTATCAAGACAGAATGTTGTGTATATATCCCAGACTATCACAAAAGTATCACAGAACTAATAAAGGATATAAATGCACAGATTAAGGCCCTACAAGATCCTTCTCTCTCTCAGTAAATGGTTAAGTTCCTAATTTGAAGGAGGACTATGGCCGAATCTCCCTTTCGGGCTTCTCATTCTTATTGCCTTATTAATTTTAATATGTTGCTTTGTTCACTGTTTCCCTACTTGGTGCCGAGACTCCATTGCTACAATGACTACACCACGACAGACGATCCTTGTCGCGCGAGAGGACGCCTCTTCACTGTCAGCGCTGGATTCAGCTGCCTCCACCTTTCCTAACTCCCTTATACATTCCTACCCTGATCAATATTGACCCCAGTAGGTAGGGACAGCTCTGCACCCCTATTCAGCACGAAGAAGTTACAGAAGATGAGACCTTCCACCTTCAACCCCCTTAAAGATTTCAGGGTCAAGATTGTTCAGGGGGAAATGAAGGAGCAGGAGGCTGGCTGAGGAGAAAGCAAAACCTGGCGCCTTGCACCCCACTTAGTGCAAGAAAAGGACAAATGGATATAAGATTCTATCCATGATGAAGAAAAAGGGGGGAATGAAAGACCCCCCCCTCGTTAACTAATTAACTGCTCTTTTGTTGTGTGGGAGTGCCCCTCCTCCCCTTGCAGTGAAGGGACCCTTCCCCCAGGGTTGAATTCAGTGTGGCTGCTCTTTTGCCTTTCTGTGGCTGCTTGGCTTTTGGGGCATGACACTTGTCTCCTGTTTGAACAAGATACCTTCTCCTAATAGCCGAGGCATGGTCACATAGGCAAGGGGGCTGCATGGTCACGTAGGTCACGTAGACGGGGGGGGGGGGGCTGCATAGTCACGTAGACAGGATGTCTTTCTGCTGAGCAATAAGGTCAAACTTCCCCTCTTTGTTTCCCCTTCCCGCCTTTCTCTTCGCGTGAGGGGTTCTTCCAAGGCCAATCCGCTAACACCAAGTATGCCTTTTTTCAAATGTTCAAATTGTCAGCCAATCGGCCCCGTCCCATCCGGGACTTGTTTGTACCTGTCTATAAAAATCCTGCACCACCCCAGCCAGGTGTGCTCAGCTAGCAGGAGCTGCTGACCACCCACAGGTGCGCGCTGACCACCCGCAGGTGCCTGCGTAACAATAAAGAACCTCTTGCTGTTTGCATCCTGTGGCAGTGTTGAATTCTTGGGTAAGGGGATCCGCGGGTCTTTCATTGGCACCTGGCTGGCTTAGTTGCTAGGGCATCTGACTCTTGATCTCGGGGTTGTGAGTTCTAGCCACCACATTGGGTATAGAGATGACCTAAAAAATAAATAAAAATTAAAATGTTGGTTAATTTTTACCTTTTCCAGAATGCCATAGAGTTGGAATCATATAGTATTTAGCCTTTGAGACTGGTCTTTCACTTAGCAATATGCATTTAAGGTTCTTCGAAGTCTTGTAGCTTAATAATTCATCTTTTAATTGTTGAATAATCCATTGTGTGGGTGTGGCACAGTGTACCTGTTCACCTACTGAAGGAGATTTGGATTGCTTCCAAGTTTTGGCACTTCAGAGAATAAAGCTGCTGTAAACATCCGTGTGCAGGTTTTTGTGTGGACACTAGTTTTAAGCTCTTTTGGGTAAATACAAAGGAGCACAATTACTGATCTTACAGTGAGAATGTGTGTAGTTCTGTGAGAAACTGCCAAGCTGTCTCACACAGTGCCTCCCATTTTGCATTCTGACCAAACAGTGAATGAGAGTTCAGTTGTCCCACATCCTTGCTAGCATTTGGTATTACTAGTGCTTTGGATTTTTTATATTCTACGTGATATGTAATAGTACCTTGTTTAAATTTGCAATTTCTTAGTGACATACAAAGTTGAGCATCTTTTCAGATCCTTTTTTTTCTTTTTTAAAGATTCTATTTATTTATTAACAGCACAAGCACAGGAAGAGGTAGCAGCAGGCAGCGGGAGAGGGAAAAAAGCAGGCTCCTCGCTGAGCTGGGGGCCCAGTGTGGGGTTCAGTCCCAGGACCTGAGCTAAAGGCAGATGCTTAACTGACTGGGTTTCCCAGCCACCGCTCTTTTCACATTTTTAAATTAGGTTTGATTTCTTGTTGCTACTAAGACATCTTTATATTATATTTCTTTTTTTTTTTATAAATTTTTATTTTTTATAAACATATATTTTTATCCCCAGGGGTACAGGTCTGTGAATCACCAGGTTTACACACTTCACAGCACTCACCAAAGCACATACCCTCCCCAATGTCCATAGTCCCACCCCCTTCTCCCTAACCCCCTCCCCCCAGCAACCCTCAGTTTGTTTTGTGAGATTAAGAGTCACTTATGGTTTGTCTCCCTCCCAATCCCATCTTGTTTCATTGATTCTTCTCCTACCCACTTAAGCCCCCATGTTGCATCACCACTTCCTCATATCAGGGAGATCATATGATAGTTGTCTTTCTCTGCTTGACTTATTTCGCTAAGCATGATACGCTCTAGTTCCATCCATGTTGTCGCAAATGGCAAGATTTCATTTCTTTTGATGGCTGCATAGTATTCCATTGTGTATATATACCACATCTTCTTGATCCATTCATCTGTTGATGGCCATCTAGGTTCTTTCCATAGTTTGGCTATTGTGGACATTGCTGCTATAAACATTCGGGTGCACGTGCCCCTTTGGATCACTACGTTTGTATCTTTAGGGTAAATACCCAATAGTGCAATTGCTGGGTCATACGGCAGTTCTATTTTCAACATTTTGAGGAACCTCCATACTGTTTTCCAGAGTGGCTGCACCAGCTTGCATTCCCACCAACAGTGTAGGAGGGTTCCCCTTTCTCCGCATCCTCGCCAGCATCTGTCATTTCCTGACTTGTTGATTTTAGCCATTCTGACTGGTGTGAGGTGATATCTCATTGTGGTTTTGATTTGTATTTCCCTGATGCCGAGTGATATGGAGCACTTTTTCATGTGTCTGTTGGCCATCTGGATGTCTTCTTTGCAGAAATGTCTGTTCATGTCCTCTGCCCATTTCTTGATTGGATTATTTATTCTTTGGGTGTTGAGTTTGCTAAGTTCTTTATAGATTCTGGACACTAGTCCTTTATCTGATATGTTGTTTGCAAATATCTTCTCCCATTCTGTCAGTTGTCTTTTGATTTTGTTAACTGTTTCCTTTGCTGTGCAAAAGCTTTTGATCTTGATGAAATCCCAGTAGTTCATTTTTGCCCTTGCTTCCCTTGCCTTTTGCGTTGTTCCTAGGAAGATGTTGCTGCGGCAGAGGTCGAAGAGGTTGCTGCCCGTGTTCTCCTCAAGGATTTTGATGGATTCCTTTCGCACATTGAGGTCCTTCATCCATTTTGAGTCTATTTTTGTGTGTGGTGTAAGGAAATGGTCCAATTTCATTTTTCTGCATGTGGCTGTCCAATTTTCCCAGCACCATTTATTGAAGAGGCTGTCTTTTTTCCATTGGACATTCTTTCCTGCTTTGTCGAAGATTAGTTGACCATAGATTTGAGGGTCTATTTCTGGGCTCTCTATTCTGTTCCATTGATCTATGTGTCTGTTTTTGTGCCAGTACCATGCTGTCTTGATGATGACAGCTTTGTAATAGAGCTTGAAATCCGGAATTGTGATGCCACCAACGTTGGCTTTCTTTTTCAATATCCCTTTGGCTATTCGAGGTCTTTTCTGGTTCCATATAAATTTTAGCATTATTTGTTCCATTTCTTTGAAAAAGATGGATGGTACTTTGATAGGAATTGCATTAAATGTGTAGATTGCTTTAGGTAGCATAGACATTTTCACAATATTTATTCTTCCAATCCAGGAGCATGGAACATTTTTCCATTTCTTTGTGTCTTCCTCAATTTCTTTCATGAGTACTTTATAGTTTTCTGAGTATAGATTCTGTGTCTCTTTGGTTAGGTTTATTCCTAGGTATCTTATGGTTTTGGATGCAATTGTAAATGGGATTGACTCCTTAATATCTCTTTCTTCTGTCTTGCTGTTGGTGTAGAGAAATGCAACTGATTTCTGTGCATTGATTTTATATCCTGACACTTTACTGAATTCCTGTATAAGTTCTAGCAGTTTTGGAGTGGAGTCTTTTGGGTTTTCCACATAGAGTATCATATCATCTGCGAAGAGTGATAATTTGACTTCTTCTTTGCCGATTTGGATGCCTTTAATTTCCTTTTGTTGTCTGATTGCTGAGGCTAGGACCTCTAGTACTATGTTGAATAGCAGTGGTGATAATGGACATCCCTGCCGTGTTCCTGACCTTAGCGGAAAAGCTTTCAGTTTTTCTCCATTGAGAATGATATTTGCGGTGGGTTTTTCATAGATGGCTTTGATGATATTGAGGTATGTGCCCTCTATCCCTACACTTTGAAGAGTTTTGATCAGGAAGGGATGCTGTACTTTGTCAAATGCTTTTTCAGCATCTATTGAGAGTATCATATGGTTCTGGTTCTTTCTTTTATTGATGTGTTGTATCACATTGACTGATTTGCGGATGTTGAACCAACCTTGCAGCCCTGGAATAAATCCCACTTGGTCGTGGTGAATGATCTTTTTAATGTACTGTTGAATCCTATTGGCTAGTATTTTGTTGAGTATTTTCGCATCTGTGTTCATCAAGGATATCGGTCTATAGCTCTCTTTTTTGGTGGGATCCTTGTCTGGTTTTGGGATCAAGGTGATGCTGGCCTCATAAAATGAGTTTGGAAGTTTTCCTTCCATTTCTATTTTTTGGAACAGTTTCAGGAGAATAGGAATTAGTTCTTCTTTATATTATATTTCTTATTTTAAGTCCTTTACCATGGATGTGTTTTGCAGATATTTACTCTGTGACTGGTCTTTTCATTCTCTCTCTCTATTTTTTTTTTAAGATTTTATTTATTTATTTGTCAGAGAGCGAGCGAGCGAGAGCGAGCACAGGCAGTCAGAGTGTAAGGCAGAGTCAGAGGGAGAAGCAGGCTCCCTGCGGAGCAAGGATCCCGATGTGGGACTCGATCCCAGGACGCTGGGATCATGACCTGAGCCGAAGGCAGCTGCTTAACCAACTGAGCCACCCAGGTGTCCCGTCTTTTCATTCTCTTAACAGTGTCTTACAGAGAAGTTTAATTTTAGCAAAGTCCCTCTCATCAATTTTTTCTTTCGTAGATCATGCTTTTGGTTTTATATCTGAAAAATCATTGCCAAATCCAAGGATCCCTACATTTTTCTTATGTCATCTTTAAGAAGTTTTGCATTTTACGTTTAGGTTTTGTGAAAGGTGTGAAAAGTTTGTTTTTATTCTTTTCATTTGTTTGTTTTTTCTTATCAATGTGCCATTGTTCGGTTCCATTTGTTGAAGACTGTCCTTGCCATTGAGTTGCCTTTGCCTGTGTGTGTGGATGTTTTTCTGGGCTCTCCACTCTGTTCCAAGCACCTGTCTCTTTTGCCAGGCACCTTCTGTCTTAATCACTATAGCTTGAATAATAAGTCTAGAGATGGGTGGTGGCAATCCTCAATTTCCTTTTTTTCCCCGCTCTTTAATATTTTGTTGACTACTCTGGGACTCTTGGTTTTCCAGTTTTCCATCCAAATTTTAGAGTCAACATGTTGGTATCCACAGAATAACTTCCTGGCATTTTGATTGGGATTGCATTGAGTCTGTCGATCAGTTTGGGAAGAACTGACCTCTTAACAGTATTGAATGTTCTTCCTCAAGATTATGGACTTTCTTTCCACTTCACATCTTACCTTGCTTGTTGTCTTTCATCAGAATTTTATACTTTTTCTCACATAGATCTTGTGCATATTTCATTAGATTTGCACCTAAGTATTAATTTTTTTTTGGTATGCTAATGTAAATGGTCTTGTGTTTTTAACTTCAAATTCCACTTGTACATTGCTGGTATATACGAAAGCAATTGACTTTTTAAATTTTTTAATTAAAATTCAATCTCGTTAACATATAGTGTACTTTTAGTTTCATGGTTAGAATTTCGTGATTCATTGGTTGCATACAACACCCAGAACTCATCGCAACAAGTGCCCTCTTTAATACCCCTCACCCAGTTACCCCAACTTTCCCCTCTCCAGTAACCCTCAGTTTGTTTCCTGTAGTTAACTTTCTTGTGATTTGCCTCCCTGTCTGTTTCTATTTTTCCTTCTCTTCCCCTATATTCATCTGTTGTTTCTTAAGTTCCACATGTGACTGAAACTATATGGTATTTGTCTTCCTCTAGTTCCATCCATTTCCTTGCAAATGGCAAGATTTTGTTCTTTTTGATGGCTGAGTAATGTGTGTGTGTGTGTACACCACATCTTCTTTATCCATTCATCTGTTGATGGACATCTGGGCTCTTATAGTTTGACTATAAACATTGGGGTGCTTTTGCCCCTTCAAATCACTTTGTGTACTTTGGATAAACATCTAATAGGGCAATTGCTAAGTCGTTTGGTTGTTACATTTTTAACTTTTTGAGGAGCATCCATACTGTTTTCCAGAGTTGCGTTCCCACCAACAGTGTAGGAGGATTCCCCTTTCTTCACATCCTTGCCAACATCTGTTGTTTCCTGACTTGTTAATTTTAGCCATTTTGACTGATGTAAGGTGGTGTCTCATTGTGGTTTTATTTATTTATTTATTTATTTGACAGAAAGAAATCACAGGTAGATGGAGAGGCAGGCAGAGAGAGAGAGAGAGGGAAGCAGGCTCCCTGCCGAGCAGAGAGCCCGATGCGGGACTCGATCCCAGGACCCTGAGATCATAACCCGAGCTGAAGGCAGCGGCCTAACCCACTGAGCCACCCAGGCGCCCCTCATTGTGGTTTTGATTTGTATTTCCCTGATGCTGAGTGATGTGGAGCCCTTTTTCATGTGTCTGTTGGCCATTTGGATGTCTTCTTTGGTCTGTTCATATCTTCTGTCCATTTCTTGACTGGATTTTTTTGTTTTTTGGATGTTGAGTTTAATAAATTCTTTATAAATTTTGAATACTGGCCCTTTGTCTGATACATCATTGGAAAGCAATTGACTTCTGTATTTTAACTGTGTATCATGCAATCTTGCTATAATCACTTGACTAGTTTCAGGACGGTGTGGGTGTGGGGTGGGAAGTCTTTGTAATTTCTGTAGACAGTCATGTCATCTGTGAACAAAGTTTTATTCTTTCCCAGGTTGTATACCTTTTGTTTCCTTTTCTTACCTTATTTCATTAGTTTGGCCTTCCAGTATAGTATTGAATAGTAGTAGTAGGAGGGACATCCTTGCCTTGATTCCCTGTCTTCTATTTTCTCAGTATTAATATCATGTTAGCTGTGGATTTTTGGAGACATTCTTATCAAGTTGAGGAAGTCCTCCTATTCCTAGTTCCCTGAGGGTTAATAATGAAGAGGTGTGGATTTTGTTAAATGCTTTTTTTCCTCCCTTCATTGATATGATCATGTGATTTTTTTTCTGTTGATATGATGGATCACATTGATTTTCTAATGTTGAACATTTTCTAACGTTGCATACCTGGAATAAATCCTACATGATCCTGGTGTATAATTTTTTAATATAGTGTTTGCTTTTATTTGCTAATTTTTGTTGAAGATTTTTGTGTCTGTGTTCATGAGAGATACTAGTTTGTAGTTTCTTTTCTTGTAGTATTGGTTTTGGTGTCAGGGTAATAATGATCTCCTAGAATGATTTAGAAAGTATTCCGTGTAGTTTTACTTTCTGGAAGAGATTTTAGAGAATTGTGTAGTATTCCATAAATGTTTGGTTGAATTTACAGTGATTGAGATTGTTAGCAGTGGCCCTCCCTTCTTTCATCTGATATTAGTAATTTATGTCTTCTACCTTTTTTTCTTTGTTTGCCTGGCTAAGGGTGTATCTGTTTTATTGATGTTTTAAAAGAAACAGACTTGGGGTTTATTGATTTAAAAAAAAAATTCCTGGTTTTAATTACATTGATTTCTGCTCTAATTTTTATTTTTTTCTACTTCCTTTAGGGTTTATTTTTTATGATATTATTTGACACAGAGAGAGTCAGTGAGAGAGGGAATACAGACAGGAGGAATCAGAGAGGGAGAAGCAGCCTCCCTGAGCAGGAAGCTCTGATGCAGGGCTCTGTCCCAGGACCCTAGGACCATGTCCTGAGCCAAAGGCAGATGATTAACCAACTGAACCACCCAGGAGCCCCTCCTTACCTTAGATTTGATATTTGTCATTGTTGCCTAAAATGGAAGCTTAGATTATTAACTTTAATCTTTTTTTTTCTAATATTTGCATTCAGTACTGTATTTTCCCTTTAAGCAGCATTCCACACATTTTGCTACATTGTATTTTGTTGAGACTGGTCTCCTGTCATTTAGAAGTGTGTCATTTAATCTCCATGTATTTTGGACTTTTTCAGCTATCTTCTGTTACTGATTTTTAATACCATTGCGGTCTGAGAACATACTTGGTATAATTTTTAGTTTTAAAAATTTGTTGTGTTTTGTGGCCCAGAATTATTCTGTCTTGATGAGTGTTCCATATGAGCTTAAGAATGTGTGTTGCACTATTACTGGGCGAAATTGTCTGTGTACGTCTATTGTATGGTAATTGATGGTGGTGTTGAGTGTGCCATGTCTGGACTGAATGTCCACATCTGTCAGATCCTTGTTGCCCTGCTGCTGGATCGGCCCAATACTGATGGAGAAGTGTTGAAGTCACCAGCTGAGAAAATGGAATTGTTTATTTCTCCCTACAGTTCTGTTAGGTTGTGTCTCACCTGTGTTGATCAGGCACACATACGTTAAGGATAATTGTGTCTTCTTGGTCAGTCGATTTCTTTATCATTATGTAATGCTGCTCTTTATGCCGGATAGTTTTCCTTCTCTGAAATCTGCTTTGTCTGAAATTCATGTAGCTACTCCATTGTTCCTGTGATTAGTGTTACTTTGGATTTTTTTTAATGTATTCTAGCATTTAACTTGTTGATATTTAAGTTGTTTCATTTTTCATCAAAATATAATTCACAAAGCATAATAGTTGCCATTTGAAAGTGTACTCTTCTCTGGTTTTTAGTATATTTACTGTGTATATGGTACATACGTCACTTCTGTCTAATTCCAGAATGCTTCCATCACCCGAAAAATAAACCTCTTGGTTCCAATTCTCCCCTCCCCTTATTCCCTGGCAATCATGAATCTACTTTCTGTTTTTATGGATTTGCCTTTTCTGGAACATCTCCTATCAGTGGAATTGTATAACACGTGACCTTTTGTGTCTGGCTTCCTTTAACCTGAGAGTAGAATGTTTTCAGACTTCACTCGTGTTGTAGCATGTAACAGTTTATTCCTTTTTGTGGTTGTGTAAGAGGCTCTTTCACCTTTTATGTATCCATTCATCAGTTGATGGACGTTGGGTATATACTCATTTGGCTGTTACGAGCAGCGCTGCTGTGCACATTCATGTACAGGTTGTGGCAGGAACATCTGTTGTCAGTTCTGTCGGTGTCATACCCCTAGACGTAGAACTGCTGGGTAATTGTACGTGTGTAACTTCTTGAGGAGCTACCGAGCTGTTTGCTGCCTTAGCCACACTATTTTACATTCTCACCGACAATACAGGAGGGTTCCAGCTTCTCCGCCTTCTTGCCAGCACTTTTCTTCTTCTTTTTTTTTCTTTTTCTTTTTCTTATTTTACCATAGTTGTCCTAGTGGGTGTGACGTGGCATCTGCATGTGCTTTTGGTTCGCATTTCCCCAATGACTAAGGATGTCGAACATCCCGACATGTGCTCTTGACCGTCTGTGTATCATCTTTGGAGAAATGTCTATTCAAAAGTCTTTGGCTTGTTTTTAAATTAGGTTATTTGTCTTTTTGTTGTTGAGTTCTAAGAGTATATTTGCATATTCTGGTTATTAGGTCCTTGTCAGACAAATGATTTGCAGATACTCTCTCCCATTCTGTGGGTTGTCTTTTCACGTTCTCCGTAGTGTCCTTTGACACACGAAAGTTTTTATTTTGATCAAGTTCAGCTTATCTAATATTTCTTATTGCTTTGTGTATCATGTCTAAAAAAGCTTTGCCCGATCCCAAGTCATACAGATTTTCACCTGTTTTCTCTGAGTGTTACAGTTTTTACTCTTACATTTAAATCTTTGATCCATTTTGAGTTATATTTTTGTGTATGTGTGACGTTGCTGTTCCAAGTTCATCCTTTTGCATGTAGATATTCATTTGTCCCAGTAGTAGGCACTCAAAAAGACTGTTTTTCCCCCCATTAAATGGTCTTGGCATCCTTGTGAAAAATCAGTTGACCATAAATGTATGGGTTGTAAATACTTTCTTTTTGAATACTTGGGAAATCTACACTATAAAGTAAAACCATTCCTAAAGTAGTAAAACCATTCTTGGTTAAGTGAAATGGGTCTCTATTATGGCACTGTGAGTTTGGGTGTGCTTTTCACAGCAAACGCTGCCTAACCCAGTATTCACAGATGTTCTGAGTTATTTAGTCATGTGTTATGCAACTTTTGTTTATCTGAGAACAAATGCATAAATGGTAAGTTGAGTACTAATATTACCTAATAGCATTTGTTCACTGAGGCTAAGTTATATGAATTATTTATTTATTTAAGATTTTATTTGAGAGTGAGAGAGTGCGGGAGCAGGAGGAAGGGACAGAGGGAGAAGCAGGCTCCTTGCTCAGCAGAGCGCCTGATGTGGAACTCAAACCCAAGAGACTGGGATCATGACCTGAGCCAAAGGCAGATGCTTAACCAACTGAGCCACATAGGCACCCCAGTTATACAATTTAGAATGCCATCATGAAGTTCAAGAACTTCAACAATGTGTAACTGAGGCAGGGAAAGTGATCGCCCTAAAGGTATACAGTTGGTGAGTAGGATGGCCAGGATTATGAACCGAGACCCCCTCCCGTGATGTACTACATAACTATGATGTAAGGTCTGAGATGGTCTCAGGAGAGAAAGGTCCAGGCTAATTTGGTCACCAGTGTAAGAAGCAGGTGGCTTTCTGTAGATGACTGTGAAATTACGGTTTGGTATGAAGTCCTTCTCTTCGACACTAGCAGGGTCAGTCTTTGGTTGATTAACTAAGAAAGTCAGTTTAAACAAGTACTCTTAGGGAATGGTATATACAGTTTTTAGCATTTTATTTGGAAAAAATATATGTACATTTATTCTCCATTAAAACAGTGCCAGGTCTTTTCTTTGGAAACTGGCCTGCAGATTAGATTTCTGAGTTATCACAGCACTTGGGTCGCTCAATAGGTTAGGCATCTACCTTCGGTTCAGGTCATGACCTCAGGGTCCTGGGATAGAGTCCCGCATTGGGCTCCCTGTTCAGCAGGGAATCTCCTTCTCCCATTGCCCCTTTCCCTGCTCATACTGTCTGTCTGTGTCTCAAATAAATAAAAAGAATCTTTTTTAAAAAAGCTTTCTATGTTGTCTTTTTTTGCATTCAGTTTCAGTTTCTTTAACTGAATTGAGTGAGAATCCTGTGATCACTCCCTCCCTGCCTGGCATGTGGTCATCTCACCCATACCTAACTTAGCAAAAATTTTCTTATTGATTTCTTTGTATCAAATCTTTCCAAAGTAGCTGTGTTAGTTTTCAAAAGAACAGTGATTTTTTTTGCAGTCATATTTTGTTGGTTTACATAGTGTTTAATGAAGCTATATAATTACGAAGTAAGTGTAGGTGTCCTTAACTAGTTTGGGAATCATCACATTTGATTCTTGCTGACTAAACAGGTCATGGAGTAGCAGAGTCACAGGGGAAGTAGATAGTAATTTATTGCCTCTAAGCATATAAGCCTACCGGGGTATCACAGTATTGTAAAGGGGAAACAGGATAGCTAATCCTGTGAGACCAATACTTGGAAATAGGTTATGAAAGATTTGGAACATCTGTTCAATGGGACACTCAGCATGCACATAAAATATTAATAGAAATGTATGTGTTTTACGTAAAGACATTCAAGTTATATTTTTAGATGGGAAATTTTTTTTATAGAATGGTTTTTTGTTTTTTATTTTTTAATTTTTTTAAGATTTTATTTATTTATTTGACAGAGAGAGAGAGAGGTCAGGCAGAGAGAGGGGGAAAAGTAGGGGAAAAGTAGGCTCCCGGCGGAGCAGAGAGCCTGATGTGAGGCTTAATCTCAGGGCCCTGAGATATGACCTGAGCCGAAGGCAGAGGCTTAACCCACTGAGCCACCCAGGTGCCCGTAGATGGGAAATAGTTTAGAAGAGCATGAATATTTGTGTGTGTGTGTATGTTTACACACATACATAGAGAAGGTCTGGGGTTTCCATTCAAGATGGTGGCATAGGAGGATCTTGAACTCATCTCTTCTATGAAATACACACTGAATCTATAGCTCCATATGGAAAAATTTCCTGTGGAAAAAACCCTACAACTAGCTGAGTGACTCCTACACATTAGGTGAGTAAGGAAAAAAACCTATGTTGAATTAAGAATCACTCTTGCCATAAACCCCACCCCTGGTACAGCGACCTGGGATTGAGAGGGTACTCACAACCCCAGGCTTCTCCCTGAGGAGCAAAGGGTTTGAGCCCCACTTCTGGCACCCCAACTTTCAAGATGTACATCTAAGAGACAAGACTCCAAAACATCCAGCTTTGAAAGCCATCAGAGCTTGCACCCATGAGACCCACAAGGCTATAGCAAACTGAGAAAGAGTTCTTAAAGCAGTCGCGGGAGTAGACTGACCCACCCTGGAACTCAGCACAGAAGCAGCAGACTGAAATGCGTTCAGATTTCTGTGAAAGAGGCCCATTTGCTTATCTTAAAGCCCTGAGGGGCAGGCATCTCATTTAACATGGATCTAGGAGCCTAGTAAGGTATTCTCCAAAGATGGAGCTGATGGGTACCATCTTTGCGCTGTCCCTCTGCCTCGCTTCTGCTTTCTGGTATCTCCTGGAAAGGAGCTTGAATGCTCGTATGATGCCCCGAGGTTTGCAGTTGCTACCCAGGGTATACCTCTAGATCACCTGGCTCTAGCGGCCAGCAAGACTCATACTCACAGTAGTGAGTATTACAGTATTTACAACAACCAAGACTTGGAAATAACTAAAGTGTCCACCAACGGGGTGAATGGATAAAGAAAATGTGTGTGTATACGATGGAATATTACTCAACCATAAAAAGAAGGAAGTCTTGCCATTTGCAGCAACATGGATGGACCTTGAGGATATTGTGCTGAGTGAAATAAGTCAGACAGAGAAAGAGAAATACTGTATGATCTCCCTCACATGTGGAATCTAAAAAACAAAACAAAATGAAGTCATAGAGAACAGATTGGTGGTTGCCAGAGGTGAGGTTGTGGAGGAAATAGATGAGGGGTCCAGTGTTATAAACTTCCAGTTAATAATATAAGCCCTGGGGATGTAATGTACATCATAGTGACTGTAGTAAATAATACTGTGTATTATTGTATATTTATTTTATTATTTTTTATTAGAAATATGTGTTATTAGCCCCAGGGTTACAGGTCTGTGGATTGTCAGGCTTACACACTTCCCAGCACTCATCATAGTACATACCTTCCCCAATGTCCACAACCCCACCACGCTCTCCCTACACCCCTCCCCCCAGCAACCCTCAGTTTGTTTTGTGAGATTAAGAGTCTCTTATGGTTTGTCTCCCTCCCAATCCAATCTTTTTTTTTTAAAGATTTTATTTATTTATTGGACAGACAGATCACAAGTAGGCAGAGAGGCAGGCAGAGAGAGAGGAGGAAGCAGGCTCCCCGCTGAGCAGAGAGCCCGATGTGGGGCTCGATCCCAGGGCCCTGGGATCATGACCTGAGCCGAAGGCAGAGGCTTTAACCCACTGATACACCCAGGTGCCCCCCTCCCAATCCAATCTTGTTTCATTTTTTTTCCTTCCCTACCCCCACACCCCCCACTTTGCCTCTCAAATTCCTCATATCAGGGAGATGGTATGATAATTGTCTTTCTCTGATTATTTCACTCAGCATACTCTCTAGTTCCATCCACATCACTGCACATGGCAAGATTTCATTTCTTTTGATGGCTGCATAGTATATTATATATATATATATATATATATATATATATATATGTATATTTTAAGATTTTATTTATTTATTTGACAGAGATCACAAGTAGGAAGAGAGGCAGGCAGAGAGAGAGGAGGAAACAGGCTCCCTGCTGAGGAGAGAACCTGATGTGGGGCTCGATCCCAGGACCCTGGAATCATGAACTGAGCCGAAGGCAGAGGCATTAACTCACTGAGATACCCAGGTGCCCTATATTATTATATATTTAAAGTTGCTAAAGCTTAAGAGTTCTTAGCACAAGAAAAAAATGTGTATGTTTGGTGATGGATGTTAACTAGTCTTAGGGTGATCATTTCACAACAGATAAAAATATGGAATTTTTATGTTGTACGCCTGAAACTAACATGTGTCCATTATATGTCAGTTTCTTTAAAAAGTAATTGATATTTATTTTTTAAAAAATTATTTACTTATTTGACAGAGATCACAAGTAGGCAGAGAGGCAGGCAGAGAGAGAGACAGGGAAGCAGGCTCTCTGCTGAGCAGAAAGCCCAATGCGGGGTTTGAACCCATAACCCTGGGATCACGACCTGAGCTAAAGACAGAGGCCTTAACCCACTGAACCAGCCAGGCACCCCAAAAGTAATTTATATTTTAAAGAGAAAGACTAGGGCACCTGGGTGGCTCAGTCAGTTAAGCGTCTGCCTTCGGTTGAGGTCTTGATTTCAGGGTCTTGGAATGAACCCTGGCATCAGGCTCCCAGCTCAGCAGAGAGCCGGCTTCTCCCTCTGCCCCTTCTCCCACTTGTTCTCTCAGTCTCTCTCTCTCAAATAAATAAAATCTTAAAAAAAAAAAGTAAAGAGAAAGACCAAAACAAAGTCTGGAAGAATGTGAATCGCTGTGTTAAATAGTGAAGAAAAATAAACATTAACAGTGCTTAACTGCAGAGCATTAGAGAGTGGGTGATTTTTTTTTTCTCTCTTACATAAGTATTTCTTGGTTGGTTGAAAGTTTGACAGTGAACATTTGTTACTTTTAAAATTAAGAAGAAAAAGCTGTTTCTATTTTAAGAAGAGCCTCTTTGAAATGTATAATTAAAAGAAATAAAATACCTGTAGAGTTAGGCAATAGGAGAGAATGGTCTTGGTGAGGGGCCCCCTTTCCCATAATCTTAGGAAGTGAGCAGACCCCCTGATGTCCCTGTGTGTGTTCCCATGCAGTAATACGGCCTCTTATTCTTTCTCTGATCTTATTTTTCTATGTAAAATGTGGTATCATTGCAATCATTTTTTTCTTTCTGGTTTGATTTTCAGGAAGATTTTGACGTCGATCACTTTGTGTCTGACTATAGGAAGCATGTCCAGCTGGAGGAACTAAGAGGAGATCTGGAACTCTACTATAAACATCTTAAAATAGCCATGGTCGAGCTCATCAATAAGGATTATGCAGATTTTGTCAACCTTTCCACAAACTTGGTAAACCTGAAATTCACAAGTCCTACAAACACACACACACACACACACACACACACACACACACACACACACACTTTCTCTCTCCTTCATATTTATTAAAAGGGCAGAGTTTTTAGAAACCTTTCAGTTGATTACCCCACCAACCCCACCAGAAACTTGAAGAAATTACCAATTTCATTAATAAAAGAACTAAACTTTTGGGAATACATTTTTTTGTTTGTTTTAGTTTTTATTCATTTATGGTTGCTCTAGTTAGATTATGTTTCAAATTCATTAGTCAACAGTGAAAAGTAAAGGATGATAATACCCAAGGGGTTGTTTTATTAGTTGCTAAGTGATTACCCTGAAGTCTTCCTTGATTTAGACTAATTTTTAGGAGCAAATGTCCACCACTCTTACAATGTTTAATTTACTCCCAGGTATATGTTAGCCAGAGCTAGGTTGAGGGAACATTGGCCAATATTGATATTTTAAAAGTTTGGTTTTATAACAATATAAGAATGATTTGCAGTGAGCTTATCAATTGTTTGTAAAAGCCTTTTAGAAATGTTGAATTTTGTTACTTGGCAGAAAAGTCTCCTTGTTGATGCTTCATTTTGTTTTAAATCTGTTTGTGCAGAGAAGCACAGAAAGTTGCAGCTCCGTGGGAATTTCAAGAAGCATTAAAATTAATGGTGCACATTTGCTTTTGGGAAATATACCACTAAGATAAATATCCCAATAGGATTAAAAACCTAGAAAATTTTACTTCTGTTTAATTTCTATTTTTCTCAAGGCTTATAATAATGTTTAAGAGAGACGTAGCCCGTCTCTCAGCCCGATACTCAGCTGGCTGAGTATCATCAGTTACAGACAGAGAAGTGTTCACCTTCTCTGAAAATTTTTCACATTCATTTAAAATGTCATCTAAAGGCAAATTGTTCTTAAGGAAACTTTCATTTCTCATGACTTCCCTTATTTTTATAGTTTCATGTATTTCAACAGATTTTTTTCATATACTATGAACAACATTAATGGCCAAATAACACTTCTGTTGTTTAGCTAGTTATTTAGCAAAATACGGTTGTGCCAAAAAACATAATTTAAATCTGGTACTGCTTTGATTGTTAAATAGATACGTCACTATTACTCCTTATCGTGATGTGTTTGTGCCAACCTGGTTTTGCCTTTAGGTTGGCATGGACAAAGCCCTCAATCAACTTTCTGTGCCTTTGGGACAGTTACGAGAAGTTCTGGTAAGTCCCAAATTAATGAAAACAGTCTGCTGTGATGCCTGTTGTCCTCGTCGGCTTTTCTCTAAGAATTCTTTTCATCTGTTAGTTTGGTGGTACTGGTGGTTGTATTTTAACGGTTCATGATTATAATATTCACCTTCAGAAGAGTTGTAAATGATTTTGTTTTTGCATATGCTAAAAACCTAAAAAAACATGTTCGATTTGAAGAAGACATATTCTCAGATTAGACAACCTTAAAATGTCAGGGGAGAGGAAGCATATTTCCAAATTCAACGTATTAATGCCCCTTTGGTCATATGTAAGTGGTTTCTAACTTACGAATGACTTGTATTTTAACAGTTTGTAATCTTGTAAATATCCCCCCCTGCCCACGTAATCTACATGTGGTTAGGTTCCTGGGCTGATCTACAAAAACTGTGTAATCCCTAATGGAACTGAAGGATAATATAAATAAAATGTAATACTTAATAAATGTTACATTTGCATGTTCTCTCAGAAAAATCTCTGTTGTGGGAATGGGACTCCCGACCTCTAAACCATTGGGAATAGGAACTCCACCTGGGTGAACAGTGGAGGGGGAGTTGTGGCATCACTTCTAACAGAAAACTGTGCTGCCCTGTCTCCCCCCCCCCCCGTCTGTGTTTGGTGCCCTGACTTCCGGCCTCTGTCCGTTCTGATGCCCTGTCATAAACTTGTCATAAACGACACCATCCTTCCTTGTGTGTCTCCTCTAGCTTGAGTGGCCTCGTGCATCCCTCCCCTAAGACAGTGCCTGCATCCTAGAGAGAATATAAGGAGAACATAATTTAAGGGAGGACACAGTACATGGTTAGAACCAAGAAAAATGCAGAGTAACGGAAATATCAGTGCTGAGAAGCCTAGGGGAGGGGCAGGCAGGAAAGAGTTCGTGAAAGAGGTAAAAATCTTGAGTTGTGCCTTGAGGTAGCCAATACTTTCCATGGTTTATGTCTCATTTGAATTTTACAAAATCTTGTTAAAGGTACTTTTCCTTGCAATGGAAGGAATTTTCTTGGTCCGCTGTTGGATTCCACACCAGCCGCTGTGGGGCTCTCCCACTGCCTCCTTGGTGTGCCTCTTCCTCCCAGGGCCTCATAGTGGTGTTGTTTCCCAAGCCTAGCCTTCCTTTGGCCTCCCACTCTTCTCTCGAACCCCTCCCCGGAGGCAGATTTGCTCTACTCACACAGGTTCCCGTCCTGCCTCACCCCCTGCCATCACCGTATCCCCTCCCTTTTCCATGGCCTGTCTTTATGGCCACTTTGGTCCTGCTCAGCCACAGGCCTGACCTGCCTTTGTGGTCCCAACTCTGAAGCTGTTCTGTGAGATTCTCAGACCACTGAGGGATACGACTATATCTGTCTTCATTGTATCCCTGTGAGGTGCCACAATACTGACATCCAGGAGGTGTTTCATAATGTTGATGGAGTGAATTAATTCACCTTCCTGTGGAATTTTTGTGATATGCCTACTTCATTCTAGTTGTTTCTGTTAACCTTTGTTTTGGCCCTAATTCCTAATTATCTCTTTATTCATTAGCTTCTGGACATGTTTCTCCACCTCTGCGTTCTGCCTTTTTCTGGTCTTCTGTTCTTCATTCTTGATTCCTGGTATTTCCATACCCACATTTCATCATCATGCATCAGTGCTTTGACATTCTCCCGTTCTCCAAAATATGAAGAATCTAAAGACCTCATCTCAGTGAAGTTGGCCCTCCATTCCTATTTCTGCTTCTCTCCAGAAGGAAGCCTGCAGTGCACATGGCTGTGTGCCTGTCTGCCCCTGCCCCTGAGTGTGTCTGCACTTATATCTGCTCCCCATCCCCTCCCCACCTCGGCAGCTGTGTACACATGGCTTTCAGAGTCCGATTCGAGCCCCGTCACATTTCCAGACTCTCCTGTACTTTGCTTCATATTATCTGTTCTCCATTCTAAGCCCCCTCATCCCCATAACTTTCACTGTATATGTGTCATTCTTCTTCTGGCCATGCGACCCTGCCTTCGTGTCATTATGCCCCCAGATCATGAGTCCCCTCAACAGTAACTGTGTCTGGTATATATATATTTTTTTTGTCAATACCTGCATAGTACTGGTGCACAGGTATTAAGTTCTCTGGAATTGAATGAGATGTAGGAACTTGATAATGTGACAAAACAATGTCTGTAATACGTTTTCTTTATTATTCTTTTAAAGAGTCTCAGGTCATCTGTCAGTTAAGGAATTCGGGCAGTAGATGAACGAATGTGTAAACAAGAGGACATAAGGAAGAAAAACGTACCCTCCAGTAGTTTTCTTATGCTGCATGCCAGTTGAAGCCTTCTCCTCTTGTCTCTGCGAACTTGTCAGCACTATTCAGCTTTTTTTCAAAGCTCTCACGCATGTGCATTTTATGCATTATGTCACCTTATCTACCTGAAATAATAAGACAGAATTTTAGAGGTACCCACACGATCTCAAGATCACCCACTTTTTCCAGAACAAGAAACAGTGATAACTGTTGTCGGTGCAGCGCTTGACAGTTAACGACTGTATAAATTGTCAGTGGCCCTGTAAAGAAAATAGGCCTATATTAGAGACTAGGGGAGAAGTGGGTTTTCCAAAGCAAACTCAGGATTCTGCCATAGGTTTGTTGTTATTTTCTGATCCTGTGTTCTTTATGTTCTGGTGTTCACTTTAATTTTTTCGATTCCCAGTAGTTAGCATGCAGTGTTGGCTTAGTTTCAGGTGTGTGAGACAGGCAACGGCTCTGTACATCTGAGGGCTCACCCCGGGAGTGTGCCCCTTAGTGCTATCTCCAGTTTCAAGTGTCCCCGATGTCATTCATGATCATAACGATGTAGGGGCACAGCGGGCATTGGGAGTCTGGGCTTCTGACTCTCGCCTGCTGCTCTGTACAATGTTTTCTATGTGTATTATTAGCATATTTGTTAAAATCTCAGTGGGGAGAAAGCCTGTTTGAGGGACCTTCTGTTTAATTC
The DNA here is from genome assembly GCF_030435805.1 of Mustela lutreola. Taxonomy (NCBI): domain Eukaryota; kingdom Metazoa; phylum Chordata; class Mammalia; order Carnivora; family Mustelidae; genus Mustela; species Mustela lutreola. The sequence goes on along the minus strand of NC_081308.1, from coordinate 52,834,974 downwards.
GCCTCTGGATCTCCTCACAGCTTTTATCCAAAGAATGCTTGTCATGCGCTTCCAGACAAAACAGTAAGCTTTATGAGAGCAGGGTGTATTTCTTGCTTTATTTTCTCGTGTCCCCCCTCCTCCCCCACCCCCCGTCGGAATGAATGTCGAGCTCCCAGCGGTGTTCAGTAACTATTTATTGAATGGATGACTTTGTATTTTTTGTTCTTTTAGGATGAGAGTTTTCATAATGTTCCTCAACCTCTTTGATAATATTTGTAGTGTAAAAGGTCTTTAATTATTTGGTGCTTGGGTATATAGGTATATGCACATGTAAACTGAGAGGGTCAGTATGATCGGAAGCCAAAGTTAAAACATGAATAAAGGGCCATAAGAAAACAAATGGAGGGGTGCCTGGTGGCTCAGTTGGTTAAACGTCCGACTCTTGATTTTGGCTCAGGTCATGATCTCAGGGTCATGAGATTGAGCCCTGCATTGAGCTCTGTGCTCAGCAGGATGTCTGCTCGCGATTCTCTCTCTCCCTCTGCCCCTCCCCTGCATGTGCACATGCAGTTTCTCTCTCTCTCAAATAAACAAATCTTTTTTAAAAAAATAGGAAAGAAATGCCCATAGAAAGATTCAGGATGGGGAAAAGAAGAAATAAGAGTATAGAATATGAGAAAGCAAAGTCGGGTTTTTTTTTTTTTCTCTATAAACTTGCAATAGAATATGGAAGTATGCTTATTCTAGAACTAAGATTTGAATTCTTGAGAATTCTGTGTTTCATAGAAATATTCAAAATATAGCATGCCCTATATATTTGAAGTTAACTTTTGGGCTTATATTTTCCTGCATTTAGCATGGGAAATAAAGATGATTAAGAGTAAAGATGGTGATGTTTTTTGTTTGCTTAATTTTTATTTTTATAGATGTGTGTGTTGAGGCTTATACAAGTTATTTGATCAGTTGAAAAGATTGAAAAAATCTTAAATTCACAAAGTTCTAAAGAAACCTCTGCACTAGAAGCAAGCAGGTAAGCATTTTTTTTTAACTAAGTAGCACATAAATTAATACTTCACATCCAGTCTAATTAGGTGGGGACAGCTTAGTTAGAATTCATTTATGAACAAGAAGAAAATCCAGGTTTGTGGCTAGAATGTAGCTCCAGGAGAGTGGAGAGCATGAAATGGTGAAATCTATAACACGTTCCTATAAACCCTTTGGTTATAGACCACAGTTCCAACACGTCATTATGCTTGCAGTGGAAAAGTATATTTGGAATCACCTTCCCTGAGGACTAGCAAAGACTTGTTGATCTTTAAGGCATACCTACCATTCATCTTGGTTTTTCTCCATCTCATTTTTTTTTTTTCCTAGACATGCCCAGAGTATTACCATTGATGTATTTTGCACCAGCATTATATTATTATGAAACAGTATAGGACACATCCAGTTGAAATTTACAAACAGGAAAAAAAAAGCTTATGAAATAGGAAAAAGATGATGGCTCTCTTTGTTATACTGTGATTGTCTTGTTCCCTTCCTGGTGTGAATTTTCAGTCAGCCAGGGTAGATGAGTGACTCAGAAAATGAGTAGTTAGGTCCTGTCAGCACCGTGAGACGCACAGTGCTGCAGTGGGAGTAGCCCGGGCTGGTCCTGCACATGCCAGCTGGGCTGCCTGCGTCAAGTTCGCCTGGTGCCCTGCGTGCTCTGTTGTGTGAGGCTAACAGTCCCTCCCCCTGCAGGCGGAGTTAGGTTTCTAAATTTTAGGAATTAAGGTTTTAGATTTGGAAGGAACTTGAGAGACCATATGCTCCACATGTCTCATGATGGACATTAAGAACGGACACATCCCAAAGGAAGCGATTCTCTGGTCCTAGGTGTCTGCCCCCTTTCACATCAAGGCGTTCAACTAAGTGGTCAGCCTCCACTGTGCTTGTGTCTCTAGCCCGTAGCACTCGTGCTTCTGCCCCTGTTCGTCCACACTTAGCAGACAGTGTGTACACGGCCCTTCTGCAGCCCGTGTGTCTCCAGCGGCTCTGCTTCGCTGCGGCCCTTGGCAGCGCCTGCAGCCCCTCCAGCCATGTCCACGTTCGGCCCCTGGGGAGCTGGCCCTCCAGTGTTCTTCCCGTCTTTGCTGTTGCTGCTGTGCTCCTCGGATAGAAACACCTCGGTGAGCTCTGTGTCTACAATCCTGTCCCTTTGCAACACTGTCCTTGATAAACAGACATTGTGCGCTTTCTTGCTCAGAATTACCTTGGAGGACTTTTTTCTCCAGAAGAGCAGCTCTGAGCTCTAGAGTCAGGAAAGCCAGAGCAGCGTCAGCGCACGGCAAATCCATCATGCTCTGCCAGGCCCAGAAATGCTGAGATAAGGATAAATAGGAAATGCGCATGGGATCAATCAGTAGAGGTTGGGATTAGGCTTCGGCATTGGTCGTGCCGAGCGCTTGCCTTCCCTCCACACCAGTTCTGATGCTCTGGGACGGGGCACAACGTGGCAGGTCTCCAGACATTTTGGGTTTCCTTACAGTGTGTTTCCTCACTACCTGACTGCCCATCCTCAGATGTGGGATGCCTCATAGAGCCCAGCAGGGGCTTTGGGTCTTTGTTGTGTTTTGTTTTTTTTTTTTTTTTTCTTTCACTGTTCAGCTTCTTTTTGAATGGGGTTGACGCTTTCTAATGTGGGGGGCAAGAGGGAAGTGTATCCAGTTCACTTGATGGCAGATGCACTGTGAGTGATTTCTCACCAGCTCCCAGAGCACCGAGCTTGCTCTTTCTCCCATTGGGTAAATGTAAACTTGGAGTCCGCTGCTCTGAGCGATTTCCCAGGTTGCTGCTAGGCGGTCAGTTTTAGCTGATTGAGGAGACAGCAGTAGTTAGTACTGGGGAGGTACTTGGGAGGGAGAATGAGGCAGGCGGAGAAGAAGAGGGGGATGCGGGTATGAACGGTAGGACAGGGAAAGAGAGAGGAGGGGGTTAGAGAATGGGAAAAGAAGGGAGAAGAAGGGCACGAATGGGAGAGCCCGAGGAACGTGATGGAAACTTGCAGTTGTACCCACACTGACCTAAAATAGCTCCATCCCCTTGCCTGGGCCCTGTGGCCTGGGCCAGGCTGCGTCAGTGGCTTCTACGACCTCCCCGCTCCTCACCCCTCGCACCTGGGGCCTGCTGCACAGACAGTTTGTCCTGAAAATTGATGGCATGCAGGTGCAGGTGGCATGGGGGGCGGTGGGGGTGGCAGGTTTTAACTTTGGGAATTACACTTCTCTAATTGTCTCTACTAGCCCTCTCTGGACTAGAGAGATTTTGGAGAGAATTGCCACAGAATTTAACCAGTTACAGTTTCATGCTGTTCAGAGCAAAGGCCTGCCTCTTCTGGACAAAGTAAGACCAGTAAGTGTTGGTTTCGATTTTCAATTTGCTGTTTGCGAATTTCCTGGATGATTTTGGTTTGACCTAGCATTGCCCCCTGATAATTGCTACTCTATAGGATTTTGAAGCTAGCTTTGAATTTTTTTTTCAGTGTCTCTTGCTTGGGACCCTGCTTCCATTATGTCACGCTAGATAGATTTTGTGTAAAGACACAAGCGTAGTCTCCAAACTGTGCAAGTAAAATTAATTCTGAATTTCATGTAACTTGACACATCATATGATGTAGTCAGAGTTCATTTATCCAAAGCCTTTGACTGGGTTTAAATGCACGTTTGTCAGATTTACTCCGTAGCTTAAGAGGCAAATAACTTTTTGTCGTTCAGTAATTGTCTAAACTTCACTTTGATGAAGCCGACTTACTTTCAAAGAAATCACAGGGAGGGGACGCCTCAGTGGCTCAGTCCGTTAAGCCACTGCCTCTGGCTTAGGTCATGATCTCAGGGTCCTGGGATTGAGTCCCACCTTGGGCTCCTTGCTTGGCAGGAAGCCTGCTTCTCTTTCTGCCTGTGCCTCCTTGTGTGCTTGTGCTCTCTCTCGACAAATAAATAAATAAAAACCTTAAACAAAAAAAAGAAAGAGAGAAAGAAAGAAAGAAAGAAAGAAAGCAATCATGGGGAGAAGAGATTGATTCTTATTCTCTAGGAAATGTTGGGATTTTAATCTTACATATATTCTGGTAGAATTAGAGGCTCGCTTTATATGTATAACACATATGTATATAAATTATACACATATATTTGAGCTTTTAGAAACTGTTGTGCCTGGACCTTCTTTCCTGGTCTCTCTGTTCTTGCAGCGTATAGCCCACATTACGGCCATGCTGCAGCAGTTCCTGGGAGGCCTGCTGCTAGAAGGGCTTCAGACTTCCAATGTGGACATCATATGGCACTGCCTCCGGATTTACGCTACAATTGACAAGACACGGGATGCAGAGGCGTTAGTCTGTCAAGTACTGGTGAAACCGTACATGGATGAGGTTTCTGCCCCATGCACCTCATTCCGCAAACACAGAGCATCTAATCTGGCTTCGTTTCTTGACTGGGTGCGAGAGAGCTCAGGGCTCTTCCTTGAAGATGCTCCTAGTTCCTGCTCTTCTGGTTGTAAGAAAAGGTTGGTCCCGCTTGGTGCCCATCAGCATGCCAGGAATCAGGCATGCGCTCTGGTCTCTTCCAGTGATGCCATAGCTCAGGGATCATCTTAATTTAGTAGGGGTGAGGGACTTGCCTAGGAAGAAGGTACGGATCAGAACATTTTCAGGTCAATTTCCATTTCCCTAAGTTATACGTCAATGAAGTTGCCGAAAAGCGTGACCCCACCAAGGCGCCCATGCCCACAGGAGGAGGTGGAAGACAGCTCTGTGCTCAGGGAAAGTCCGTGAGGGTAGGCATCTTCGCAGAATTGATGTGGCCTAAGTCTTGAAGACCATGGGGGAGTTTGCCAGGCTAGGAAGGTGGGAGGGAGGGAATATTCAAAGATAAAGGGCTTTTAAGGGCGAGTTAGCAGGGTAGTACCTTAAGTCCAGAACTTGGTTACCCAGTGTTCTTGACCTATGAGGATACAGTTAAATACAGGGAGTCAGTGTATCTTGCCTCTGAGCGGCCGGAGTATGGGCTGCACCGTGTGAGGCCGCCAGCAATCAGCATCGGTTTCATCTAGTTCAGGCTGACAGAAGTCATGAAGCCAGTCTCAGTGTTTGAGGGCTTTCTTCCAGTCACCTGCCAGTGCGAGTGTTCTTTCTGTCCGGTAAGTATAAAGCTACCCACCATGACTTCAGGATGAAAGGCTTCCAGTTTTAAAACGGGACAGTATCCCAGTGATAGAAGTGAAATTGAAGGATTAATTTCAGTAATCTTCTCAGCTTCATTAGGACTACTAAAAGTAAATGATCTGTCAGTTCTTTGTATGTATCCTATTATAGTTCATAGCTCTCTCTGTGGGGGTGAAAAAGATCACATTATTCTTTGTCACTATATGAAAATATTTTAGGTATTTAATTTATGCCCTTTTCATTGAACTGAATCTAATATGCTAAATTAGGGAAGTACTTTATGCTTCCGTGTCGTTAAATGAACTGTGGCCACGTTTGTATTTTAAGTTTGTATGCTTGTCATTCACCTCCTGCAACTCAGCCTCACCAAAAAAATAAAATACTAAAGCAAAATAAGATGTGTTTTCTTCCATCACTTTCCATCTCAGCCCTTTCCCTGTTCTGGAGACGGTAGAGGATAAGGCCAGGGTGAAGATGGTACAGAGCTGTTGTCTGCAGATACAGTACTTCGCTTTTAAGCTCAGAAGGGAAGCAGATGAGTGTGTGTGATGTTTTAGCTTCAGGCCAGTCTCTGTCCCTCAGCCTCTGTGTCCCCCAGGGTTGGAGCAGTATTCCCAAATCCCTGGACCTAGATTTTTGTGCCGTTGTTACTTACCTCCTGTTTAGAAAGCATATTGAGTGGGGAGGAGGAAGGACGAAGTGCATTTTTAAGGTTTACTCGATTCTTTTCTCTGTAGTGTATAGTTCATACTTCTCTTGTAGGTGCTTTAAAAACAAACAAAAACACAAAGAAACAAATAAATAAATAAATAATAATAAAACGCTCTTCCTTCTGCTAGGTGATTGTAGAGCAGATCGTTGAGTCTCATCTGGACGGCCTGAAGATCATGTATGCTAATAAGCTCCTGGAGTTCGTTCCTCACCACTGCCGCCTTCTTTGAGAGGTCACAGGAGGAGCCATCTCAAGGTGACGTAAACTGCTGTGTATGCACCTGAGCTCAGTTTAGTGACCACCTGTCACCTCCTCATGTGCCGCTGATCCCTGGCTGTCCTGTCTGACCCGGGAACGTGTGCTCTTCCCTATTTGTTACCAGTGCTGTGAGGCAGGTGTCGCTTGCCTGGGTTTACAGGGAAAGGGAATGAAGAGTGGGGACGAATCTCAACGGTGACATTTGTGTGACTCCAGAGCCTCTGCTTTTCTCTTGTCTATACTTTCTCCTTAACCAGGTTCAAAATCAAAATTGGTTTCCTTCCATTATTGTGATGTCATCATCGGTCTAGAAATACCAATTCATTTTAATTCAACACGTTTTATACTGATGGCAATTAAAGTCATGTTCGGTTTTCCCTCCCTCTCTTATTTCATTTCCATGGCTTTCCAGTTCTGTTTCATGAATATCCCATTACCTTCCACCATCTCCGTCATCCCAGTCCAGACCTTTGTCGCCTTTTGTTCGAGGGTAGCGGGCTCTCCCCACCTGGTCTCCCAGCTCCACCTGTCCCTCTTCATTGCAGCCCTCAGCTGTCCCACCTGCCCAGAGCTCTGCAGCCTTTCTGAGTCGCTCATGGCTTCTCATCGCCCACAGAGGAGCATCCAGTCTTCCTGGCGCAACCTGTGACCCTTGGTGCTTGAGTCCTAGTGGTTCTCCGCTGTAGAACTTTCTACTGTGGAACTTTCCCCCATACCACTATGGTTCCTGGCCAGAGAGGAGCGCTTGACCTTCCCTAACACACCTGGTACAGAAGATCCCTGACTTCACCTTGGTTCAGTTTATGGTTTTTTGACTTTTTATAATAGTGCAGAAGTGATATGCATTTAGTTTGGATCTTTTCCCAGGCTGGCGATCTACAGTAGGGTCCTCTTTTGTAATGCTGGGCAGGGGCAGTGAGCACAGCCCCCAGGCAAACCACGTGATCACAAGGGTCAACTGTCCTATTCTGGCTTTCAGTGCAGTGTTCAGTAAGTTACATGAGATACCAGACACTTTATTGTGGAATAGGCTTTGTGTTAGAGGATTTTGCCCAACTGTGCAATACTGTAAGTGTTCTCAACACATTTAAGGTTGGCGGGGCTAAGCTCTGATGTTCAGTCGCTTAGGTGTTTTCCATGCATTTTCAACTAAAGAGATTTCCAGCTGAACAATGGGTTTATTAGAAGCCGAGGCCGTCATAAGCTGAGGAACATCTGTCTGTACTGTGCGCCTCTGTGTTTTCCTTCATTGCTTCCTGTCTCATATCCCTTTGTCTTTCTGTTGATCTGTCACTCCACATGAAGCTCCAGTCAAATACAACTTCTTTTTTTTAGGTTATTAATTTATTTACTTATTAGAGAAAGCATAAGCAGAGGGGGAGGCAAAGAGTGAAGCAGGCTCCCCACTGAGCAGGAAGCCCGATGTGGGACTCGATCCCAGGACCCTGAGATCATGACCTGAGCCACTCAAGCGCCCCCAGGCTATGATTATTTCAAGAAAAAGTCCTATTTGTGAATTCTTCATCTAGTGAAGATGAATTAAAATCAGAAAGTCAACTCTGCCGCCTTTAAAAACCCAGGAACAGAAAAAAATTCCACGAGCAGGTATAACCCTATCCACAATAAATCACTTTCAATCCAGTCCTGAAAACTAATACAGAGTAGGAAGAAAGCATTACAGAAAAATTTTGTTTTCATTAATCAAGCTGGAAAATAACGGGCCTTACACGAATGCCCTTTAGGAAGACAGTTCTTATAGTTTTATGTTGATGGAAACTAACATTACATTCGAAATGCATGTTAAAACCATGACTGTAGACTAACTACCACTTTCAGTCGTCAGAAGATGAAAAATGATCAAGAGTCACCCAAACTGAATCCTGGTTCCTCCTGGAAAATGTGTTCCTAAATATTTTCCCCCTGAACTACTGTGCTCTTTCTGTATCTTACACAGCAGACACTGCGATGCACAAACACATCCAGAAGGCCTTTGAGGGCTGACAGCCTGCTGGAACAATGAGGAATTCACCCGGGTTTCTGCCTTTCTGCCAGGCCCTGAAAGTTCTGGGTAACCCAGGTGACGTGTCATGAGAATACAGGTGTGCCTCACACCGTACGTATCATCTCCTCAGGGTAGACACCAAAATCCATGTTCGTATATGAAAATCTGAGATGCATATAGAAATCAAGAGTGATTCTCTCATCTTGAAAGAAAAACACACTGTTGCGCTGCCACATGCCTTGTTTCTCCTCGAGTGACTGCAGGAAGTAGCGATTGCAGTCAGAAATCTCAGAAAGAAAAATTAGAGTAAGGGCAACACCTGAAGTTTACTCCTGAAAATACTTGGAGAACGACTGTGGCCAATAAACCAGGGCTTAGTTCATGAGACTATGTCAATGAGCTTATACCATCCCATGTTTTGGTCAAACCCTCATGTCTGGGAGATGGAGGGACGTCTTCATTTTCCAGAGCTACTATTAGGGAAAAAGGTGGAGACAATACTGACAGGAGTCCCTACTTCAGCAGGAGAACCAAAAACACCTTGCCTCTCCATAATTCCAAATGAAAAAAAAATCTCGGGGCGCCTGGGTGGGTTAAGCTTCTGCCTTTGGCTCGGGTCATCTCAGGCTCTTGGGATCAAGCCCCACATCGGGCTCTTTGCTCAGCGGGGAGCCCACTTCCCTCTTTCTCTCTCTGCCTGCCTCTCTGCCTACTTGTGATCTCTGTCTGTCAAATAAATAAAATAAATTAAATCTTTAAAAAAGAAAAAAAAGAAAAGAAAAGAAACATCTCATTTTACTAGTGTGCAGCAGTGACTATGCAGGAGAAATTATTATATTATTATTAGATATTATTATTATTATTATTATTATTGTACTATATTGTTAACCTTTAGAATTTGGACACCTAAAATTTTTAATAAAATATGAAGACCTTTTTTTTTAAGATTTTATTTATTTGAAAGACAGAGATCACAAATAGGCAGAGAGGCAGGCAGAGAGATGGGGAAGCAGGCTCCCCACTGAACAGAGAACCCGATGCGGGGCTTGATCCCAGGACCTTGGGATCATGACCTGGGCTGAAGGCAAGAGGCTTTAGCCCACTGAGCCACCCAGGCGCCCCATGAAGGCTTTTTTTAAAGAACAAAAACTTCAGACTATATCTTTATCCTAGAAGTTCCCACTACAACTGGCTTCTCTCTTGGCCAACATTTAGCCATTCAGATAAAGTCCGTATTTAGTGCTTCGTGTGTATGCATGTGTAAAATAAGAGGACAGTCATAAATCTTTAAGATTGTGTATAATAACTGTAAAATAAGGATTCTTGATACACAAGGTCTCGTTCTGGGGAAAACAGCTGGTGAACAGTATGCAGTTTTCAAATGACGGAGGGGAAATACGCATTTGGTTATGAGAAAGGGAAGGAGAACAAGACCAAATATTAATAAAAGGGAAAAAAGCTTTTCTGCCATCTTTTCGTGCTGCAGTAACAGTGTGAACAAATGTCCCACAGATGCCCTCAAGAACATTAACACTGCTGAAAGGGGAGGCGAAGGCCAGGTTCTTAGGAGGCCCTGCACCAAAGTCATCGTCCCATTTCCTCACTGTGATGACGAAGAATGAGTACATTGGCAAATTTGAAATTATTGACCACAGAGCTGGGAAAACTGCTGTGAGCCTCACGGGCAAGTTAAACAAGTGTGGCATGATCAGCCCTAGACTTGTATAACTGAAAGATCTAGAAAAGTGGCAGAATATTTCCATCCCCTCAGTTTGGTTTCACTGCATGGAAAAATTTTTCTGGCATCATGCACCATGAAGAAGGAAGACTCCAGGCAGGAGGGAAAATCCTAGGATTCCTTTTTCCTAGAAATATAATATACATGGCACATGAAATGCCTCAATGGGGGAAAAAAAAAGGAAAATAAATTACAGTCAACTAATGTTTGACAAGGGTGCCAAACAATTCAATGGGGTAAGAACAGTATTTTACTCCCAAGCAGCCACATGCAAATAATGAAACGGGAGTCCTGCCTCACACCATACAGAGAAAATAACCCAAAATGCATCAAAGACATAAATGTAAGCATTAAAATGATAAAGTTCGGGATGCCTGGGTAGCTCAGTTGGTTGGACGGCTGCCTTCTGCTCAGGTCATGATCCCGGAGTTCCCGGATCAAGTCCTGCATCAGGCTCCCAGCTCCACCGGGAGTCTGCTTCTCCTTCTGACCTTCTCCTCGCTCATGCTCTCTCTCATTGTCTCTTTCTGAAATAAATAAATAAAATCTTTTAAAAAATAAAAATAAAATAAAATGATAAAGTTTTCAGAAGAAAACACAAAGGTAAATGTTAGTGGTCTTGAATCTAACAACGGCTCCTCAGCCATAACACCAAAGTACAAGCAACTTAAAAAAAATAGTAAACAAATAAATGGGACTCAACCAAAATGTCCCAGTTTTGTGTTTCCAAGGACCCCATTGACAAAGTCAAAAGACAAGCCACTAAATGGGATTAAATATTTGCAGGTCATATATAAGGAACATGCATTCAGGCTGTGTGAAGAATTCTTACAACTCAAATAAAAAGACAACCCAGTTAAGAAATGAGCAAAGAGGGGTGTCTGGGTGGCTCAGCGGGTTAAGCTGCTGTCTTCGGCTCAGGTCATGAACTCGGAGTCCTGGGATCGAGTCCCGCATCGGGCTCTCTGCTCAGCAGGGAGCCTGCTTCCTCTCTCTCTGCCTGCTTGTGATCTCACTCAATAAATCTCTCTCAAATAAATAAATAAAAATCTTTAAAAAAATGAGCAAAGAACTTGAATACACATTTCTCCAATATTCAAATGTATACATTAATATATAAATGTATATATAAATATATTTTACATTATCATATATTTATATAAACATATTTATGTAAATATATTTACATTCTTAAATATGTATTTAAATATAAATAAAATATGAAATATATAATATATATTTAAAGATACATACAAGGTATATATAAAATATATGGGACAATAAGCACGTGAAAATATGCTCAACATCACTAATCATTCAGGAAATGCAAATCACAACCATGGTGAGATACCACCTCCCACCCACGTGGATGGCTACTATCAAAAAACCCAAAAGCAGGTGTTGGAAGGATGTGAAGAGCTGGAACCTGTAAATTGCTGGTGGGCTTGGAAAATGGTGCAGCCACATTAGAAACGGTTTAGTAGCTCCTCAAAATGCTGAACACAGAGTTGCCATATGACACACCAATATCACTCCTGTGTATAGAGCCAAGAAAAAAACTATGCCCACACAAAAACTTGTGCATGAAAGTTTAGGGTTTATTTGTAATAGCAAAAAGGTGAGAACAACCCAGATGTTCATCAACTGATGAACAGATAAATAAAATATGATCCATCCAGCCAGTGGAATATTACCCAGCCTTGAAAAGGAATAGAATTTTGCTATTTGCCACAACTCAGAGGAGCCTTGAGAACATTCTGCTGATTGAGAGAAGTCAGTCACAGAAGACCACATATTGCATAATTTGATTTATATGGAATTTCCAGAATAGCTAAATCTACAGAGACCGAAAGTAGATTAGCAGTTGCCTAAGACTGGTGGTGATGGCTAAAGTTTTCTTTTGAGGATGATGAAAATGTGTAGGTAGTTCAGTATAGTATAGTTAACTATAGTGAAAGCCATTAAAATGTCCACATTAGATGGTGAGTGGTATGTCCTGTGAATTATATCTCAATTAAGCTGTCATCGAAAATTGCAAAGAACTTCTATATTTATCAAGTAGAAAAAGAATGAACTTGATTAAAAACATCAAAAATGGGGAAAATAAAAACAAACAAAATAAGATGGTAGGAATAAGATCATGACTGTTTATCATTAATTTAAATGTGTACAGACTGACTTTTTCTATTAAAGCGCCTATCAGGGAATTACAGATCCACGCTGTTCAAGAAACATACTTAAAATGCAAAAGGGATTGAGAATGTATCAGGTGAGGAGATACCATGCAAAAGAGAAAGCCGGAATGGCAAAATTTATCGCAGACAAGTTGGGTCTAAAGTTATAGGTACTAAGATGAAGAGGGACATTTTAAAGGCAGAGTTTGGAAAGAAGATGTAAAAGGTATAAGCAGGTATACATCTAACAACATAATACCTAAAGACACTAAAAATGCAATAACAAGGTAAAGTTTTAGCTTTTCAAATGGGAGTATCTACTAGAAGGAGGGAAAAACAAGGACACACAGAAAATAGACATCCTGGGGCGCCTGGGTGGCTCAGTGGGTTAAAGCCTCTACCTTCGGCTCAGGTCACGATCCCAGGGTCCTAGGATCAAGCCCCACATAGGGCTCTCTGCTCCGCGGGGAGCCTGCTTCCTCCTCTCTCTCACTCTCTGCCTGCATCTCTTCCTACTTGTGATCTCTGTCTGTCAAATAAATAAATAAAATCTTTTTTTTTAAAGATTTTATTTATTTATTTGACAGAGAGAGATCACAAGTAGATGGAGAGGCAGGCAGAGAGAGAGGGAAGCAGGCTCCCCGCTGAGCAGAGAGCCTGATGTGGGACTCAATCCCAGGACCCTGGTATCATGACCTGAGCCGAAGGCAGCGGCTTAACACACTGAGCCACCCAGGCGTCCAATAAGTAAAATCTTTAAAAAAAAAAAAAAAAAAGAAAATAGACATCCTTATTTCTCTCGGAAAACATTTCTTTCTTACACCTAAGAAAAGCCATATTTGTAAAGATTAATTGCATACTAGGCAACAAAGGAAACCTTTACAAGCCTTCCAAATTAAAGATTTAAAGAACAGTTCTTTGATCACAATCCAGTAGAATCAGAATTAGATAACCTGGTAACATATAATTGAAACTACATACAAGTTAAGAAATACAGTCTTCAGTCAAAGAAGAAATCATAAGACGACTGAAGAAAATCTTGAAAGCAATGGAAAGGAGACTATTTCATACCAAAACTTACAGAAGACACCAGAAGTTATACTCTAAGGAGACTTTAGTGTCAAATGTCTTCAATTTCAAACATTTTTTTGAATAAAAGAAACTACTCATTTAAACCCATCAGAAAAGGGCAGCTCAATCAAAAGAAAGGAAGTAATTATAATAAAGATAAATTTTTAAAGTAATAAAAAATATGAGGGGCAAATAAACTCAAAGTTGTTTCTATGAAAGACTAATGAAATAATAATAAAAAAACTTCACATGTCCTATTACGGATAAGAGAGGGGAAAGATGGGGTGTGGGAGGAGGTGGGGAGGGAGGGAAGGGGGATGGGGAAAGGGGGGTTTCAGGTAGGAGGGGACAGAGAGAGGGAGAGAGAGAGTTGCAAAACAGATAAGGATTGGGAACAGAGATATAAAAGCAAATGCATAATATAAAAGAAGCACAAAACTGCAAGGCACTTTATACTAATCAATTTGATAACCTAGAAGAAACGATGATTTCCTAGGAAAACCAAATCATCCAAATGATTCAAGAATGGAAAATTCAGAAGAGGAGTTCCAAGATCAGACAGGTTTGCAGCTGGATAACTGTCATTCTACTGTTAAATGGCAGCAGGCAATTAAGCAATAATAAGTCAATTCACTTGATGAAGCTGAGCACAATGTTAATACCCAAACCTGAGAGGGAGGAACGGGGAAGCTATTAACACATCTGGCTTAGGACAGATTAGTTAACAGAAACTGAACTAATGTTAGCAAATATCAGAAGTCAAGCATCTATCAAAAGACTATATCCTGAGACCAACTTGGATTCATTCCAGGAAAATAAAGGGAGCTCAAGACCAGAAAATCAATAAGATTTACCTCATCACTAAATTAACTGTGAAAAAACTCTTAAGACCATAGCAATAAATGCATTTCATAAAAAATAAAGGAACCTGATAAAAGGTGAGCAGCCATTCTTTATAAAAAATGAAGATAAAAACAAGGACGATATGCAGGAGGGATTATTAACCGGGAAGCACTAGATCAAGAGGTAGATAAAAGGAGCCCATATTTGTTAAACAGTGACAGAGCCCCATGCGTGCGTGGATAGAGGCGAATGAGCTCATGGATGAGCACCAGGCTGTCAACAGGTATTATAGGGACAAAGGCAGCGGTGAGGCGAGGAGAGTCTTAACAACATGGAAGAAGGTAAAAGGAAGATTGCAGTTAAAAATTGTGCATGATACAAACACATGCAAATAAGACCGGATATTTTCCCGTGTATAGTTTTTTAAAACCCTGCACACATTCCTGGAACTACCAACTCTTGCTTTCAGCTCCGCAGCCCTCGCGTGTTTTCCCAGTACCAGGATGCAGGAGTAGATCCTCCGTTGGTACATCCTATGTCATTGTACTCCTAAAGGGACAGGTGAAACAGCACAGGAGCTGCAGGTCGGAACTCAGGCATCGCTGTGCCCACCCCAGCTCCCTGCTCGCCCAGCCCCCATTCTGAAGCGGCGGGCACTTGGAGCTTTTAAGAAGCAGGGATCTGAGCAGTTCTCTGATTCCCCCTGGAGCCATCTGCATCCATCATGTTTCCCACAGCTCTCCCCGAGTGTTGGTGCTGGCTCCCCCCGAGTGTTCCCTTAGCTCCTAGCACACCCTTCTTATGAGAGCACCTAGTACTCCCCGTCACAGTGCTCTGTCTGTCACATGCGTCCATTGATCCACTTTGTGCTGGTTGAGGGCTGGAGCCCCCTCCTGTTAACTTCTAAAGTCAATTTCTAATGCAGCAGCACCTGGCACTTAAGCACCCTGTCAGTACCTGCCAAATGAATGAAATGTACTCAAAACATAGTATGAAGTCTGCGTTTTGAAACTCCTTTTTGGAGCCCTTTGCTATCATTTTCCCAGGCAATTTAAAAAAATTTCCAGCGTTGCTGCCAATAACCTGAAGGGGTAAAGGAATGCCGGCGTGCCCCATGGGACATGTCACTCTGGATGGTCCTTTGGCAGCAGGGACTTTGATAGTGCTCTTTCAAACCCAGCAGGATGGTGGAAGGGGTATGTGGCTGAGTGCCTCCCAGGTCTGACCCTGTGTGACGCCACCCGGTGCCTGCAGCTGCCCTCTGGAAGGTGTTGCTGTAGCGGCAGAGCCGGAGGGCACCAAGCATGTGTCTGTCTCCAAAGTCCTGGGCACCACATCACAATGCCTTCCTGAGAAGCAGAATCAAGGACAGTTGCTGATCTTCATTCCTTCCCACCAAAGGTATCTCATACACCATCTTTGGAAGTTGGAGCCAGGGGGCGCCTGGGTGGCTCAGTCGGTTAAGTGTCTGCCTTCAGCTCAGGTTATGATCCCAGGGTCCCGGGATCGAGTCCCACACACTTGCCTCCCTGCTCAGCGGGGAGCCTGCTTCTCCTTCTCCCTCTGCCATTCCCCCCACTTGTGCTTTCTGGCTCTCTGTGTGTCAAATAAATGAATAAAATCTTTTTTAAAAGTTTGGGCCATATTCTTTCACAATTCTACTTTCCCTGGGGTAATTTGCCACCTCCCTGAATTTACCTGCATCTTTCCCAAAATCTACTTATCTTCCAGCCTTCTTGACCATAATGAGTCTATAAATTTTCAATAGACAGTGTGAACTTACACTTGCTAATATTTGCATAACATGCACCTCTTTCAATCTCAAAGAAAAGCTTTGCACCGCAATGGTCTCTAATCTCCAATTAGGTTCTGTTCCGGGATCCCACTGGAATTCTACGCGCCTGTCCCCTAAGATGCCATAAATTGTGGTCCAGTTTCCCAGCCAGCCCAGGAAAGCACATGGGAAATCTTGCTGAAGTATGAGTAAGAGCCAACGAAAGGGAACATATTTATCTGCCTCGAATGCTGGGACCTGAGGAAAGTTAGTTTCATTACAGACAAATCAGGAAGGAGGTGCAGATTGCTTTTTATGTCACTCTGGAGTGGAGGTCTGCCATTGATCATTAAGGCCATTTCCTGCAATGCACTCACCAAAGTGATACTCACTTCGGAGTGGACAAAACTTAGGAAATGGCCAAGGGGAGCTCTGCTTACACTTTACACTCTCAGCATTTATGTGTATTAATTTCTTTATAGGGCAGTATAGAGACATGAGACCACATTGAAAAAGCAAAGATTGTCATCCTATGGCCTTGGGTCAAGAATAGAGATATTGCTGCTCATGTCAGTTTCAACCTCCAGTGGCCAAGGGTTTGATCTGATGCTCTTTCAAGTTTTCACCATAGCCTTTCTCAAGCTCAATGGCCAATAATCCCACAGGAGGAGATTTTAGGGCCCTCTCAAACTTCTGTTTTGCTATCTCTCCCCAGCCTGCTTCCTCTGCAAAAGTCACCACTTTGCCTGTGCATCTACCACCTCTTAGAGCCTTTGGAATCAGCCACGAATTGCAGTGCTGATGCCTTCCATGACCACATATTGTTTACAGGAAAACTCTTCTTCATTATGCCTTGCCAGTCAGAGTGACGGTTTCATCTGCAACCTGGACCAGGTTTGGGAATGTTCTACACATAAATGTGAGCAAATGTCTTCTGTATTGAGAGACGTGTACATTCTGTAAATGGACTCTATTGAAAAACCAATACATAGGGTACACTTATGTCCTGACCCAGCTGGAAGGAGGCACTTCATTTCCATCTTTCAGAAAATTGGTGTAACACATTGATTCTCCTAACAAAGAAAGCAGTTTTGTGTCCTCTACCAAAAGACGGTCATAGTAAGCAATAAATTGCCTCTTTGGAGTGAACAAATTAATAAGATATTTTCTAAATTTCAAAATAACAAAGACAGAACGATTTCTGCAATGCTAAGTGCATCCCCTTAGTTGCAGGACATTGTGTCATAGACTACCTAAGCAATGACACATGGCGGCCGGTAGTCTGATTTGTACATCAATTCCCCTGGCAACCTGTTAAAAGAAAGTCTTGCACATGACAAGCTTTCAATAAGACACTGACAAGATGGCCAGGAAGCCCCCTTAGCTGGCTTTTTCAGGTGTCCAGACATCTAGTCAACCTACCTCACCAACTCATCACCATGCTTACTGGAGTAAACCCAATCTCTTCCTTCCCCCCTGGAGATGGGAGAAGAGCCACTCACACGTTTGTATGGAATTCTCATTCCCCCTCGCTCTGTCCCCACATGGCGCTGTCCGTGTAATAAATAAACAAATCTTTATGTCACCCGGAAGTTCCTGGGTCAAATTACACAACTCGGACAATTTTGGGTCACTACAGCCTTTAGTTTTTCTCTCCATCTTAAGCCTTCTGGGTTACCAACAGCTATCTAAAACTCATGTTGCTGCAATATACTGTTTTTCTGCTTCATCTTCCTAGTAAAGTTCAGTATTTTCCCCTAAATTTTGGTTTATCAGTATCTCCAGCATCTATCTCCAGCTCGGGTCACGATCCCAGGTCCTGGTATCAAGTCCCACTCTGGACTTCCTGCTCTGTGGGAAACCTGGTTCTGCTCTGCCTCCCGTCTCTTATGAATAAATTAAAAAAATCTTTAAAAATTAAAAAAAAAAAATTTCTATCTTCCCACTTTTAAAGATTAATTCTAGGAATTATTGCTTTAAATCCAAGTGTCCTATCTCTTTCTTAAAAAGTCTTCTCCAGGGAACCTGGGTGTCTCAGTGGATTAAATGTCTGAGTCAAGATTTTGCCTCAAGTTATGATCTCAGGGTCATGGGATTGAGCCCTAGTGAGGCCTCTGCGCTCAATTTGGAGTCTGCTTCTCTCCTTTTCCCTTTGCCCCACCCCACTACTCACATGTACACACACGTGTTGTCTCTCTCCCTCTCTCAATAAATAAATAAACAAATTTAAAAAGTCTTCTCCAAAGGGAGTTTGAGAAATAGTCCAGTAAGGGGCTGGAAGAAAATATTATAAGTTTTATTCATATTTCCTGTCATCCATTTAACTGTTTAGATTTTGCATGTCATTTATAATGTGCATAATAATTTAGTAGAGTAGTAGAGTCTATAATTTATCAAAAATTTGCTTAAATTGGTGGTATGTCTGCAAATATTTTTGTATGTATGTATGTATGTATGTATTTATTTATTTATTTATGTGAAAGAGAGGTGCACAGTAATAAAAGGAGATCACTGCTCCAGGGACCCAGATATTTCCCCAAGTCCTATTTCCTTCCATTCCCTCTGGGCTTCATTAGACCCCCTTAACACCAATCTTGTCCCTAAAACATGCCTTCTGCAGTACCAAGTTCAAATGCTTAACTCGGGCCATCACTGCAGGCTGTACTGGAATGACCTAAGGGAAAAGGGTGGTGGGTCTCACGGGTTTGCTGTGTCACCCCCATGAATAGTCCTTTGTTCTGAACAGCTAGTGCAGCCCACGTTTGCAATCACAGGCTCTGGCACCAGAGTGGGCGTAGATCCCAGCTGGCCCCTCAGTAGCAATATGGCTTTGGGAAAGTTGTGTCATTTCTGGCCTAGACTTCATGCTCATCCATAACGTGGAGGAGAAGACAGTGTGACCCTCAGTGGGATGTTGAAAGGGTCATGAGATGGTTCGACTCAGGTGCTCTGAGGTACAGTAGGCCCACAGTAGAACAAAAAGTTGTTTTATTGATCTTATAGTTACTATTACTCATACTAACAAAACTGATCATTTGAGATGATTTTCAAGCGAATTGTCTTTGCCTGGATTTCTAAGATTAACCTGCTTCAAAATGAATTCTGCTCTACTGTGAAAAACGAGCTAACCAGCAGGTTTCTTCTGCGTCTTTTCTGAACTTTTTAGGATCCTCTCTAAAGAAAGGTTCTAAAGGAAGGCAAAGTGCAGAAATACTCTTGCTTTAAAGGATGTGTAGGAAATGATTAATTTTGCCAAAAAACAGTGCCTTGAACATAAAAGATGTTTGATGAAGCTCACTGTAGACAGTGTATCCCTCCCGGATTCATAAGTTAAAAACTCAATGTCCAAAGGGACATAACTAGGAGATGGGGTCCTTGGGAGATGTTTAGGTCATGAGGGTGGAGTCCTCATGGGCGAGATTAGTGTCTCCATGAGAGAGACCCCACAGAGATCCCTCGCCCCCTCCACCTTGGAGGTTATAGGGAGAAGATGGTCATCTGTGACCCAGGAAGTGGGCACTTGAACAGACACGGAATCTTCCAGGGTCTTGACCGTAGACTTCCCAGCTTCCAGAACTGAGAGAAATAAGTATGTCTTTAAAGCACCTAGTTTATGGTGCTCTTGTTACATCAGCCCAAACTAAGATAAAGCTTGTCTCTTATGCTGAAAAATAACACAAATGTTAACAACAATTTAAAAAAGGAACATTGTGGCCAATGACATGTAATGAACATCATCTCTCCTCTACAGAGCCAAGAGCTTAATTAGTTTCGGGCAACTCAGTAGAGTATGATTAAACCAAAGAGCAGCAAGATGTCTAAATGCTCAAGTCCTCTGCCTCCTACTTTTCTGCCAAAACAAAAGAAAAGCCCTAGGCTGGTTTTGGTTGCCACCAAGCACAAAACAGCCAAATTCCAAATTAGAAAGCCTTGGGGTTTAATTGTGGATGTATGGAATTACATAGAAGCTCTCTTTGATCATTCCAAAGGATGTTTCCCTGAAAGGTTACAAATACATCTCAGCCTACCAACCATCTCAGGCCTACCACAAAAATTATATATATACACTTTTAGCATTTTAAAATGTGTCTAAATTTCAGTTTCGGATCCAGTTTTGACTATTGTTATGGGCTTAGTTGGATGCCCCCAGATTCCTACGTTGACGTCCTAACACCCAGCATCTCAGAATGTGGCAGTATTCAGAGATGGGATTTTTAAAGAGGTGATAAAGGGAAAACGAGCTCACTGGGGATGGGCACCAAGCCAACAGGACTGGTGTGCTTACAGGAAGAGGAGATTAGGACACAGACAATACAGACTGAAGGACAATCGTTTGAAGACAGAGTGGAGAACACAGCTATCTGCAAGCCAATGAGAGACGTTTGAAGAATCGAACCCTACTGCCACCTTGATCTTGGACTTCCAGCGCCCAGAACCATGAGAAAATAAATTGTATGTTGCCTAAGCCACCCGGCTGTTGATATTTTGTTTACGACAGCCCATGACTCAGAAATTTGAGGACCTCCCCCCTAGACTTTATCCTGAAGTTCTGTTTCAGCTTCAGGGGCTTGTGTAATACTACTGTATCAAGGAGGGAGGCTCCTGCCATTCCTCACACTGGGTCATTGAGACACTGCACAGCTGTCCCCAGGGCTGGCTACATAATTTACAAGCCCCATGCAAAATGAAGATATAGGGCCCTTTGGGCAAAAACAGGGAGGAAGTGTTTGTTAAAGGTACTAAAATAGAAAGCTCATTTACTCCATGGTCTGTCTTCTGAAGGGGCATGGCTGCTGTTTTCTATTTGCATTTAATGTCATTCCAAGCAAATAAAAATTTTAAAATGTGATTATGGGCATGATTTTTGCCATTCATCTTCGCAGGGTGCAATGTCAGTGTTAAATAATTTACGCAGGGATTCCACAGCTGGGGCACACCCACGTGCCCTCTTCTTATCAGAACCGTGGAAATCCTGCACAAGACCAGCTCTGCCGTCTTTACCTCACCTGGGGACTCAAACCTGTTCCACCGACCCTGCCGCCCTCGGCTTCCTGATGAGTAAGGAACTTGTCAGGATCAGGAGCCGGGGGCTGCCTTTCTTTCCCTTCCCTCCTAAGTCACCACTTCCAAGGCTTGGCTAACACAGGGAGGTGACATGAGTGAGAAAGGACAAGACAGGGTTCTGGGCTGCTCACAAGAGGCCACCGCCTCCTGCCGGTGCTCAGAGCAAGCTCTGGTCTGTAGGGAAGGCGAGCTCCGGTTGACTCAGTCATAGACGTCACGTGGTCAGCGAGTCTCGTTGACCACCACTCACGAGGTGTCCATTTCCATGCTGTGCTCACCGGGCAGGGCGAGCAGTACATGCAAATGAGGAGGCAAGGAATGGTGGATACCCAAAGTGAGCTGTCCCCTCCACTATGTACGGGCTCCACTGTCCCACCTGTTATGCCCCAATAATGGGTCCATGATTAAAAGAGCGAGACTGATACAAAGCGAAGGTCAAACAAAGCTTTATTTCGCACCAAGCATCAAGAATCAAACTGACCAGCCAGGGCCGCTTCTCTTACAGAGAATTCGACCCCTCTCTCCTTTATGGACTAGCTTTTAAGGGCAAAGGCCATGCAGTTGGGCCTGGCCAAGAACAGGTGGCCAATGAAATTGTAACACACAGAGAGAGCTGCACAGTGATGCTAGGTGACCAATTGAATTACAACTTACCTTTTAGTAGACATTTGACCTAGCCTATCACCTTGGTTAGGATTGGCGCCCAAAAGACTCACAAAGGGCGGGACCCATACTCCTTGGTAGCTAGGGAGACAGTATGCAACTCTCCACTGATCAGATGTCTTTATCTGGCCTGACCCACCCTTGTATTTGGGCTTTGTTACCTGAGGTTGATTTCCGGGACTTGTTTTTAAGTAAGTCCCCTGGGAGAAGGGGAGCAGGGACAGCTTAAGGGTTAAACAACAAGGTTATTGTGTAACCTCAATGGAAGCCTCTGGCTAAAATATAAAAATATAAAATAGGTCCTTACACTACCCACTTCGCTCAAAAAACACAAAGTCAAAAATAAAACTGAGTAATTCCTAGACAGTGAGAGAGAAGCACACTGACTTCACCTTAGAACCCTTCTGAGGGCGGTGCTTGGCGGGGGTAGGGGCGTGTGGGGGGGTTGGGGGTGGATAATGGGACCTCTGAGGGTGTGGCCCAAAGGGCAGGGCCCTTTGGGAAGGGGCTTTCTGGGGGAGGGGCCCTTCTGGGAGCAAAGCCCTGGGTGGGGGTGTTCCCTCTGGGGGCAGGGCTGGGAGCAACCCCAGAAACCTGGCCCACAGAGAAGCTGGTCCTGTCTCTCCCTCTGCTCCCTTTCTCCAGGGACCCCTAGGCTTGGAGACTAAAGTCAAAATTAAAGCCATATGTCTAAATGGTTCATACTGTGGTTGGGTAGTGTTTTTAACATATTAATTGACTGGTTTTTCTCAGTATTTGTCAAACCTTTCCCAACTCAAGGCTTTCTCTTAAGCAGCAGCGCAAGGCTGGCCCTTCAGTTGGGTCAAGCTGTTTGGTGATTCTGTGTAAAAATCCACCCTCTTGCGCTGCTCAGGAGGGCAGTGTTGCGTCCTAGGATAAACATAAATATATATCAAATGTGTTTACAAATTATATTTATATGTATACATTTAATTCTATGTTTACATATATATGTATAAAATAAAAATAAAAATATTGTTTAAAAGGCTGTTTTGCGGGGCGCCTGGGTGGCTCGGTGGGTTAAAGCCTCTGCCTTCGGCTCAGGTCATGATCCCAGGGTCCTGGGATCCAGCCCCGCATCGGGCTCTCTTCTCAGCGGGGAGCCTGCTTCTCCCCATCTCTCTGCCTGCTTCTCTGCCTACTTGTGATCTCTGTCTGTCAAATTAATAAATAAAATCTTTTAAATAAAATGCTGTTTTGCGGGGAACCTGGGTGGCTCAGTCCTTAAGTGTCTTCCTTCCACTCAGGTCATGATCTTAGGGTCTTGGGATTGAGGCCCACATTGGGCTCCCTGCTCAGCAGGAAGCCTGCTTCTCCCTCTCCCACTCCCCCTGCTTGTATTCCTGCTCTGTCTCTCTGTCAAATAAATAATTTTTTAAAAAGAAATACTTTATTAAAAAAAATAAGGAAAATGCTATTTTGCCCTCTATCCTGGTAAGATGGAACACATTCCTAACAAGAGATCTTCCTTGACTCCGTGATAAAAATTTAACATTGTCTTAATGAATCCTCACAACATCCACCCCCCCAACCCTTCTCAGATGTTACAATTAAGGTTCAGTGAAGTCCAAACACTGGGCCTGAGGTAATATACCCAGTATGTGGCCTCTTGCCATAGTCTAGCAGCCCAAATTGGGGGCGAGGTTGTTTGAGTGTCATTGGCCATGATGAAAAAGCTGAAAGATGAAAAGAAGGGTAGTCTTGCTTTTTGGCCCCAAAAAAAAAGGATTTAGAAAGAAAGAGACCTGTCGCCCAAAGGAGGAGGCTCCCCACTGATCCCGGCTGGGCAGAAGTCAGAGCAGAAGGGAAACTCCCATCACCAAGGAGAATGGGCTTCTCCTTCATACAAAAGCATAGGATCCCTCTCACCTGATATGTTTCTGTCCGATAGTCATCCCCCTGTGCCTGCCCCATAATATCATTCTCAGGAAATGGCTGAGAGATACATTCAACTTGCAGAATTACAGCAAATAAAGTAATCTTTGACCCATCCTGGGAGCTTCTGATTACTGGGAGGGGCCAAGCCATCCTAGGGCAAGTGCACTCATTTCAAGAACCAGTAAAATGACTCCAAGAGTATCATAAAGGCTAGTGATCATGACTGGTCCAGAAATATTTCTGGGAGTCCCTTTTAACATCCCTCCCATCATTTCTTCTCATCTCCAAGGGAATGGTACTTAGGTATTCTGAAAGAAATATGCATGACTAGTAAACTGTGTGTGACCCGTGCCGCCTAATTCATCCCTCACCAGCATTTAACACTGATGGTTTGAAGGATGGCTACTCCCCTGGCAGGGCAAGAGCTGAAGCAGAATGTATGGGGCGAGGTGGCTCTTCCCCCTGGATATAAATAATTAAACCCAGTAGCCACCCTTCCTGCCTGGCCACTGTCATTTAGGTATGGCTGATTATCCCTAAATGGGAATGAGTTGGGGGCGGGGGTGGGGGAGGGAAGCAGGTGATGGTCCAAAAAACTACAGTAGCTGCCACTGAGGGTCCAACCTGGCATTAGACTGAGCTCAAGTCCTGATTCCATCATATACGAGCTGTATGAACTTGGAAAACTGAGTTCAACTCTCGAAGCATCTGCTTTGCCCCCCCTTGGAGTGAGAATAGTCAGTAGTATTGACTTCACAGGGCTTGTTAGGAGGATTAAAGTAGATACTGTTCATTTAGCACAGTTCCTGGCCTATAGAAGGCACACATAAAAGTTGATTATCGTTTTTATGGACCTCCAAATTTAAGCCTTCTATAAAGAACCAAATGATATCTCTGAAAAATACCAACTGCCTACAAGGTTGTAGGGAAAGTGGTATCTATGTTGACCTGATTAGAAAAAAGTGGAAAATATCTCTTGTTTAAGCCTTGTTGAAAATTTTCTAAACTCTGTCCGCTCTTCTGCTTTAGTAATTAGAACAAACGTTGGAGACTCGTGGTTTTCTGATAATTGAGTTGCTCGTTGTAACACAGGGCAATTCGACATTAGTGTTTATTTTAAAAATTACCGCAAATGAAGATAAGTGGTGAGACGTGCACTAAATTTGATGAAAATCCTGATGTGAGTGTTTCTTCTTGGGATTCTCTCTCTCTCTCTTTTTTCTCCTATGATCTGAGAGCGGATTACATTCTACTTGGGTGATGGCTCAGGTCAAATGTGTGGTTTTGCAGGTGCCTAGCCTTTCACAGACAATCTTGGAAGCACCATCATTGTCTCTGTAAGAAAACGGAGGGAAAGATGTGATTTTAACACTCAGCCTACAACAGTTCAACAATCTACCAATGTGAATTTAGAAACGCTGAGCAGGTCCCCCTTCTAGTAAGGAATATCTCTCCCGTTTTCTTATAATACCTGAGTTTCTACAACTGAGCAATCTACTCTTTTGTGTAAAACAGCTTCCCAGGATTGTTTCTCCTTTAAACGCAAGTGAACTTTGGGGATGGCACTCAGATCCCTTTCTTTTACTGGACAACTGTGGAGCAGAGGTTGGGTGTGTTTCAAGAGGGAAAATATCCACAAGGGGACAGAAAAAGAACATAAATGTACAAAATCCCATTTTCCATGAATGTAAAAAGCTAACTTCCAGGGGAGCCTGGGTAGCTCAATTGTTAAGCATCTGCCCTTCGGCTCGGGTCATGATCCCAGGGGCCTGAGAATCCAGCCCCGCGTCGGGCTCCCTTTTCAGTGGAAAAACGTGCTTCTCCCTCTCCCACTCCTCCTGCTTGTATTCCCTATCTCATTGTGTCTCTGTCAAATAAATAAATAAAATTTTAAAAAAATGCGAACTTCCAATATGTATTTTTTTCCTTTGCTCTAAATATCTCAATGTTCACTTGTTGAAAGCAATTGATTGAAGCCCTGGGAAGAAATGGTAGATTGAAGCACTCATCGGAGTTTTTTGTGCTGCTTTGCAGGGGTCTGGCTGCACTAAATTATTTCAAGAAGTATTAATTATCTAAGTCACTCAGAAGAAGCCATTTACCTATTTCATTTTCTTTTTTTTTTTTTTTGAAGAGAATCTTTTTTTTTTTTTTAAGATTTTATTTATTTGTCAGAGAGAGAGAGGGAGCGAGAGCGAGCACAGGCAGACAGAGTGGCAGGCAGAGACAGAGGGAGAAGCAGGCTCCCTGCCGAGCAAGGAGCCCGATGTGGGACTTGATCCCAGGACGCTGGGATCATGACCTGAGCCGAAGGCAGCTGCTTAACCAACTGAGCCACCCAGGCGTCCCCCTATTTCATTTTCTGTGGTTCTTGATCCTTCCCCCAAATTCTCACAGGCCTCCGCAGCTGGCACAGAGTCCGCTCCCATAACTATAATCCCTGTCCCATACTCTCACCTCCATCATACATCATACATACCTGATAAAACCCCACCTTGGTAAAAACCCAACCCTCTGTCCACCCTACGTCTGCCCCTGGCAGCGGAACGTGGTTGGTGAGAAAAGCAACGATGCTGGAAGCTTTCACATTAAATTCTTTTTTTTTAAGAGTTTATTTATTTATTTGACAGAGAGAGATCAAGGGAAGAGATCACAGAGAGAGAGGAAGGGAAGCAGGCCCCCTGCTGAGCAGAGAGCCCGATGTGGGACTCGATCCCAGGACCCTGAGATCATGACCTGAGCCGAATGCAGCGGCTTAACCCACTGAACCACCCAGGCGCCCCTTTCACATTAAATTCTCAGCCACAAATCCAAGTATGTTTCTCTGACCGACAGAATCTCCACTCTTCTCGTGAAATATTTTGACTATTTCACATCTTCTTTCCTCCAACCTTAAGCCAGGGCTTCTCAACACTGGCCACACTTTTGAATCACCTGGAAGACTAAAACACAGGAGTGCCCACCTCCAGAGGATCTGATCTAATTGGTGTAGAACCAATTAGATTAATATCCAATTAGGGTCTACATATAAGTGTGCTTTTAAAGTTCTCCCAGTGATTCTAATGTACAGCCATTTTGTTCAGAGCGAGAACTGAACACCTTCCATCAGAGACAGCTGATGACCGACCATTCTGATGACTTCACTGAGAAAAGTAAATTGGGGGCACCTGGGTGGCTTCAGCTCAGGTCATGGTCTCAGGGTCTTGGGCTCTTGCATCGGGCTCTCTGCTCAGCAGGGAACTTGCTTCTCCCTCTCCCTCTGCCTGCCTCTCTGCCTACTTGTGATCTCTCTCTCTCTTTCTCTCTGTGTCAAATAAATAAATGAATAAAATATTAAAAAAAAGAAAGAAAAACAAATTGGGTGGGTGTCTAGGTGGCTAAGTGGTTAAGCGTGTGAATCTTGTCTCAGGTCATGAGCTCAGGGTTATGGAATCGAGCCCCACGTCAGGCTCCATGCTCAGCGGGGAATCTGATTGAGATTCTCTCCCTCTCCTTCTGTCTCTTCCCCCTGCATGTGTGTGCTCCTGCTCTCTCTCTCTCTCTCTCTCAAATAAATCTTGAAAAGAAAATCAAATCAGTAAGGAAAGAAGACCCACAGAATCCCACTAAGTTTACCTGGGTGGAACCCTTACTCCAATCCCTTCTGAGTGAGGACAAGCCCCTCCACTTGGGGTTTCTTCTCATTTCCCTGATCTCTGAGTATGAATGTGCTCAAGGACCCAAACTCAGACTTCTCCTCTGTCTACACTGAGTCCTTGGTGACTGTCCCTCTTCTACCATCTATCTACAGATGACTCCACATCTCCACCTCCAGTCCAGAACTGGATTTTGAACTGTCTTCCACTGCCTGCTTTCCAGATCTACCTAGATGAGTTAAACCCAACATGTTCAAAGCCAAGCTCTTATTCTTCTCGAGCTCTGCTGGTCTTGCAATAGCTCAAACAGGAAACTGTAGAGTCATTCTTGATTCATCTCTTTCTTTCACTGCCCACGTTTAATTCTTTGGTAGAAGCTATGGATTCTATCTTCAAAATATATTCTAAATCTGACCAGTTCTCCACACTTCAGTTACTCCCACTGTGGTCCAAAACACCATCTTCTATGAGTTATTGTAATAGTCTGCTATCTGGTCTTCTGGATTCCATCTTTGCTCTGTTCTAGATTATTTTCCACTCAGCAGTTAAAGCAATCCGTTTAAGACAAAAGTCAGACCTTGTTAATTCTCTGCTCTAAGATCTCCAATGGCTCCCCACTTCACTCAATAGAAAATTCAGTCTTACAAAATTTAACACTCAACTTTCTTCTCAATTCATCTCCTACCTCTTCACTCAGCTGTCTCTGCCTCCGCTCACCAGCCTCCTTAGTGTTTAACAGAGTACAGCAAGTGCGTGCCTCCCTTGGGGGGTTGCACTTGTTTCCTCTTCTTAAATGTACCTGTCTTGTTCTCTGAATCCCCTCAAGGATCTGCCAATGTCTTCTTATCAGAGTAATCTCCCCTAACTGCACACACAGCCAGCACCAGCACCATCACAATCAACATAATTTCTGTCTCTCTCTACTTTTGACTTCTTATCAACAGCTGACATATTATATATTTATATATTTACTGTCTGTTCTCTCTCTTCTATTTGAATACATGTGCTATAAAAATGGTATTTGTGGGTTTTTTTTCCTGATTTATTCTGTGTTCAGAAGAGGATTTGATACATAATACTCAGTACATAATTGAATGAATGAATGAATCAATCAATCAATCAATGGAAATATCAGGTTATCTCAATCATAAGAGAGATTTCTCTCAAGCATTTTCTATAGAATTGCCCTATTTCATTCTCTGCATCTCTGGATTGATTAGTAGATAAAATCATCATGTAAAATCAGTTTGAGCAAGGTTGGATCCTTAAGCTTCTATGTCACCTAGGACTCCAAATGTAACGGTGTACCATGCACATTTGCCTTCAGCCTTCTCACCCATATTTTAGTCATGGTTCAGCAGCTGTGGCATCGTTCAGCTTTCTTTTCCCCTCCCCTGTCTCAGTTCCAGGAGGTGCTCCTTGGCTTTGGGCCCCCTCCTTGTGGGTGATGAAGGCAATGTAGGGAGAGGCAGCAGCTGCCCTGACTCACCCCTGCTTTCTCCATTCATACTGATCCAGTAATGCACAGCCTGTGCAGTACAGGGCTGGCCAGGTCAGTCTCTGCCACCTTAGGACCTCATTTTTGTTCCCTGTGGCAGCTTTGCCATTTGCAAAATCAGAAATTGTAAAAGTACAAACAGGAGACAATATGCCATATTTTAAGGATTTTAAGATGCCCCTCCCCTCCCATTTTCTTTCACATCTCCAATGTCAGGAATTGTCTTATAGTTGAAGCTGAGCAGGTGGAAGTCCCTATAAAGTTACCACAGCTTGACCCTGTGCCATGTGGTTACTGCTCCTAGGGCACAACTGATCATCTACATCCCTTGGCATGCCAAGCCACAGGCCTTTTGAGGACAATTTAAAGAAAGAAAATTAACTGGTTATTATATGAAAATCTCAGATAAGGAAATAAAAAAGAAAAAAAAAAGAGAAACCCCACCAGCATCAAACCAAGCAGAACGGAGGGGTGGCAATTTGGATGACCTTAGAATACTTTTATAAGAAGTGCAGCATGCAAAACAATCTTGAGAAAGGAGAACAAAGCTGGAGGTATCAGTTTCTTGGATTTCAAGATATATTACAAAGTTATAGTAATCAAAACAGTAGGGTACTGGGAGAAAATATACGCATAAATCAATGGAAACAGGATAGAGAGCCCAGAAATAAATCCACAATTATATGGTCAATTAATCTTTGACAAAGGAGGCAAGAATATGTAACAGAAGAAAGTCTCCTCAAAAACAGTGTTGGGAAAACTGGGGAGCCATATGCAAAAGAATGAAACTAGACCACATTCTTTTACCATACACGTAAAGAAACTCAAAACGGATCAAAGATCTAAATGTGAAATCTGAGGTGTGCCTGCCTGGCTCAGCCTGTACAGCATGCGACTCTTATTCTTGAGGCTTTGAGTTTAGGTCCCACATTCAGTATAAAGCTTCCTTAAAAAAAATTAAATGAATAAATGAGAGACCTGAAACCATAAAACTCCTAAAAGACAATAAGCAGTAATCACTTGGAGATTGGTTTTAGCAACATTATTTGTGGATATGTCTGCTTAGACAAGGGAAACAAGATCAAAAATAAATGATTAAGACTACAACAAAATAAAAAGCTTTTGCACAGTAAGGGAAACCCGCAACAAAACCAAAAGGCAACCTACAGAATGGGAGAAGATAGGGGTGAATGATAAATATAATAAAGGATTAATAACCAAAATATGTAAAGAACACACACACACACACACACACACACAAAACCCCCCAAAAACCCAAACCCCAACATATAATCCAATTGAAAAATGGGCAGAGGACTTAATAGACATTTTTCAAAAAAATACATACAGACATCCAATAGACATGTGAAACGATGCTCAATATCACTCATCATCAGGAAAATAAAATCAAAACCACAGGGAGATCTATCACCTTATACTTGTCAGAATGGCTAGTATTAAAAAGACAAGAAAGAACAAGTGTTGGCCAGGATGTGGAGAAAAAGGAACCTCTGTACATTTTTAGTGGGAATGTAAATTGGTGCAACATCTGTGGAAAACAGTATGGAGGTTACTCAAAAAATTAAAAATAGATTTACCATATGCTTCAGTAATTCTAGTACTTGATATTTACCCAAAGGATTCAAAAAGATATATGCCCTCCTACGTTTTCTGCAGCACTATTTATAATAGCCAGGATATGGAAGCAGTCCAGGTGTTCATCAGTATATGAATGGGTAAAGATATGGTGTATATAGATATATAATGGAATATTATCCAGCTATAAAAAAGAATGAGATATTGCCATTTGTGACAACATGGCTGGATCTAGAGGGTATTAGGTTAAGAGAAATAAGTCAGATTGAGAAAGGCAAATACCATATGATTTCACTTCCTTTTTTTTTCAAGATTTTATTTATTTATTTGAAAGAGAGAGAGAGAGAGATCACAAGTAGGCAGAGAGACAGGCAGAGAGGCAGGTGAAGCAGGGTCCCCACCGAGCAGAGAGCCTGACTTGGGGCTCGATTCCAGGAACCTGGTATCATGACCTGAGCCAAAGGCAGAGGCTTTAACCCACTAATCCACCCAGGGCCCCCTGTAATTTCACTTCTATATGGAATCTAAAAAAAGAAACAAGTGAACAGACAAAAAAAAAAAAACAGAAATAGACTCTTAAATACAAAGAACAAACTGGTGGTTATGGGAGGGAAGGTGGATGGGGGATGGGTGAAATAGGTGAAGGGGATTAAGAGGTAAAAATTTCCTGTTATCAAATAAATAAAATAATTTCCTGTTCTCATCTGGAGATGAAAAGTACAGCATTGGGAATACAGCCAATGATATTATAATAATTTTATATGGTGACGTGATGATATACTTACTGTGGTGATCACTGAGGAATGTAGAGAATTGTCAAATTACTATGTTGTACACCTGAAACTAATTTAACATTGAATGTCAGCTATATGTCTAATAATAATTTTTTAAGTGCAGCATGACAGAAGCTCTGGGTGGCTCAGAGGAACATATTGTGAGAAAAATCTGGGCACTGAAATCTCTCAGTTAGAAAGTAAATAAAAGTAGTGAGATTCTTAATGTGAGGTTTGGAAAAAAGTTAACCAAAAATTTTAACTTTTATTTTTATGTATGCATTAAGGCCATACGTGATAAAAAATATGTCTAAATACTTACCAAAGAGCTTTTTGAATATATTTATATTAAAATATTAATGAAAAGAAAACATTGTATCATAGTTTGAATGGTAGCATTTTTTGTTTCTTATTAAACTATACCAGGAAAGGAGGCCAAGACTCAATGAAATATGGCTATTATCCCCAGGTTCACAAGAGCATGAACCTCTCTGGCTTAACAAAGCCTAAGGAATCTACTACAGAAATGGATTGTTCTTACTACTCTGGAGCCTTTTGTGCAGACTATGAACCAAAAGCTCAATATTAATCTTAAAATTAATTATATTACAAAGTTGTATTATTTGGAAGATGTGTTTAAATGACTCAAAGTTAAAAGATCTCAGTATAATGCTGGTTCTATAATTATCTTCCCAGACAACATTACTTGTAAAACTTAATGATGTAGAACCATAATCATAGCATCGAGGAGGTTGCCAAGCAGATGGGAAAGTTTTTTGGTTTTTGTTTTCCAGTTGTTTTCTTCCCTTTCCTCCCCTCCTTTCACAAGGAGAATCAGCCACTTGTTTTTAAAGGCTGAAGTATTTTTACTGTTCTTGGTTGGAAACATTTGTTTAAACAAAGTAGCACTTGGTTGCTAAACCCTTGATTCTAAATGGACATAGCCATTCTATTTTTGTTGGGCCAGGGTTTGGATAACAATTTGATTTCCCAGTCTGTTTCTTTTGTGGCCATATAATCCTCTCCCAGTGTTGCATGCTGTGTGAGCTACAAGCACTTGAGAGCTCATAAGCACAAAGACTCTAAGGTTTCTTTGGGATTAGCACCATACAAATGCAGATTTGGGACAATGGAAGACTGTGTCCATCCTTGTAACTGTTACTGCTCTACTTCCTGCTTCCTCTGGGTAGCAAAGCAAGCCACTGTTTTTAAAATACTCACTCACTTTAGCCGCTGACTTTTTCATTGGCTGCCTGGAGAAGAGAAGGAGTTCTTGCCTATGTATTTCAGTGTTTTGATCCCTTTCAATTATTTTTTAAAATATATATCATTAAATTTTACAAGAGTAGTACAGAATTCCTAATTGCAGAATTTGAACTTGAGCTACGCAGTCTTACTTTTCGTCTTCAATCTATGTGTCATTGACCTTTTTAAGTCTGATTACCTGTATGAACTCTCTTCAGAATCTTTCCTTGGTTAACACAGTATAGAGAAGTGCTGGAAACCAGTTCTTTTCTGTGACACAATTCTTCCAACGGAGTTGAAATGCTTTGCAAACAATTTCACGTATATCAGCCAATTCATATACAAAGCAATGTCATGTGAATCCTTTCCTTTTTATATATCATCTTTCAGTGATGATCAGGAATTCATGCTGGTACAGAGACTCTGGTTTGGGAGGAGGAAACAGGGGCTTGTTAGGGGAGGGCGAGAGCAGAAGCTGCTCACCTGCTGTTAGAACTGACCATAGCTGGTGGTCCCAACATCTTCACCCTTTATGCATCTGCATCCTTTATGCATGAAATAGCAATATGCCTTTCCCTTTCATGTAATCCTTATTTAGTTAATACCCAGTAGGATTTGCAAGCCCTTCACATCTCTGTGGATTTATTTTATTTCAGAATGCAAGTGACTTTATGGCCCAGTTACCATCATTGTGACTTATTGCATTATTGTGGGAGAGCGAGAGGAGCAAGAAACGCCTGATCATGTGTATCGTCATCAACGGAATGAGTGCCACACACTCCTGGCCAAGGCAGAGGGATGGATGAAACCTTTCTGATCTATTGTTTATCAGAACACTGAAGCCTGGGTGATTGTGCCGTATTTTAACAGACAAGTTTGTCAAATGTATGGGTGAAGATGTTGCAATGGTGCTGTTAGAGTAATTAATATTGGGAAGGTAATGAATATTTTGAGTTTAAAGATGTCAAAGGTCAAAGACGGGAGAAATAACTAAGATCGGATGTTGATCCCCTCAAATTACAGGGGTATTGAAGCGAAACTGAGTCACCACCTTACGCCAGGAATGAACCGGCAAGGCGGGCTCCTTATTAGAGCAAGGCTCCAGGAAGCCAGATAGTCCTTGTGCTTGCAAGAGCTCAAGGCACAGCCGGCTTGGAGCACGGAAGTAGCAGCAGCCACAGCAGCCACGGGAATCCTGACCCTCGGGCCAGGCGCCTACCTGGAATTTCCGCAGCGCCTGGTTCAGAACCACAGGGGCGGACAGCTCCCAGCCGCCGCCAGCGCTGACTGCGGAAGGGGACCAAGAGCGTGGGCTTCACGCTCCCTGAGACGGCTCGGGTGGCGGGAAGACCGGCTGCGTCCCCCCCAACCGCCGACATCCACTCGGTTCCTCCTTCCCCGCTGCGGGGCCGCGCGGGGCCTGCGGGAGGCCGTCCCGAGCCACACGTCCCGCAGGCGAGGAAGCCACCGGCCGCCCTCCCCTTTGTCGCCGCCGCCGCTGCTCTCCTCGCCCCGCTCGGCCAAGGGGTGTGGGGCCTGCCCCGCGCGGGCCCCCCGCCCCGGCCTGCTCCCCATTGGCCGGCGGGCCGGAGGTGCGAGGAGGCGGGGTCCCTCTCTGGCTGCTCGCGCCCGGGAACGTAGGCCAGGGAGCGCGGGATGCCGCGGGAGGGTGCGCGGGGACAGCGGGCGCCAAGGAGACGCAGCGGCGGCGGTGGCGGCGGTAGCGGCGGCGCCTGGGCCCGGCCGCAGCCCCTGCCTCCCGCCCGCGCGCCCTGCGTCCCGCCGGGCCTGCAGCCTGCGGCGCCCGAGCTCCCAGGGCGCTTCCTGGGGCGCTGGGCCGGAGGCGACCAAGACGGCGGGGCGGCGGGCACTGTGCTGCGGGCTGCGCTGGTGGGGGGCGGCGGGCCGCGGCGCAGGCCGGGCCCGGCGCGTGCGGCTGGGAGGCACTGTGGGGAACGGGCCCACGGGCGGCGGCCGGGGCCTTGGCCGAGGTCGGCGGGAGCGCGCGGAGGAGGGCGCCCGAGCTGCTCGAGGCGGTCCGCGCGCGCTAGGAGAGCCTGCACATCTGGGACGACGTGTTCGGCGAGTCCGGCCAGGACAGCGGCGGGAACCCCTTCTACAGCACGTCCGTCTCATCGCGCACCTCCTCGCCCGCCTCCTCAGACGAGGAACACGAGCGTCCCGGCCCCCCGCCGCCTCCCGGCGCCCCCAAAGCGCAGGAGTCCGACGATGACGAGGCCAGCGCGGGTTGGAGTGCCACGCTGCGGAACCGCCCGCCCTCGCGCTTCGAGGACACTGGCGGTAAGGCGCGGCCCGCGGGGGCGGGGGCGGCCTGGGGAGGCGCGAGCGCGGGGCCGGGAGAACCCCAGACGCTCCGCAGGCGGGTTGCTCGAGGGCGGCTTTTCGCGTCAGCACACAGATGGGGCCCCGGCAGCGGGGATTTGAAGTGCGAGAATCAATCTGGTTGCGTGGTGGTGGTTGGTGGGGGCGGCTCCGACTTCCCTGCGGATGGAGAGGATGAGGCGGAGGCCCAGGCGGCACCCTGCCGCTGGCAAGGACCCAGGGGGGGCCTTCCCTCCCTTGCTGGGAGTGTCCAACCCAGTCACACCTGTGGGGTTGTTCGTTAGGGGTGCGTTTGAGTTAGCCCGATGCAGCTTGTGTGTGTGTGTGTGTGTGTCTGTGTGTGTCTGTGTCTGTGTGTCTGTGTGTGTGTTGCGGGTGGGGGGTGCGTAAATCGTTTTGTGTGGATGGCCCCAGAGCAGCGTTACCCAGGTGCCAGGTGTGGGGCAGCCAGCCTTTGGAGGGAGGCCCAGTGCGAGCCGGGACGTCTTCACTGGCTTGTGTTTGCTCCAGTGAATCTGACCAACTTTGTCCATGCCTTTCAGGATCACTTGCTCAGAGCAGAGAAGAGTGAGAGGACCAGTTAGCAGCATTAAGCTGTCTGCTCTCGCTCCAGAAGACACTTGTGTGTTCTGCTTACCGACATGGTCATGGTCAAGCGCCTGATATCTGGAGGTCGCAGGCCTGCTGGCAGTTGTGGCTGCTTGAAGTCCTCCTTTACTGCCTTCTTTTTGGGAAGGTAATTCTGACACATCTCTGCTTAGCCTGCAGAAGCTCTGCGGCCTCTGCCCTCTGGGAGAGGTGGAGACCAGCCAGCAGTCCCACCTGTCCCCTGATGCTTTCTGTTCCTTGCTTGACAGCCTACTGTGGCAGGCCCTTATTTCTGCACACCATTTTCTTGTGTTGAAGAGTGTGCAACCAGTGTTGTGGAGGACCAGGGAGTGGCCATACTGGACCCAATGCCGCTCTCCCTGTGGCTCTCCATGATTGTTGTTCAACCATAGGAGGGCAGGCCAAAGGGAACCCTGGCTGGTGCCTGGGCTTGGAGCTGGACCTTGTGCCACAGCCTGCTGGTAGGCTGATTGGGTTGGCTGGACTCTCTCAGCAGGGAGTGGTCTGCAGACCTCCCACGGATAGGCTGCAGTGTGGACACCCTGAGCTACAGCTGGGCTCTAGGGTCCGAGTCAACGGTGCTGTGTTTTGGAATGGGTGAATTTAACATATTCTCATTTAGGCTTCAGTTCAGAGTTTGGGAATTTTGAAAGTCACATCACCCTGCATAAAAAACCCCATACATTTCCCAGAATGTCATAAGGGTTTCCAGCCCCAGATGGCTGTTTTCCATTCAATTAGCTCTTTAAGAATTGTACGTACCCAGAACTCTGGTTTAGTAGACTTGATGCTGTGAGTGCTGTGATCCAGTTTTTGATCTTGGAACAAGAGAGACATGTCCTCTTGTTTCCCTCCCTTTCTAGGGGAATCATGTTAGCTTAAGCCTGGTTATGACTAAGAGCCATGAGTGTTGGTCTGAGAAGGATGAGCGCACCTAAATACATTTTCAAGCAATATTATGTTTCTCAGTAACCTCTACTTGGGAGAAATTCTGCATCAGAGCAATTTAATCTAGCCACTGCCGCACTTAAATGGTCATGAAGTTCAGGATCATTTGTCATTTAGCATCAGGTTCAAATTCTGCTTCCTTTGGATGTGCACTGAGCTCACATCTGGACCCGAGAATCACAGGCAGGCAGGTGCTTTAACCAAAGACATTTAGTGGTTATTGGATGGTATTTATACCCAATTTTGTTTTCCCGTTTTTTGTGGAAGCTTGCTTTTAAAATCCAGCCCTAATGAAGAATTTCCTTTTCTTCTTGAAACAGTCTTTCCCTGTGGGAAATTCGGGGTGGTGGCGTAAGGGTGAGGTGGATGGTTTATTAAGCATGAGTTCAGATGGCCTGGAACAATGGGATATGATTTATGGGGCCTGGAAATAGATGCCGGGCAGAGAAAACCCTTGTGCCCCGCGGTAGGGGGAGAGAGATGGACGGGTTTGTTAAGAGTGAGAGCTGCACCCTGGCCAGTCTGAGAGCAGAGAGGCTCAGGCTCTGAGGTTTATTAAAGTGTCAAATATAACCCCACTTTCAAGGAAGGCAGCTTGGGCCTGTCTTCCATCTTTGTTCCCTGGTTCACTGACAGACGTCAGCGGGCCGGTGGAGTAGGAAAGGGTGGCAAACAGGACGGTGGCATTTGGATCTGTGATCAACCCTCGAATAGGAAAATCCGTAGCAGAAATGGCTGTTGCTGCTAGAAGCAGATGAGGAAAGCAAAGGACTTAGGGAACAGGTTTCCTGCCTGCCTTCTGCTGCAAAAGCGTGTGTGTGTGTGTGTGTGTGTGTGTGTAGATAAGTGAATGTGTAATAAGTGAATGTGTATGTATGCATAGGTGTCTTACACATAAATATGTATTGCTTGTGCTGGCTTGGGCTGGTTGGGGATTTTGGTTTTGGTTTTAAATTAGAGATCACAGGTGCTGTCTGGGAGTGCTACTGATGCCCTAGAGTCCCTGCACCGGAGAGAGGCATCGGCACTGGGCACCCCTGAGCTTGGATCTGCATCTGGAGTGCAGTAGGGAGGCACCTGGTGCCCAGCCGAGGGGAGGAGGGCAGGGAGGCAGAGGTGTTTCTGTGGTTCAGGTTGAGACTAGTCCGCGAGCAGCTCTTCTAGTCTTCCAGTCTTCCCAGATTCTTCCTTCTGTTCTGTCCACGCATTTAGCTTCCTGGATCAGGCGCTCCAGAAGTGCAGCCAGCAGATAGGAGTGGAGGTACCCTCTCCCTCTCCTGCTTCCCTCTCCTCCCTGGGTTCTGGTTGTGCCTGGAGATATGGGCCCCCTTGAGGTGATTTAAATACAAAGACCATGCTTGCCTGGCTGCCTCTTAAACCCTGTCTGAAGGGAGGGTCAGCCTGGAAGCTGGAGATGCGTGCTGGGACCCCAGGGTCTAGAAACTTCTCCTGATCAGACTTACAGCTCTCCCTCTAAAATAACCCCCTCAAGCTGTCAGCCTCACCTGTCCACTGTGTAAATAACTGACACAGCAGGTGGGCTCACTCCTTGGAAGCAGCAAGAAATTCAGGACCCGCTGCTTTCTGGGCTTCTGCCCTTTCCATTTCTCATTCCGAGCAGTCTTGTGACTCGTTCCCTCTGAGGAGGCAAAGGAACAGGCAGATTCCCAGATGCTCAGGGGCCCCTCTGTGTTTGACTTTGTCGGTGGTTCCTTTGCTGTGGTTGGTTGGATTCTGAGCTGTTTGCTTTTTTTCTTAGAGGGATATCCTAAGAGTGTTTTCTCTGTGTACCATGTCAGCAACCCTCGGTAATCATTCAGCAGGGAGGTGTGACCTTGAGAAGCTGAAGACGGCCGTAGGGCTTTGGAAATTAACATGGTTAAATGTTTTATCTTAGGGTTTGTTGTTGGTTTACTCGGCTTAAAGTCTTTTTTAACTGAGAAGTAAGAGGAGAAACATCTTAAAGCTAGAGTTAAATGTATACGCTCGTAATGGGTTTGTGAGCTGAGGTACCTGGGCCCTCGTCATTGGTGTCCACAGTGAGCCCTTGCTCCCAGCTTTAGCTGGCATTCGGTGGCTCTGGGAGGAGCTGGGCGTCTGGGTGAGCGACAGGGTATGCCTTATGCAGTGCTCCCTAATAGTCAGCCACGTACCCCTACCACACAGAATTCAGAGAAGGGAGCTTCCTGGAGGGAGGTGGTGTTCAGGCTGTGGGCATGACGGTGACCACAACCAGCGGGCCCCAGTCATAGCGTTCCATTTCATAACCACGCCAAACCTTTGCGAGTACTCCGAGAGAGCCGCGATCACCTCCACTTCACAGAGAAACATGGTTTTGTCTGAGGCAATGAGATTACCTGGGGAAGTGGTAGCCTTCTCTCGAGAGAGACTTGATTAATCAGGGAAGGTCGTGCCTTTTTAGTTTATTTTTTCTTTACAGCATCTGAAGACTTTTGCTGTCAGAAATACTTTCGTATTTTTACAGGGAATTGCTTGTAACTTTTTCTCAGGGTGTACGCAGTTCAGTGAGGTCTAATGCATGTATGGATTTTGATTTGTGTAACCAATCTACACAGTCGGATAAGAGACAGGAAATCTGGAATGTTATCTCTTTATTTAATCTGTCTCAGCCACTGTGATGAGCGTCGATAGAGCGCTTCTGCAGGCAGCAGGGCTCTGAATCCATGGGGAATCTAGGGGTTGTGTGGGGTCTGGTACTCAGTTTGATTTTATTGATTTTATTTTTTTTAAAGATTTTATTTATTTTATTTGACAGATAGAGATCACAAGTAGGCAGAGAGGCAGGCAGAAAGAGGGACGAGGAAGCAGACTCCCTGCTGAGCAGAGAGCCCGATGCGGGGCTCGATCCCAGGACCCTGGGATCATGACCTGAGCTGAAGGCAGAGGCTTTAACCCACTGAACCACACAGGCGCCCCTGGTACTCAGTTTTAGAGTTGAAAAATCACCTTTATTTTTAAGAAGTGTGATTGTGTATTTTTTCTTATTAATAAGTAATATATGTACATTTTAAGGAAAAAATGATAAAATTTTAAGAAATCCCATAACCCCTCATGAGCTTAGCTAACCATAGTTAATCATATTTAGTATATTCTTCATATATCTTAGGTGTCACCTTGTTGGGTGACCTGCTCTTTAATTGTAATTAATATATTGTAGTCGTTTTCCATTTACATTTTTAAATGTCGATTTTAATGAGTCCGCGGTATCACACAGTTTCCTCTGGGTCGGTGTTTTTGCTCCCTCCCTCTTGTATTTGTTCTGCTGTGATAAATATTCTTGAAACCTAAGTCTGTGTGCACATCTGTAGCACAATCCTTAGCAGAAAATGACCGAAGCAGAATTGAATCAAGGACCCACTGTAAGGTTTTTGGTGTCTGTGGTGAAATAGGTCTCCAGAAACATATCTACAATGCTCCTGCTGGCTGTGCACCGAAATCCTTAGAAAGTCATGCTCGGAGGACCTGCTCCAGTGTGTGATTCCTGCCCACTGGGGCTCTTAGAGGACCGTTGCCTTTGGTAAAGCTTGCTGAGGTGTAATACACACACACAGCACGTGAGTCCTAGCATGCGGCACGCTGTGTGTAACTACTACCCAGATGAGGATCAGGAATGTTCTGAGCACACCAGAGGTTCCCTCCTGCTCCTTCCCAGTCAGTCACTACCTGCCCCCTGCTTCTCT
The DNA here is from genome assembly GCF_030435805.1 of Mustela lutreola. Classification (NCBI taxonomy): domain Eukaryota; kingdom Metazoa; phylum Chordata; class Mammalia; order Carnivora; family Mustelidae; genus Mustela; species Mustela lutreola. Next base: position 52,795,246 of record NC_081308.1, on the reverse strand, counting down.
TCCATCATCAGCGATCAAATTTGCCTGTTACCTTGCTCTGGTGGTTCGGTTCCTCAGGACATCTGTGGATTCCTTCTTGTTGTCGCGTATGTGGCATCTTAAATTTCGTCACCGTGTGTTGTCTTCCATCATGTAAGTACTGTAGTTGGCTATCCATTCTCCCGTTAATGGTCTTTTACATGGCGTCCAGTTTGGGGCTTCTGAGGATAAGCTGCTTCAGACATTCTTGTGGTTTTGGCGGACAGATACATTTCCCTTGAGCATGTAAACCTAGGAAAAGGTTTGCCAGGTCCTAGATTAGATGCGGGTCTCCCCTTCTGCACTGTCGACCTCGTGGACTGGGTGATGTTTTGCTGAGGCCTGTCTTGTGCATGGCCAGATGTTGGCCGCCTCCATTCAGCCTCTCCCCACCAAATGCCCAGTGGCGCCCTTTCCTCCAATTACATCAACCAAACGTTTCTCCAGGCATTGCCATATGTCCCCTGGGGAGCCAAATCACCTGCAGCTGAGAACAACTGCTTAATTTTTTTAAATATATTTTAAATTTATTTTTTGAAAAGATTTTATTTATTTATTTGAGAGGGAGGGGAGAGGCAGAGGGAGAGGGAGAAGCCAACTTCCTGTTGAGTAGGGAGCCCGGCGCAGGGCTGGATCCCAGGACCTTAGGATCATGACCTGAGCCGAAGGCAGATGCTTCACCGACTGAGCCCCCTGGAGCTCTGAGAACCCCTGCTTCAGTACATGCTGCCACACTGTGTTCCAGTTCATCCAGCTGCCAGCGATGTGCGAGACATGCCATGTGGTAATTCAGCAACATATTGAACCCTGCTGGGATAAAATGATGAGTGAGACCTATCTCCTGGGGTCCAACAGGAGAGACAAAGTAAAGACAAGGAGAAAGAGCCTCTGGGAAGCAGTGGGATCAACGTTAACAGGGATTTATATGGAATTCTGGGGAGGGTCACCTGGTCCAGCGGGGTTGGGGAGGAGGTGGCCCCTATGATGGAGGTGGCCCCCTGAGCTGCTTCTGGAAGCAGAGATAATGATTACTCAGGTGAAGAGGAAGGAACAGGGCATCTCCAACTCGGGCAAAGGCCAGGAGGAGAGAGAAGGTATGCCACTCTGCCCAGGGGCGGACCCACCCTTTTCCTATCCTGAGCATCCCGACCCGAGGCCTTATTTACGAAAATGTCCTGAAACGCGACATGATGTCATTGTTACCACAGCACAAGTAACTGTAGCTGGGATCCAAGGTCCCATGTTCAGGTGCAGATACAGATGTTTCCGGCGTTTCCTGGCGCCCACGGGGAGGGGAATGTGGTCAGCTCGGTGAGATCTACGAACTTAGGATGAAATCTCTGGAGAAGCCCTGAGCTCTGCCCTCGAAAGAAGGAAGAGGGAAAGGGAAAAACTCAACTTATGTTGGCGGAAAGAGGCACGGTGTTGTCTCGGGGTGGGAGGGATGTCGAACTAAAAGGATAACAGGCTCCGAAAACACCCTGTACTGTGACGATGATGTTCCGCCCCGACTGGCACGTGGTGCAGAGAGCCCCTCTCCCCTTTTTGAGTTTCAGAAAAAACTTATTACAAAAGTAGGAACCCCGGGCCATAGTTAGCTGTGTGTTTAATAAGCCACTTTACTAAAAAGTTTAGAACTGCAAATCTTTACACTCTCACTGCGACAGACTCACTCCTTGGCCAGGATATTGGAAACTTCATCTGCTTCCATTTCCAGCTTCTAGGCTCGTGGACACCCCCACCCCATCCCCATTTCTTCTGTGGAAGAGGAGCGATCTTTTACAAATATAGGCTAATCTGATGATTCCCCGCTTAAACCTTCATGTAGCTTCCGGCTGAAACCAAAGGGAATTCCAGAGTCCTTCGCAAGGCCTCCAATGCTGACAGCTGCTCCGCAGCCTTCCTTTCCAGTGTCCCCTTAGTCCCCTGTCCTGCCGTCTGCACATAATCTATTCATTTCTGCCTTCATACCTATGGGGCCCATACCTGGAATGTTCTTCATGGCAGGCTCTGCTTGTTAGTTTGGTCTTGATTCAGATGTCACTGCCTTACCCCATCCCTCTTTGCTGCCACATTTGCTAATATGTTTCCCTTGTGGGATGAGATGCTGGATGTCTTGGTCACAGTTAGGACACGGTGAGTCCTCTGTGTTTGTTGAATAAAGGAACTAACAGAAGACCAGATGAACATACAGCTAGATTGTTAAAAATGAGGATGGAATCAGCACCAATGGAGAAATGTCTAAACGTTTTCTACATCCCAAATAATGGAAGAGAGGTTGGACCACTCTTGAGGGAACGGATTCCCTACTAGGAAGGCAGCGAAGCAAGTCTGGGATGTATTTTACAGGTTTTCTGTCCTGCATAGAAAACTGAACTTGGCCTCAGAGGAACTCTACAACCTTGGGCTTCTGCGGCCTGTCCACTTCCTAAGAGCTAGAGACCCTCAGACAGGAGCCTATTAGAAATCTGAAGGGAAGGCAGCCTCTTGTACCCTTTTATCTGTTTAACAAGTGCTTTTGTGTCCTGTACTATGTGCATATAGTGTTCTAAGAACTTCGTTTTATTTTTAAGATTTTATTTATATATTAGAGAGAGAGAGGGCAGGAAGTGAAGAGGGATGGAGAGGGACATGCAGACTCCTCGCTGAGCAAGGAGCCTGACACGGCCCTATCCCAGGAACCTGAGATCGTGACCTGAGCTGAAGTCAGATGCTTACCCTCTGAGCCACCCAGGTGCCTCTAAACACTTTGTAACGTGTGTGCTCCTCAAAACAATCTTCTGAGGTATTATTATCCTCATTTTTAGTATCAGGAAACTGAGTCACCGATTGGTCAAGTGATCTCAGGTGAAAGAGTTCCTTTGATTAGGGCACGAGGAAACCCCATCCTTACGGCGTGAATGTGGAACACAGTATATCTGGTCAGATCTGCTAATTAATTGTATTTCCCTTGTGAGGGGCCCTTGAAGGCCAGTGTCATTCTCCAGATCTGTCTGACCTGCTGCCTCTCTTCCTGGTGGCGGCACCTCGTTACTCAGCACCCTTTGTAGTGTGACGGGGCCACTGCTTGGATTCAGGGTGGTGGAAAATGAGCCCAAGGGTTGGCTCCACTCTCAGGCCTGGCCGCAGGGGGGCCCCTCGGAGCCACACGTCAGGGATGTTGGGGGCCGGCAGGCAAAAGGACCTCGTATCGAAATCACCATTTGGAGAAAATCTGCTCCCGCATCAGCCACAGCTCTCAGGGATTAAAGGCTTGTAGACCAGAAATGAACTTCTTCCCCAGTTGGTTCATGGTACGTTTGGTGGGGGGTGTTAGAGGAGCCGGGTTTGCAGACACAGACGCTGAAGAAAAGCGGATTCCTTGGGGGAAGTGGATTCAGAGCAGTAGGGCCCATGCGGCATTGCTGCGTGGGGACTCCTGAGGGGCTACGAGGGAAGACAACCTAGAGGATAAAAATTGATTCCCTGTCTCCTTGCTGCGACATTCCCACGGTGATTTGGGGAGCGGCCAGGGAAGGGTGCTGGGAAGCCACGTGCATCCGGCGCTCTGGAGATGGGTGCTGAACCGCACGTCGGTGGTTTGAGGCTGTAGACGGTTTGGAAGGCCTGGGCTCTGCGTGGGCTCACCCTGTGACTTTGCACCAAGGGGCTCCTTTCCAGGGTTCTGAGGGTCAGGAAAGATGTGCGGGGAAGCCCAGAGCTGCTGGCTTATCTGGGGAGCTTTATCTTTCTTCCTTTAAACTCCCTCTGTCCCGTGTGGCCAAAATGCACATGATGGCTTTTGTGCTACTTAGGAGATTTTCAGACCTTTGCAGCAACCAGGAACCTTAAAGAGGGCAAACCCAGGGTACCTATATGAGGCAGGGGAAAGCAGGCGCTGTCTTTGAAGTTGGGAGTGGGAGGGCCCCAGAGCCCCCCACCCCACCCCAGGGTGCTTCCACACCCCATCCCGCTTCCCGGCAGCCCCTCAGTTCCTCATACTTTAATGTGAAGGACCTTTGCTGGGACCTGTGTCAGGAGGGGAGAGAGGCCTCTGAGAGGCACCCAGTCCTTTTCTGAGATGGTGAAGAGGACACTGATAAGTCAATGAGATTCTGGTGTTTCAAAGCCACCCAAAAGTGTCTATGGCAAAGTGATTAAAAATTGAATTATTTTGGGGCTTCCTGGGTGCCTCAGTTGGTTAAGCATCTGCCTTCAGTTCAGGTCATGGTGTCAGGGTCCTGAGATCGAGCCCCAAATCGGGCTTCCTGTTCAGTGGGAGAGTCTCCTTGTCCCTCTGCTTATGTGCTCTGTCTCAACAAATCACAATTTTTTTTAATTTTAAAGATTTTTATTTTATTATTTTGAATGGAACTGGAATGGGAGGACACCTGTTTCCTTCTTTAGGAAACTGTTACAAAAAGAAGATCATGGATTGGGAGAGAGGATGATTTTGTAGGAAGAAATAATGTAAATAAGTGTAATTGTCTAAAAGTGGTGACAGTCTTTCTTGTAGATGTTCCTCCTGCATTTTGGGAAGTTGGAGAATCCGTAATACTTTCAATTAAAGTTTTTCTGAGAATCCCCAGCTGACTTTGGGGGTGGGGGGCATTGTCCTTTGTGAAGATTTTGAGCTTCTGTGAGTGAGCAGACCTCCACTCCAGAGTGACATAAAAAGCAATCTGCACCTCCTTCCTGATTTGTCTGTAATGAAACTTGCTTTCCTCAGGTCCCAGCATTCGAGGCAGATAAATATGTTCCCTTTCGTTGGCTCTTACTCATACTGCAGCAAGATTTCCCATGTGCTTTCCTGGGCTGGCTGGGAAACTGGGCCACAATTTATGGCATCTTAGGAAACTGGGCCACAATTTATGGCATCTTAGGCCACAATTTATGGCATCTTACAGGCGCGTAGGATTCCAGTGGGATCCCAGAACAGAACCTAATTGGAGATTACAGACCATTGCGGTGCAAAGCTTTTCTTTGAGATCGAAAGAGGTGCATGTTATGCAAATATTAGCAAGTGTAAGTTCACACTGTCTATTGAAAATTTATAGACTCATTATGGTCAAGAAGGCTGGAAGATAAGTAGATTTTGGGAAAGATGCAGGTAAATTCAGGGAGGTGGCAAATTACCCCAGGGAAAAGTAGAATGGCTAAAGAGTATGGCCCAAACTTTTTAAAAAGATTTTATTCATTTATTTGACACACAGAGAGCCAAAAAGCACAAGTGTGGGGAATGGCAGAGGGAGAAGGAGAAGCAGGCTCCCCGCTGAGCAGGGAGGCAAATGTGTGGGACTCGATCCCAGGACCCTGGGATCATGACCTGAGCTGAAGGCAGACACTTAACCGACTGAGCCACCCAGGCGCCCCCTGGCTCCAACTTCCAAAGATGGTGTATGAGATACCTTTGGTGGGAAGGAATGAAGATCAGCAACTGTCCTTGATTCTGCTTCTCAGGAAGGCATTGTGATGTGGTGCCCAGGACTTTGGAGACAGACACACGCTTGGTGCCCTCCGGCTCTGCCGCTACAGCAACACCTTCCAGAGGGCAGCTGCAGGCACCGGGTGGCGTCACACAGGGTCAGACCTGGGAGGCACTCAGCCATGTACCCCTTCCACCATCCTGCTGGGGTTGAAAAAATTACCTATATAAAAAAAAATGAACCAGAATAGTGGGAATGAATGAAAAATAAAAGTTTTCCTATGAAGTAGTGGTGGTTCTCTTGTAGTACTTTTTTTCTCTCTCTCTCTTTTTTTTTTTCTTTCTTGGTTTGTTTTCTGTGGAAGGGGCCTGCCTTGTGGGTTTTCAGTCAATGATGTTCCCTGACTTAAGTCATCCCGCCCCCCTCAAAAGGGTGGGCTCTGAGGAAACTTTTTTTTTTTTTCCAAGCTTTTGTTCTCTGGCGGTTTTTTGTTTCTTCACTTTTTTTTCCTCACTTTGACCGCTTTTGATGGTTTTTGTAGTTTTAGAGGAAAACAAACCACACCCTGGTCTCCCTCTCAGAGAGAAGCCTCAGTCTGGCTGCAGAGCCCAAATAAGTTCCCCCTTGGTTGCTGGCTGAGCAGGTTCCAAGTCACTGTCCCTGGGGATGGAGGATCTTTTGCTTGTACCCCAAACCATGGCAGCAGCAGCTTTGGGCATCTCCAGACCGTAGAGAGGTTCCAAGCAGCAATCGCACACTGAGATTTTCCCGCTGGCCCGGGCTGGGAGTGCCTGGTCTTTCTGGGTCTAAGAGCGCCCACCTTGCATGCACCAATTTCAGGGAAGGCAGAGGTTCGCGCGGGTCTCAGGCTCTGAGAACAGGGCACAGGTGGGAGAGCACCGGCTGGGCCTTCACGCACCTCTCTGGGGGGAGAGTTTGGTGCAGGCTCTGAAACAAGTTGTATCAAAGGGCACCGGCTGGGCCTCTATACCTCTCTCAGCGGAGTATCTCAGGCTCTATAGCAGGACTCTCGCATTCTGCTGCCTGGTGTGGCTCCCATCCCCTCACAGGAAACAGACCCCATGCATTCTCGGGTGCGCTGGCAGCTTAGGGACCAAGAGCTGGTTTCTCAGCCGCACTCTCTCTGCCTCAGCATCACAGGAGGCTGTCCTGGGTCCCAGGACTTAAGACCCTGTTCCTAGCCGCCCCAATTCCCACAATTTCCCCTGAGATCCTTTGCTCTTTTGGAGTGCTTTCAATCAGTCTCCGAGTTAATGCTGGTCCCCAGACGCAGGGCACTCTTGCTCATATTGGGGTATTACTTTCCAACTGGTCGCCTCTGGTAGCTCCCTCCCCCTTTTGTTTATCCAGGGAACAAACACAGCAGTACACAAGATCTTCTGATATCAGTTCGCAGTTCCCACTCCGCTTTACCTGCCCACTGGCATCTTCTCCCCCTGTAGAGATCCAGACGTGTATAATTCTGATCTCAGGCTGATTTCATGGGTGACTGGTAGGTAATCAGCTCATTTTGGGGCACAAGTTGAAAAGACGCCTCCTCCTACTTCCGCGCCATTTTGTCCCCCCTCTTAACTTTTTTTTTTTTTAATTTTATTTGACAGCACAAGTAGAGGGAGAGGATGAAAGAGAAGCAGGATCTGCACTGAGCAGGGAGCCAGATGCAGGGCTGTATCCCAGGACCCTGGACAGATGCTGCACTGAGGGAGCCACCCAGACACCCTTTTAGACCTAGGATACAGGTAGGAGAAGCAAGCCAGGGGTTCCTTGGCCCAACACTAATGACCATGGCTCAGACAAATCCATCTTCCACTGCAGGCTTCAAGATACTCTGCGAAGGAGAAATTCCCCTTCCTCTCCCTGAATGCTCTGCCAGTTCAAGGCAGATCCATGTTTCTGAGGGTTCCTCTTTGGTCATTCTGTCAGGGAAAGCCAAGAGGGCTCCAAGCCTTGTGTGAAACCCAGGCCTGGGGATCCCAGCCCTGAACTCTTTCCTCTGTCCTTGATGACCCCAGAATAGATCAATTCAGCAACTGTCAATCCATGCCAGGCCAGGGAACAAACACAGCAGTACACAAGATCAACTCGCTTTGGCCCCAGGAGCCTGGATTCCCCAAGGAGGGCTTCACCTGGTCTCTGAAGGGGATTCCGGGGGTTCCAAGATGGCTATGGGTGGAGCCCACCAGGTAGAGAGGCCCCTGGAGAGTGTCCACTGGCGCTGAGCAGACAGAAGATCCCCTCAGGCCTTCCCTCGCGGCTCCACTGTGCCCTGGGGAGAGAAAAGGGCCGGCCATACCGCACCGGGGCCGCAGCTCGGGCGCTCAGGAGCGGCAGCGGGCCTAGCCTGGAGCTCAAGCAGCGGCAGGGAGGCCGGGACTGGGCAGGGGACTGGGGTCCTGGCATCAGCAGAAGAGCAGCGGGAGCCGGCAGGGGGCGCAGCCAGCCCCCTCACCGGACAGGACAGAACAGGAGGCTGGGCGAGGGCGCGCGGGCCTGCAGAGACATTCACCGCTGTTTGCCGCCCCCCATCCGCTGCAGCGCGCCCGCACCTGCCTGCCCCACCCACCGCCTTCTGCGGGCCCAGCGAACTCACTGCGCAAGTAGCGCCTCCCGGGGAGGCAGGGGTTCTGGGCTGGCCGGGCAGGGCACAGGGGATTGCATAGGAGTCCCACTGACTCAGGTACTGAGGGGCTGGGGAGCGGTAGGGGCGCTAGGGAGAGAGGGAGGCTGGGGCCCTCCTGTCCGCTGCCACCTGCTGCTTCGTCCGCAGGAGCGGGAGGGGGGCCTGGCAGACAGGTTCCTGGCGGCCTGGTGCTCCTACGCCCCACAGCCCTTGCCCCACAGCCCTCGCTCCACTTCTCGGTATCCAGGGAACCCGTGGGGCCCTACTGACATCAAGGGGCCCAGCACCACTGGGCTCGTCTGACCCCCTGAGAGACGCCTGTGCTGACAGGCTTCTTTTCCAGAACTTGATGGAAAATTTTGGCCCTCAGAATCGCCGGGCTCCCCAGCCTGAGAGGAGCTGGCTCTGCCCGCACAGCCTGGGCCCCACTGGGCCCCCTCCACCTCAAGTGCCTTTTACCCAGGAGCCCCAGGATACCATTCCTTTCTGGCCCATGGACTCCTTCCCCCCACCCCCACCCCCACACCTCTACTTTGGGGCTGCGACCACCCTGGGATCACTTTCATCTCCGGCCCCCTACCCCACAAGTCCTTGTCCACCTCCAGGCCTGACTCCTGGACCCTCTCACCTCTGGAATCACTGAAACCCTTCCACTAGGGGGCCACTGGCATCTGCGATCCTGGACTCCCGGGACTCCTCTCCACCTTGGAGCTCCCTACCCTGTTTCCTCTAGGAACTGCTGTGCCTAGAGCGCAGATACCCCACATTCTCAAGCCAGCTGTCTTTGGGCCAGGGACTCAGATATCCTCAGGGACCCTCCTTTCCAGGGCACATACTCCTCTCTGTGCAGGAGAGACCAGAGAGAGCAGGCTTGGGGATCCTTCACTCCAGCTGGATGGAGGGGCAGAAGCTGGGGTGTGTGTGAGGGGGTGCTCACAGGTGGCCTCCCTGGGTAAGGAGCTTCCAGGAGGAAACTTCAGGGCGAGGCCATGATGTGGAAGCCTCAGGCAGCACTGCCTGCACAGACTCCAGGCTCCTGGCTTGGGCAGTGGGCATTTAGTGGCCAGAGCCCTACAGGGCCAACCCCATCCAAACCCACCCCACCCTGGCTGGCTTTTTTGTCTTGAATTTGCACAGCAACCTTTACCCAGTATGAAATTGAAAGCTTTGCTTTGGAAAGTTTTGTGTCCAGGAGGCTCCTGGGCATCCACTTACTTTATTTCCGGAGGCTAGTTGAGGAGGGTGGAGTCTTTGGGACCTTAACAGCAGGTCTCCTGATCCTTCCTGACTTCCTTTTTTTTTTTAGATTTATTTATTTAAGAGAGAGAGAGAGAGAGATAAAGAGCACACCACAGAACACATGCAGGCACAGGTGAATGGGCCAGGTGAATGGACCTGTGCCAAAACAAAGAGTCAGATGCTCAACCAGCTGCAACCACCACCCCCGCCCCCCTTTTACAGATGAGTTACATCTACACACTTTTAGGTCTTTTGCCTGGACCCGGCTAGTCTTTTTTTTTTTTTTTTAAGATTTTATTTATTTATTTGGGGGAGAGAGAGAGAGAATGAGAGGAGAGAGGTCAGAAGCAGACTCCCTGCTGAGCAAGGACCCTGATGTGGGACTCGATCCTAGGACCCCGGGATCATGACCTGAGCTGAAGGCAGAGGCTTCAACCCACTGAGCCACCCAGGCGCCCCTGGACCCGGCTAGTCTTACAGCAGTCTTAAGACACCGTCTCTTGCCCAGTGTCTCTGGTCAGTACCAACCCATGCCTCAAGTGTGGAAATGACTTCATCCTGGCTCCTTTTTTTTTTTTTTTTTAAGATTTTTTATTTTATTTTATTTATTTGACAGAGAGAGATCACAAGTAGGCAGAGAGAGATAGAGGAGGAAGCAGGCTCCCGCTGAGCAGAGAGCCCTTGCGGGACTCGATCCCAGGACCCTGAGATCATAACCTGAGCCGAAGGCAGCGGCTTAACCCACTGAGGCATCCAGGCGCCCTTCCTGACTCTTTCTTAACTCCCTGTCCAGCCTGCGTTGCCCACCCCCCTCCAGGCTGTCCTAGTTGTATATATTGGATCCCTGTAGATTGTGGGCACCATCAGATCCTCACCTGTCGTGGCCAGCACAACAAATCAACCAGGAACATGAGGATAAGAGGATGAAGAAAAGAACTCGAGAAGCAAAGAGATGGGGGCAGGAGGAGCACTGAGGAGGATGTCCAACAGTGCTAAGTTTATTCAAAGCATTAAGGCCATATATATAGTGACATTACATCTGTGTCTAGTTAAGCAACCACGGTTCCTCATGACGCCAAATGGCTGATGCCAGTACAAATACAGCAAACCTGAAAGTAATTTATGGGCTGTACTAAGGCAGCAAGGACCAGCAACGAACTTTTTAGCCCAACCGAATTGTTCTCATTTGTTTAGCAAGCATGTGGGAAGTCACGTAGGCGAGCGCACAACACATAGCACAGACCCTTTCCCAGTGCTACTCAACTTTTCCTGTCCTAAACCTTTTGTTAGGTTATTTGGACTTTAAAGGAGGCACAAGTCAGGGTCTGGTTTGGTTCTTGTCTCAAGCCTTATTGCGACCTCCCACACTCACCGAAATGAGAACATGGCTCAGGGTTATGGAGTGAATATACCCTTTCAGAAACATTAAAGGATGTAGCATAACTGGTCTGGGGTCACCCAGCCTGTGAGAGGCATGGGTGAGATTCAGACTGCACTGGGTCCCACAGCCATTTTCAGCTCACCTTAGTGTCCAACCTGGTCCCAGAAGGTTCCTGCTCAGGACTTTGCTTTGTGCTGAGGTGGGCTTGCTTCCTGCCTGTGAAGCCATTTTCACAGTGTGTCCCCAGCCCACCCTCTCACATTGAGCATCAGTGCTGCCTTGGCTGGCCTCTGTTGATCGTGCCGTTCCTCTCCATCCCTCTGTCACCCCTCTGGCCCACTGTCCTACTGCCCTCTGTCCAGTGGGCCAAGTTCTGAGTCTCTTGCCTGCACTTCCTCTTAACTGTGCTCTGTTGAAATCCTCTCTAACAGGGAGGACTTGCTTATCAGAGCAGCTTGATTTGGAATCCGTCTCCCCTGGGGGTCAGAGCTTCTGACCATCATGTCCCCAGCCTCAGCACTGGGGATGCCTGCCCAGCCTATTCTGGGTGCTCGTGGAGCTCTGGGATCTTGGAGAAGATTTGCCATGAAAATAAGCATTTATACATAATACGGAAGAGAAGATTTGAGGAAAATGAGTGGGTGTCATCTGGTAATGTTTGTGTTAGGATGGTTCTGAAATTTCTGGGCCCTGAGTTACCAAGAATCCTAGGTTGCCCAGCTGGAAGGACCTCAGATAGATCAGCTGGGCTCCTCACCTCATTTGACAGATGGGAAGTTGAGGCCCAGAGCTTAGTGCCACAGAGCAGGAGTGAGGAGAGATGTTAGTGACAGGAAGAAACCATAGGGTAAGCACAAAGTGGCTGAGCCTGGGCTTTGTTTATGCAAATGAGTTGCTAAAACAGTGGGCCTGAGGCTGCTGACCCTATCTAGTGCCCAGCAAGAAGTAACACCAGCCCACACCTTCTGAGGTTTAACTCATGCCAGGAATGATTCTCAGTGTTTTATTTGTGGGCGCCTGGGTGGCTCAGTTGTTCAGCTGAGGTTATGCTCCCAGGGTGCTGGGATCTAATCCTCACCAGGCTTCCTGTTCAGTGGGAAGCCTGCTTCTCCCTTTCACACTCCCTCTGTGTGTGTTCCCTCTCACTCTGTCTCTCTCTCTGTCAAATAAATAATAAAATCTTAAAACAACAACAACAACAACAACACCAAAATGCTTTATTTGCCTTAGGAGATAAGGTCTGTTATGGCTACCATTTTAATGCATGGAAATATGGGCACAGGGGAGCTAAAGGAGTCCAAGGTCACACAGCTTGCAAGTGGAGGAGCCAAGATTTGAACCATGGGCAGCCTGCCTCCAGAACCTGCATTATTTTTTCCCCTTGTGTATGTCATTTTTAAAAACCTTTCCCTGAATTCTAACAGAGATGTGTAAACATTGTTAAGCATGTAGTTTATTGATCATCACAAAGCTTAGGTTCTGAAGCATTGCAGCAAGCTGGGGTGGGCTTTGATGTCAGACCTGGTTGGAATCCAGTTTCTGGTGCTGCATGACCTTAGGTGACTTACTCAGCCTCAATTTCTGCCCTGAGTTTGGCAGTCTTGTGATGAGTAGAGCGTGTGACAGTGCCTAGCGGGTTTGGTGCCTGGCGAGTGTTTAATAAATGGTTTTCTCTTCTCAATAATGAAGATTCTAAGTTGTGTTGGTTTTGTTAAGCGGTCCAAATACCTTCCTCATCGGTCAGTTGCCTGTCAGTCGCCTTATAGGTACTTGTGATGAGTCACTTTGGTAAGTCACTATATATAGCTGAAACATTTGGGGGTAGTAGGGGGACACGCCCCCTGCCTCCACTGCCCCTGCATTGAAAGTCTGTAATTTAAAATGTTCCACCTGTGCCTATTTTTTTTTTTAACATAACCACTTTGGGACAGTGAAAGTTCTATGTCTTCTCCTTAGGGTTGTGACGGAGCCTTTGGGGACCCTCAACAGCTTACTTCCAGTTTCTGTCTGGCATGCTGATGGGCCAGAACTTATTTTAAAAACATTCCATCACATTCCAGGCACCTGGAAGTAGGAATATGTTGAACTTCTCGGAAATTATTTTTTGGAACTGTTTTTATCCTGAGGAATAACCCATTTAAAAATTGAATGACCTTTATGGTTGACTTTTCCACTCTACATAATGCAAACTGAAAAACTCGTTTTCAGCTGCTTCTGTAGCAGTGGGAAGAGCAAGCCTGTGGGAGTCCTCCCCAGGTTGGCCCCAGCACAGAGCTGCATCATTCTACACACCCCTCATGCCTTGTCTCCTTGTCTGTGAGGTGGTAATGGTGGTGCAGGGAGCTCCGGGGGTTGTCGTGAAGGTTACAGAGATGGGGGGTGTAAACTTTGAACAGTGTGCCCCACATAAAATGCAGATCTGGTGAGCAGAGGCAGCTGCTCACATTAATTGTTGATGCCAAGGCACTGGAGTTCCACAACAGCCTATGCCTTTCTTTCCTGGGTCCTTTTTGTCTCAGCCACCACCTTAGAGAAAGTGACTCAGCAAGGCTGGTGCTTGTGGAGCCCTCTACAAAGCCAGCTAATTCACATGGGCGATGCCCTGGAGATAAGGGGGTTTTCCTGGGTGGTAGGACCCCATTTCAGAGGCTTAACTAGCCGGTTTCTCCTAACTGGTCCTGTCCTCTGGGGTCAAGATGAAGGCCTGCCAGGAGAATGGTGGTCTCACCAGAGTTTTCCACTGGAAACATGAAGGACCCCATGGGGCCTCGTGCAGAATGACATGGGTGCTGGAGGGAGAACAGGGGGGACATCGCCTGTACAATCATGGGCAGCTCACTATATCTGGCTCAAGCCGGCTTTCTTCCCATCTGGGAAATGGCAGAAGACCATGCTTTTTCACAGGAGGGATGAGGGTTTAGGGAGGTATTTGATGACTGTGTTGGGGCTGCATGAGTAGCAGAGTTGACGGAGGGGCCTTGGAGTCACAGACTTGGGTTCAGGCCCCTGCTGCTGCCACATAAAAGTAGATCATTTGGGTAAGCCATGGACCTCAGTGTCCTCCTCTGTGCACTGGGGATAATACCTAGCATGTAGGTCTGTGAGGGGTACAAAATAGAAGGCCATATTAGGAGCTTAGAGCAGAGCCTGGTACTCACTAGATTGTAGTTTTGTGGTGATACTCTGGCATCACTGGTGTTGCAGACCTGGTCCTACCCTCTGGAAACTTTGGCTGTGTGACAGATGGCTGACAGAAAGAAGCGGTGTTTGTCTTTTCTTAAGATTAAGGGTACAGTGGGGTGCCTGGTGGCTCAGTCGTTGATGCATCCAACTCTTGGTTTCAGCTAAGGTCATGATCTCAGGGTGGTGGGATTGAGCCCTGAGGTGTGCTCTACTCTCAGTGTAGAATCTGCTGTGTGTGTGTGCTCTCTCTGTATCTCTGTCTCTCCCTAAAGTAAATGAATCTGTAAAAATAAATAAATACATACATGCATAAGTTAATTAATTATGGGTACAGAAATCAGTGATGGAGCTGGGCTGATGGGACGCTTGGCAGCAAAGACAGGTGCACCGTGCTTGAAGGCTCAGGGGTAGCTGCGGTGTCGCCAGTGGTGATGGGGGTGTGAGGAAGTTGCCTCGTGCAGCATCCAGAGAGGAACTTAGATGGGGAGGGTTCCAGGGAGTAAATGCCCATGGGTAGGAAGCATCTTCAGGCAGATGAATGTCAGAGGGTGTCCTCATGGATGGGGAGGCACCCTTTCTCCCTGAAGCTGCCCACGAGTGGAGGTGTGCCTGCTGGGGACATAACTAAATCATTGGGGTTTAGCCTCCTAAGCTGTTAATTTATGAAGATGTGGCCAAGACCTTGTCTCACTGCTTTTTAAAGAGAAGTAAATTAAACTGTTGTTTGGGATGGTGTTGTCTTCCAAAGGCTCATTCAGAGTCAGTGGCAGAGCTGCTGTGGGCTTTCCAACTTGTCTTGAAAGCCTGGTCCAGGCAGGGTGAGGGATATTCCCATCTCTTGGGGTCTCTTGCCCTCTCTGCTTATGGCAGAACGTGGTTTTGTGACTGGTAAATAAACAGGCATCTTGTGCAGATCCTTCAGCTCTTCGTGTGGCTGCAGTAGAGGAAATTCCCATTCAGTGGGCACAGACTGTGGCTGGACGGGCGGTGTGGCGGGGCTCTCACTGAGCATTCTCCTTTCACGTAATCCCCGACCAGACATGAGTTTTCTGGTGTTGCCACTTTCCTGCTGGCCAGGAGGGAAGTTGAGGCCCAGGAAAGTTACACTTTCTCGCTGTGGTAAGCGGCTGAGCCATGTCAGCTGGTCCAGGCCCTGGCTTTCAGGTCTCTTTGCTGTGAGCATTTCCTCTTGTGTTTCCAGCTTTTGACCTGTTTGACCTATCAAACTATTGATGGTGTAGTGATAATTCTAATACTCTCGACATTGTGAGAGATTAGCTCTTCACTTTGTGCTAGAAATATTTCTTGCTGTATTTTTCTTTTAATTAAAAAAAAAGTCAAAGTCCCACTTTTCTGCCCATTTGAATCTCCCTGGGTCTCCCTGTTGTGAAGTGGTTGGGTTTGGGGATTTCTAGGGCAGGGGCCCTGACATAGTTGGTGGTGGCTTTGCCTGGAGGAGCCCATGGCTCAGGACGTAGAGTGAGGACTGGAGCAGTGTGAACTGTGGCCTGAAAATATGTTCGTGTGTGCTGAGGTGGTACCCAGATTCTTTTGGAGGATGAACTGAGGTTTTGATCAGTAGGTTAGAGAAACACTTGATGGAATAACACTGATAATTTTGTTTTTGTATTCAATCCTAATTTTGTGTTTTTCTTTTCGTGTAGTGCAGTGTGCTCTATGTTCTAAGAAAAAATTGGCAATCAATTCATACAGTATCGTGATTTAATAATCCTTCCTCACTCGCCGGGTCATATTTCAGGTTTTTATATGTAGTTTTTATATCTGTAGTTCTGTTTCTGAATTCTGCATTTTGATTCATTCCTTCATTTTTAAATTTCTTATTTTAAAAATTTTATTTATTTGAGAGAGAGAGAGAGAATGAGCTAGGAGCAGGGGCAGAGGGAGAATGAAAGGGAGACTCCTCACTGAGCAGGGAGCCTGATGTGGGTCTCAGATCCAGGTCTCTGAGATCAGGACCTGACCCAAAGGCAGATGCTTAACAGACTGAGCTACCCAGGTGCCCCCACATTCCTTCATATTTTTATTTTTACTCCAGTGCTGCACTGTTTGGCTGGTTCCTTCAGTTTCTGGGAGGGAGAGAGATGACCCCCTCCCCTGTTCTTCTAACAAGTTTGCTTTTGCTGCGTTGACTGGAGAAGGGCCAGGCTTCCTGAAGATGAGTAGGATGATTCAGTGACACCCAAAAGGCAGTGGCTATCATTGTTCCCACTGTGCTTCAACAACTTCACCCACTGACTCTTTGATGATGGCAGCCACCAGCAAATCTTCTGCAGAGGACTGCTGCCTTGGGATGCTTTTCTTGTGGTGCTGGACTTCATTCCCCCTGGCAGCCAGTACAGCTAGGATTAGAACCTAGGAAAAGTCCCATTAGAACCCAAGAAAGTGGGGTTCCTGGGTGGTTTAATCGATTGTCTGCCTTTTCCTCAGTTCATGGTCTTAGGGTCCTGAGATCAAACTGTGCACTAGTGTCCGTGCTGGCTGTGGAGCCTACTTAAAATCAAACAAACAGAAATCAGCCCAAGAAAGTACCATCCTTTGTGTTGTTCTATACTGTGGATCAGATTTTATTTTTCTTTTCTTTTTTTCTTTCTTCTTTCTTTTTAAAGATTATTTATTTGTCAGTGAGAGAGCACAAGCAGGGGGAGCAACAGGCAGAGGGAGAGACAGGCTCCTGGTTGGGTAAGGAGTCTGATGCCGGACTTGATCCCAGGACCCTGTGATCGTGACCTGAGTCATGTTAGGCTGCTGCCTAACAGACTGAGTCAACCAGGCATCCCCCAGGATCAGACTTCAATAACCCTACCAGATTTCTTTAGCTTTGACATTTTAAAGGACAATGAAAGCTAGCTAAACCTACACCAGGATTCTGCATCTGCTGGGGCTGTGCTGTCCGGGCCTATGTGCCTCCTGTTCTTCAAGCCCCATCAATTCCACCCATGTTTTAGCCAGAGAACTGTAGGCAGGTGTGTGTGTGTCACTGAAAGCTTTGACTCATCATTCATATCTTTATTGTAAGCTTATAATCTTTATTTTTTCTTTTTTTTTGGGTAAGATTTTATTGATTTGTTTGTTTATGAGAATGAATGGGGAGCAGAGGCAGAGGGAGAAGCAGACTCCCTGCTGAGCAGGAAGTCTGACATAGGGCAAGATCCCAGGATTATGACCTGAGCCCAATGCAGATGCTTAACCGACTGAGCCACCCAGGCGCCTCTTTATTTTTCCTTTATTGATTATCTGCCTTTCTGAGGCAGCGTTCTACCTGGGTTTTCATAACTCCACACTAAGGTGTTCTTCCACTAGTGTGGCCTGTTTTGAGGTAATTCCTATACATTCTGGCTATGCTGCTAAATGATGCTATGATCTTGGACTCTTTTTTTTTTTTTTTTAACCTCTCTGAGCCTTGGTTTCCTCTGTGCTAATGGGGATAATATACCCTCTCTTGCAGATGTGTGGAGGGCCATGGCTGACTTGGATGCAGTTGGGGTCATCTCACGGCACATGGAATACACAATTTATCTTGCTTCCTGTCTTGATAATGACATCTTGGTTTTCATGCTGTCTTAGAACAAGTAGAACTTGACTTACATGTAAGTTGTGAATTCACGTACTTTTGACAGAGGTGTTATTTTAATTTAGTTTAGTTTAGTTTAGTTTAGTTTAGTTTAAAGCAGGCTCCACACCCTGTGCAGAGCCCAGTGGAACTGACTCATCACCGTGAGATCAAGACCCGAGCTGAGATCAAGAGTTGGCCGCTCAACCAGCCTAGTCACCCAGGCATCCCTTCTGTTTATCATTTTTCAAAAAATGTGACAAGTAACACTTTCTCTGCCTGGACCTGTCCTCACACCTGCTATGCTGGCCTGGGGGTCAGACGTGTAACTGGTGTGGTGCTGGTGATGATGAGCAAGACAATTGTTAAGTCTTTTTACCCTAATTGCTGTTGTCCTATTATTTCCTTTTTTTTTAAGATTTTATTTTATATCGTGGTGATATATGCTAACAACCCTTCTCTGTTTCACAGTCTAGCTTTTAAGGGCAAAGGCCATGCGGTCAGGCCTGGCCACGCACATGTGACCAATGAGATTTTAACACACACGGGAAACTCCACAGTGACGCTAGGTGACCAATTGAGGTACAATTTACCCTAGTATAGACATTTGACCCAGCCTATTACACCTTGATTAGGATTGGTGCCAAAAAGGTTCCCAAAGGGCGGAGGAGTGGGGCATACTCCTTAGTATCTGGGGAGACAGTATGCACCCCCCCCCCCCCCGCTGATTGATGTCTCCACCTGGCCTGACCCACCCTTGTATATGGGCTTTGTTACCTGGAGCTGATTTCCAGGACTTGTTTTTAAGTGAATCCCCTGGGGGAAGGGGAGCAAGGAGAGTTTAAGGGTTAAACAACGTTTTTGTTTAACCTCAATGAAAGCCTCTTGCTAAAATATAAAAATATAAAATAGGTCCTTACATTACAACAACTCAGTAGGGAAAGTCCCAGTGTGGTGATAAAAGAAGTGATGTAACTTGCATTGCACATTTTATTTTTAAAACGTGTAAGTCGTATTTTTCCCTGCCATGACATCATACTTTATCTTCACCTCTGTCTACTACTTTAAAACTAGTTAAACAAACTCAACAATTTTTTAAATATTTTATTTATTTATTTGAGAGCAAAAGCCAGAGAGAGAGAGAGAGCGCATGAACAATATGAGGCTCGATCCCAGGGCTCTTGAGATCATGATCTGAGCCAAAGGCAGACTCTTAACTGACTGAGCAAATGAGACTCCCACAAACTCAACAATTTTATAAAATTTTTATTTGTTGGGGTGCCTGGCTGGATCAGTCAGTAAAACATGTAACTCTTGACCTTGGGGTTGTACGTTTGAAAACCACCTTGGGTGTAGAGGTTGTTTAAAAATAAAATCTTTAAAAAAATTTTTTTCATTTTTTTATGGCAGTGTTGATCACTATATTGTACACCTGAAACTAATATTAACCTTATTTTAACTAACTGGAATTTAAATAAAAACTTTAAAAATAAAATAAAAATAATAAAAATAAAAAAGAGGAAAAATTATTTGGCAGGCAATTTTCTTAATTGCATTATTATTTATTATTATCATAGTGTGTGTGTGTTGGTGGGAAGTGGCTGGTATTACAGTGAGTTCCATATCTGTGTTACACTGAGGTCCATGTCTGTAGTCAGTCTTTTTTTTTTTCTTTTAATTTATTTTCAGTGATCCCAAATTCATTGTTTATGCACCACACCCAGTGCTTCATGCAATAAATTCCCTCCTTAATACCCACCAGTGGGCTCACCTAACCACCTGCCACCCTCCTCTTCAAAACACTCAGTTTGTTTCTCAGAGTCCACAGTCTCTCATGGTTTGTCTCTCCCTCCAATTTCCCCCAGCACACTTCTCTCCATCTCCCAGTGTCCTCCACGTTATTCCTTATGTATTGAGTCTTATAAAAACTTTTATTTCTTTCCCTATTCTGCTTTGCATATGCTTACCTTAGATGTTAAAATGTTGTAAACTTCTCCTGCCTGGTCCATTTTCTCTCTCTGCTCTCATGATTTCTCATGCTCTCCCTGCCAACCCCACATGCCTCACAATATCTGGATATGACTAATTTCTTCCTGAGCTACTTTATTCTACTCTGCCATATGGTTGCCCTTCCCTCTTCTGTACCATAACTTCTATCCCCTGCATTTGTACTTTAACAATACCTAATTCTTTTCACTACATCTGTATCTTTGTGTTCAATACTCAGTAGTGCAATTGCTGGGTCATAGGCTAGCTCTATTTTACTGAAAAGAAGGGTCATTTGCACCCCAGTGTTCATAGCAGCAATGTCCACAATAGCCATTCTGTTGAAAGAGCCAAGATCCCCTTCAACAAACAAACGGATAAAGAAGATGTGATCTATGTATACAATGGAATATCACTCAGCCATCAGAAAGGATGAATACCCAACTTTTGCATCAACATGGGACTGGAGGAGATTATGCTAAGTGAAATAAGTCAAGCAGAGAAAGTCAATCATCATATGGTTTCACTTATTTGTGGAACCTAAGGAATAGCATGGAGGACATTAGGAGAAGGAAAGGAAAAATGAAGTGGGGGAATTGGAGGCGGAAATGAAACGCAAAAAACTATGGACTCCAAGAAAGAAACTGAGGGTTTTAAAGATGAGAAGGGTGTGGGGATGGGTGAGCCTGGTGATGGGTATTAAGGAGGGCACATATTGCATGGGGCACTGGGTGTTTTACATAAACAATGAATCATGGAACACTACTTCAAAAACTAATGATGTATTGTATGGTAACTAACATAACATAATTTTAAAAAAAAAAGGAGGGGGACAATACCTAACACTCAATCATTGCTAGTTTCTTGTTTACCTCCTTTTAAGAGTAAGCTCATTAGTGTTTTTTTGTTTGTTTGTTTGTTTTGTCTCAACTAAAAGAAGAAAAATAATACACATTATTTTGAAAACATTTTGAACAGTGTACAAACCTTAGTCAAGTCCACAATGTCTCATCTCTTCTTGCTCTTAACATGGATAAGTTGAAAAACCCTTGATCTGGGAAAAGATCATTCTACTGCTGCCTTGTGTAAGATTTTGGCTTTAGCTTAGATTATCCTTTCTTTCCTTTTCTGAAAATAAGTTGAAAATATTAACAGCCTCAGTTTCTTCTTCCAAAATATGACTGCTTCTTTACCAAGTGCAAAAGCAACCCATTTTGACCATAGTAAACAGCTTGGACCTACTTTTTTGGCTCACTGTTTTAGTGAGACAAGTGGAGTGAAGATGACACACCATTTCCAAATGTATTAATAATTGGTAGACCATACTTCTAAATTGAAGTTTTGTTGTCATTAAACTACCACCAGACTCGCTATAATTACAGAGGTAAATTCTTTATATTTACTATATTTGAAATTATCATATAATACCAAAATAAAATTATGATTATGTGAAGAGTCTGGAATATTAAGAAGATGACTTTGAAGTTATTGCTTATCTAAATGAAATTTCCCATTTTATAATCTTGTATAAGCTTCCGTTGTCATTTCCTATTTAAAATCTATTAGAAGGCACTCTTATTTTCCCTTAAGTGGGAAGTCAAATGTGGAACAAATTCATCCCAAAGGAACTGATTCTATATTCCACTGAAGACCAGGTGGCTTCCATGTGGCATTTTGCCTCTTGCATATTGTTCATCTCCTACAACAAATGGGGGTATGCTCTTTAGTAAACTAATTCAACTCAATTAGAGACATTGTCTTCAAGGGATAACATCATAGAGACTAGAATCAGAATCATACTTTTGGGAAAGTTGGGCCCAGGTTTTTTTTGTTTTGTTTTGTTTTAAGATTTTATTTATTTATTTGACAGACAGAGACCACAAGTAGGCAGAGAGGCAGAGAGAGAGGGGGAAGCAGGCTCCCTGCTGAACAGAGAGCCTGATGTGGAGCTCGATCCCAGGACCCTGAGATCATGGCCTGAGCCGAAGGCAGAGGCTTAACCCACTGAGCCACCCAGGCGCCTCTGGGCCCAGGTTTTGATGGCTTCTTTCCTCAATCTTATAAAACCTATTTGAACTCTACTGGATGCCAGAACTGCTTAAAAATATTTGGTCCCTTGTAATTTTATCCTTCCAGTATTCAATGCACCTGATCCATGTAATATCCTATAGTATTTTTGTCAAATGAAGACTCTCAAAGTGTGTTTGTTGGGAGACACTTCTCAATTGTTTGCTTACATTTCTGCATTCATTATTTGTTCTAGACCATCCTTTGAAGATGGTTGTATTGAATAGACTTGGAAGACAGAAATAGTATCTTTTTTGTTAACTTAATCTGTTGTGTTTGCACATATTATTTGCCTCTGTTTTGATTCTTCTTGTGGGAACTGAGGCTCAGAACTGATATATAACTCCCACCCCTACACAGACACACACACACACACACACAAATACTGTTAATATTCTGGCTACCTCTATTGCTGTGAATAATGAACTATATTATTTCTGAACCATGAGTCTGTGTCTTCTATCAACACCCAAGAAACCATGGCAGACTCATACACCAGCTTTCAAATAAGGGAAAATAATCTCAGATGCTTTATATTTTTTGATAGTGTTACCTACTTCTGAACATATGACTGAACACATATAAAGCTGGAGCCATGACCATTTAGAGCTTCTTCTGTGGAAGAACTATGCATTCACTAGTAAACAAAAGTAGTTTCATGTTTTGTTTTGTTTTCCCTCCTGGACACCATTTCCTCTCTCACACTGTTGCTCAGATTGGATGGGGTCTAAGGTCCTTTGAGGAAATTTTGTTTAATGACTCAAAATAAAATAAGAAGAGTCTAAAGTGCTAAAAATAATTCTAGATAAAAGGTATAAGATCATGCCAGAAAGGATAGTAATTTTATCTAACAACTGCCTGTTCACCCCTTTATTTGTTCAATAACTAATCTCCAAATTCCTGACTAAATCCCTTTTGTAAGCCAGAATGTGAGCTAAAAACCGGGTATTTTGAAAAAGTTTTCATTTGAAATCCAGTTAGTTAACATATACAGTTGTATTAGTTTCATATGTACAATATAACATATAACACTCAGTGCTCATCATGACAAGTGCCCTAATTAACCCCCATCATTTATTTAATCCATCACTCCTTTCAGATCCCCTCAAGTAACCATCAGTTTGATCTCCATAATAAAATGTCTGTCTCTTGCTTTGTTTCTCTTTCTTTTTTTTTAAAGATTTTATTTATTTATTTGACGGAGAGAGATCACAAGTAGACAGAGAGGCAGGCAGAGAGAGAGGGAAGCAGGCTCCCTGCTGAGCAGAGAGCCTGATGCGGGCCTCGATCCCAGGACCCTGAGATCATGACCTGAGCCGAAGGCAGCGGTTAACCCACTGAGGCACCCAGGCACCCTTCGTTTCTCTTTCTATGTCTTATTATTTTCCCCTTTGCTTGTTTGTTTTGTTTCTTTTTTTTTTTAAAGATTTTATTTATTTATTTGACAGAGAGAAATTACAAGTAAGCAGAGAGGCAGGCAGAGAGAGGAGGAAGCAGGCTCCCCGCTGAGCAGAGAGCCCGATGCGGGACTCGATCCCAGGACCCTGAGATCATGACCTGAGCCGAAGGCAGCGGCTTAACCCACTGAGCCACCCAGGCGCCCTGTTTTGTTTCTTTTATTCCATATATGAGTGAAGGTATTTGTCTTTCTCTGACTGACTTATTTCACTTTTAGCATTATACTGTCTAGTTCCATCCATGTTATTGCAAATGGCAAGATTTCAGTCTTTTTTTATGGCCGAATAATATTCCATTGTATATATATACCACTTATTCTTTATTCATTCATCAATTGATGGATACTTGGGCTCTTTCCATATCTCAGCTTTATAAATAATGGTGCTATAAACATGGGGTGCTAGTATCCCTTTGAATAAGTTTTCTTATATTCATTGGGTAAATACACACCAACAGGATTGTTGGATCACAAAGGACTTCTATTTTTAAATTTTATGGAAATTCCATACTGTTTTCCAGTGTGGCTGTATCAGTTTGCATTACCACCAACAGTTCACAATTTTTACTTTCTCTTTTTTTTTCTTTTTTTTTTTTTAGGATTATATTCATTTGACAGAGAGAGATCACAAGTAGAGAGAGAGAGAGAGGAGGGAGCAGGCTCCCCGCCTGGCAGAGAGCCCAATGTGGGACTTGATCCCAGGACCCTGAGATCATGACCTGAGCTGAAGGCAGAGGCTTAACCCACTGAGCCACCCAGGCAGCCCCCACAAGTGTTACTTTTTCACATCCTCTCCAACACCTTTTGTTTCTTGTAGTGTTGATTTTAGCCATTCTGACAGGTGTGAGGTGGTATCTCTTTCTAGTTTTGCTTTGCAATTTCCTGATGATACATGATGATGGACATCTTTTCATGTATCTACTGAACATTTGAATGTGTTCTTTGGGGAAACACTTGTTCATATCTTCCATCCATGTTTTTATTGGATTATTTGTTTTTGGATGATGACTGAAAACTGGATATTAAGTAACAAACAAGACAGGCTTCCTTGAGCTTAAATTTTATTTGCAAGAGTATCATTAACAGGAAAAAATATGCATATGTGTATGTACAAGTGTGTTTATGTATATATCTATCTATCTATCCTCTATCCCCTATCTTCTAATAGTGGTAAATCCTGTCAGGTGGGGAATGGGATAGTCTGAAGAAATATGCTGCTGGATATGTTGGGTAAGCAAATTTAATTGCACTCAAATGCATTGGATATAAGTGAATCACTCAAATGAATTATTTAATATTATATAGAAACAAATTAAAATTTTATATAGTTGAAAATAATAGGTAGTTAAAATAATTTTTTTGTTTGTTGTTTTTGTGTCTTTTTTTTTGTTTATATATACTATGATGTGAATGTTTGTGTCTCCCGAAATCATATTATGAAATCTAACTCTGGAAGTGATAGTATTAAAACATAGGGACCTTTGGGAGGTGATTAGGTCATAAGTGGGATTACAGTCCTTTTAAAGGAGACCCCAGAGAGTTCTATTGATCATTCATCGTGTAAGTTTATAGTGAGAAGATAGCCATCTGTGAGGAAGTGGGCTCTTCCTGGATCTGCCCATTCCTTAATCTTGAACTTCTCAGTTCTAGAACTGTGAGAAATAAATTCCTGTTCTTTATAAGCTATTCAGTCTATATCATGTCTGTTATAGCAGCCTGCATGCAGAAGGACAATATGACCTAAAATGAGAGCAATAAATATAAAGTTTCAGTAAAGTCAGCTGGTACAATGGTTTTTTACTTAGAGAAGACATGCTGCTTCATGTTAAACCTTGATATTGTATATGTTTCTTGAAGGGCCACTTCTTACTCCTTTGTATGTTTTCCACAAAGTCCAGGATGATGCCTTACATAAAGATAATATTTTATAAATACTGTTGAAAATATATACTTCTCTGAAATCTTACTTTGCCTACAGATTACTTGGATCCACTTTGCCTTGTGTAGAATATTTGAAATATATTAAGAACAGAATGTCTCTCTAAATAACATTTAGAATCATCATTAGTTTATGACTCCTGACTCATTTGTTTATGAAGTGATACATACTGCAAGAACACTAAAGTTTGTAATATAATTTTTTAATTCATCACCAAGCTAGTTTATTATAACTTATGAAAAGATAATTTCTCATGTTGGTTTAATTCTGCTCTTACATTATGGTCATGACATTTTCATTAAAATAAAGTAGAAAATAAAAGTAAATAAATAAAAATAATAAATAAAAAAATAAAAGTAAAACTCTTGTGAAATGTTAAACTTTTCTTACTTATTTTGTTTTGCTTTTCCTCTACCATGCTGGAAAAGCTGTATTTTGCAGATAGATACAATTTTTTAGTTGCTAGGTTTGTTACTTTTGCTAAAATTTTCAAAATATAAGAAGTTGAATAGTCATGGGTTGTTTACTAAACTCCTTATCTACACATATAAAAATAAAACAATGATGGTGACCTGGGTATTTCTAAAATTGTATTCTGTTTTTCCATATTATGTTTTACAATGTAATTAATAAAGATTCTGCATATATTAACACCCATCCCCTTCTATCTCATCTGTATGTCCATTACAGAGCATGTATGATTTCTATTCATTGCTATGTTGTGGTGAAGAGATTGTCTGAAGTAGTCCTATATTTATGCAGGTAGATCTTAAGCTACAGTGCTCTTGTTTATTTGCTTGTTCGTGATCAGTATGTCTGAAAGATGGTAACTATTGCATCAGGTATGACGATCAAAAAATATTATTGGTGCCTGATACACTGTGATGAAATAGGTAAGTCGATTCATAATTTGTTAATTAAATTAGAAAAGAAATTCCTTTGGATTTGTCCTTTATTAAGAGTTTTTTTTTTTTTAAACGAATTCCTTGGGATGGTTTTTGTGTAATATATATCACATGCCTCAACCTTTAAACTTGAATGTAGAAAAGAGTTATCAGATGAGGCTAGAAAATATTGTTATGAAATATTTTTGTTCTGTTATATTATGTTAACTTAGGAAATAATGGTAGTTATTTTTATTAGCATTTCCTACTTTCCACATGCCCTTACAGATGAGATATCATGTTTTTCCTACTCTTTTTATCGTGGTTGTTATGTTCTTCATGATCAATAACAATCAATGAAAATTCATAACATTAATTTTCTTTGGGAAAGTGATATTTTAGCAAGAATCCATGACCAAAAATTTTAGCTGTTGTTCATACCTACTGGTGAGACTATCAATGTTCCCGAAATTTCAAGAAATAGAACTTATTAATTGTGTTGGTTAATGTTTATTGTCTCTGAACTTAGAGGTGCATAATTCAATTTAAAATTTATTTTGAATTGAAAACAAGATCTTACTGAAGTTTAGTCATCCCACTTTATATCAGGCCTCCAGTACATTCTAATTTATTTATAGAAAATATCATAAACATGAATGTCACTTTTCCTATTGCATTTATACTGAAACTGCAGTGACTCAAAGATGTCAGATCTGAAAAGCACTACCTTTCTATAATTTCTGTTTCCTAGGAGGAATGGATATACCATTTTAGCACATTATCCAACAGTATTCAAAACCACCATGAATTTTAAAACATAGTTATTACACCCTAAAAATCAAGTATGAAAATGTATAAACAACCAAGTCTCTATCTGTAAATAAAATACTCCCACACAGACTGGTTTTAAAACTTTCTAACTTAAGGAATTTGATAGCACAGACTCAGGGTAGTAGTTTCAGTGCCTACAGTATACTTTCATGGAGAGAGTAATGTAGGCTCTGAGTCACTTTCTGCCTAGAGATGACCTAATAGTGGGTCTGGCATTGTTTGTTTGTTTGTTTTTGAAAATACTTTCCTGGGCGTTATTCAGAAAATGCAGAGTTTGGCAATCTATATAAATTAAGGATGATCTTTTTGAATGTTTGTCTTTCACTACATCAAATTAACATAATTGGACAGAAATTTCACTAAATTAAGCATTGTTAGGAAACGTGTAAATTGGAGCTGCTCAAATTAGTTGCTCTTTGAACTATGTGCTGTTGGTTCAGGATTAGATAAGGAGTTTGAAGGAAAACCTAAATCATTGCTTCCTTTTTTGAGAGAGTCTTAGCATATTTTCTTAAAATTAGCTGAAATAAACAATGTGTTTAGTCGCAAAGTGATTTGCATTTTTGCACAAACTCCCTATCTCCTTGAGAGTTATAACAAATATTACATGAAACATCATTGATCTTTACTTTGTTACACTGCTGTAAAGCACATTCAGAGTTGCCAGTTAAAAGTGTTAGTGTTGAGATGAAATGTCGTGCCTTTTACTTCACTTCCATGCAAATGAACACAGTAATTTATTAAGACACAATGAAGAAAAAAAATTGACAATGAGTTCCAGATTTTAAAAATCACTTGCCATTCAGTCCAAATTGTGAGTTTGATCGGTTACCGAACACTTTATAATGCACCCCTGGTAATTTTACAGAGATTATTTTTTTCTTACCAATTCTTGATTATTCTGTCCAGCAATGCAGAGAAAGCTAACTAATTTAAAATAAACTTCCGTTAATTTTGATTGTTATAAACTTAAAATTGATTAATTTCCATATACAGAGTTTAAAATGTTCACAATTTATATTAAATATATATTCTTTATATACCTTGGAAAAATTATACTGAAAATTGAAATTAAAATGATGTTGCATATAGCTGCAAGAAGCCACCTGTCCCATTTCATCTTACTATATAAGTTGTGTCAGGTAATTTATAAAATACCTACTGCATAACAAATCTATTTTGTGTTGGAATGGGTAGTAATGTTTCTTCTTCTTTTTTTTTTTTTGTAATGTTTCTTCTTATTTCTAAATAAGTGTTGGTCTAGGAGTGCATCTGCAACTGTATTTTTCCTAAGTGGCTTCATGGTCTTGAACTGAAGAAGCTCAGAACATTAAACATCAAAATGATATATTTTGACATAATTACACATCAAAGAAATGCAATTAAAATGACATTGAGATATCACTACACACTTATAAGAATGGCTAAAATAAAATATAATGACAAGACCAAAAGAAAAAAAATATACCATTTGATGATACACAATGGCAAGTTGTACCATAACTTAACCATCTCAGACTAGTGTAGTGTTAAATTTGGTTTTCTAAGCAATGTTTTGGGTCACTTACCACTTTTCAAGGATAAAAAGTGCTATCATTTTACTTAAAACTGTGAAATTTGGTCAGATTTAAATTTCAATTTATGTTAAAACATTCTGTAAACTGTGTTAAACTTTGACATTTGTTCCCTCTGTTCAGTGAATAACACTATATCATATTCTGAAAAATACCCTAATTTTCATTTTGAAAAATATCCTTTTTTCCTCTTTTGGTAATTATTAATATGAATGAATATTAGAATTTGATATGGTTCCATATGACCATAAATACTTTATTGTATATTATCAAATTTAATAATGAATATAATATACTTCTTTGGACTATTTTTAAAGACCAGTCTACTCTTAAAAAAAAAAAAAATGGAGACGCACTTCTTTAGTTCACACAAATTTCATTTTATTATATATAACTTCAGATAAATTTCAACAAATCATAATTTATTAAAATTATGTCTACTTAAAAATCTCATAGAAGAGTAAAACCATCTAAAATAAAAATAAACACACACAACACACAAATCACCCATGTATTGGCAAATCACAATTGCTGTAACAATACATTAGGCATTCCACAGTTAAGGGCTATCAAAATTTCCATCAGTGACAAAAAGATCTGTATCCAAATGGACTTATTTTCCAGAATCTAAGAAAAAGTCTTCTAGGGTTTATTTAAAGATAAATATTTGAACAAATACTTCTTAAATTTAGGAAATTCAGAACATAAGGATTAAAGAATATTTGCAGTGCAGACTATATACAATCCTTCCTTCAAATATGCCTTTGAGTACATAATTCTGTTTTCTCTATCTAAATTGAGCTGTCCTCCAAGGAAGTTTTCTAAAATGTGTGTCTCTGTGTGATAAATGTTCTAAGACCTAACATGCTTCATTGTATTTTTACTGTGCTCTCAAATGTAATCAATAATTTGGCTTGATGTATAATATCTAGTTTCAAATATCTTTTCCATCTATACAAACACCCAGCTGTCTCCTTTATATGCTATTACTCTTGAGAATTCTGCTGTCAGTATTATTCTTGTACATTTTAGGTGATCTTTTTTTCTCTTGGGCATCATTTATGCTCTTCTCTGTTTTTGATATTCTTAAAACCCACCATAATATATATGAGTGGTTTTTTGTGTGTGTGGTTTTTGTTTTGTTTTGTTTCTGATTTCTCATGGTTGGCATTCTTTTAAGTCTGGTATCTTTCATCTTTCTTTAATTCTCCAAAATTTATCTCAGTACTTATTTAAATATTTTCTTTATTTTTTTTCTCTTCTGCTGCATTTGGGCAGAAGTCATTAATATGTTTGTTTGTTTGTTTGTTTGTCCCAACTCATTTATTCATTTTACATTTATTGTATTCTTTATTTCAACAATTTTCACTTAATTTATATTCACAGTATAGTATCTTTCTTTTCTTTGTATATGTATATCATTATTATATCATATACTTTTAAGCTATTTTTTAAAAGTACAGTTATTCTTTTTTTTAAGATTTTATTTATTTATTTATTTGACAGAGAGAGAGATCACAAGTAGAGGGAGAGGCAGGCAGAGAGAGAGAGAGAGAGAGAGAAAGAGAGAGAGAGAGAAGCAGACTCCCTGCTGAGCAGAGAGCCTGATGCAGGACTTGATCCCAGGACCCTGAGATCATGACCTGAGCTGAAGGCAGTGGCTTAATCCACTGAGCCACCTAGGCACCCCTAAGCTATTTTTTTAAATTCCTGTTCCAATAACACTTGGATTGCCATATCAAGTTAACCACATCATCTTTTTTAGGTAAGTGTTTGTGCTTTTTATGTGCATAGTTATTTTGGTCTATGAGTTCAGCTCCTCTTAGGATCATCAAATCTCTGTAAAGTCTGGGTATGCTAGGATTTTCTAAGCAACAATAAAATACATTGAAACCTGGTAGCTTAATTATAATAATGTTTTCTTTCTCAATCATTCACAATAGCATTACATTCTGAGTAGCTTCCTTCTATTTTGCAGCTATAGTGTTTGGAAAAACTTGAATTGTGATATCACTGTGATAATGTGAATTAGTCAAGGTTTTTCAGAGAATCAGGAAGAGAAAAAAAGGAAGATATTCTCCAGGGCCAACTCTAGAAGTGACTCTTAAAACATCTGTCCAAATCCAATTGAACAAAACTCAGCAATGCCATCTCCAATGAAATACAAAGAAGATTATATATAGTTCTGGGTACACACATCTCATTTGACCCAATGATGTGCATCAATGAAAGACTGAAGGCCAATCACCACTCCATGGAAGAATTTAAAAATAAATTTACTAATGAGGCGAAGAATTCAGAATCACAAATACTTCAGAACTAATAATAACTGCCTTCACTTGATGTTATTCTATAAGGTAAATCCTACGATCAAGTTTCAATTTTAAATTCTTACAATTTTAAATTCTTAAATCCTTATGAAGAAGCATCATTTGGAGGGAGCAGTTTTCATAATTTATCATCCATCAGCCTTTTTTAAAAGATTTTATTTATTTATTGGACACACACACACACACACAGAGAGAGAGAGAGAGAGAGAGAGAGATCACAAGTAAGCAGAGAGGCAGGCAAGCGGGGAGGGAAGCAGGCTTCCTTTTGAGCAGAGCCCAATGTGGGGCTGGATCCCAGGACCCTGAGACCATGACTTGAGATGAAGGCAGAGGCTTAACCCATTACCCACGTGATGAGAGAGCCACTCAGGTGCCCCTCATCCATCAGCCTTAATTGTTTGGAGGAAAATGTGTGGAGGAATAATGCCTTAGGGAGCCAATCTCTCTAAAGAATTTTCAAGTCTTTACCCCTTCAAGGTTTTTGCATAGTTCTGATAGCCTCTAAACATCCAGCTGATTTCTACAGTGACAGGCCTGTTAAAACCTGTCCTCAAACCAGGAATAGAGCTTGAAACATACCAGTCAAGAGCAACTTTGAGTCTTTTAAGGAATTTATCATCATTTCTTTGTTTTTGGTTAATATCTGAAATAGTTCTATATTACACTTGCATAATTTCTCCAGAGCTGACTTTGAAGGAGGCATTCAGTTCCAGCTAGTTCCATATTTTGGCAAGAACTATAATTCTATATAAAAAAACATATTTTAGGGCGCCTGGGTGGCTCAGTGGGTTAAAATCTCTGCCTTCAGCTCAGGTCATGATTCCAGGTTCCTGGGATTGAGTCCCACAATGGGCTCTCTTCTCAGCAGGGAGCCTGCTTCCATTCCTCTCTCTCTGCCTGCCTTTCTGCCTACCTGTGATCTCTGTCAAATAAATAAATAAAATTTAAAAAAACATATTTTATACCCGTTATTCATGTTTATTAACTAAGATATCACAATACAAATAATACAAACAGTTGCTCTTTATTAATACCTTCAACAAAGATAAAAAAAAAATATGTCGTATTTTCTCCAAAAATTTTATATCATCTGATAGGTCAGATTTATATAAAATTACATTTAAAGTTTTAAAAATATCAGCAAATATTTTCATTTAAGTGCAAATTTGAAAAATATCTACCTTTCCAAACACGACTTTTTATCCTATTTTTTTTAATTTTGTCGACAACTGATAAAATGTTTAGAGAGACTATAAATGTTAGATCGAAAAAATGATTAATAGATGTAGGTTCAAATTATTATTTCCATTAAAAATGATTTAGTCTTTGATGAACATCTGTTTGGTAATATGTTGTATCCAGATATAGTAAATTAATGACATATATAAAATTATAGGGAAATGACACCTTCTGTTCCATTCTGAGTAGAGCTTTTAAAATACTATTTGTCACAACCTGTCATCTTGTCATTATGTAGCATTATGTA
The DNA here is from genome assembly GCF_030435805.1 of Mustela lutreola. Classification (NCBI taxonomy): domain Eukaryota; kingdom Metazoa; phylum Chordata; class Mammalia; order Carnivora; family Mustelidae; genus Mustela; species Mustela lutreola. Next base: position 52,763,255 of record NC_081308.1, on the reverse strand, counting down.
GCATTTAAAAAATGTATACTCTTCACTTCGAAGTCTTTTAGAAATCTAAAATATGACTTTCTATGGTTTGTGTTTCCATATTCCTTTATTGCCAGTTTGAACAAATCCACATGCTTTGATTCAAAGGTAATAAATTCCTCTTATTTGGAAAAGTGATGATTATTTTTGTTCTCTCACCCTTAGCAGGTGGTTTCATTTTAGAACACTTCAGAGTTATAATTTCATGCTTATTAAAAACATTTATTATGATCTACATAGATGAATGAAACTTTTATTTTATTAAATTATTTGCCAAAAAATCTGTTATTTTTAAAAATGTATTTCCTTTGAAGGGTTATTTTAGAGCGTTCAGAGAGGATCTAGGAGTGTGGCATTATGCAATTTTTAAGTAGGTATGAAATGGTTATTTATATGATTGTTTCTTTAAGGCTTATGTATATTGTCCATTATATGCTATAAAATATTTTGAAAGTAAATTTAAGGTATGTTTTACATAGTTTACTTTTTGGAAAAAAATATTGAAATGACTTATGAAATTCAGTACACTCTCAACATTAATTTATTCTGAAATTTACCAATTGTCTATTGAACCTATTATATGGCAGATATTACTTCAGACTACACTGGTAAATGAAATACTTGGCTTTGTAGAACTTTTATTTTAATGGGTGAGACAATTAAAAGCTATAAACCTTAATAAAAATTGCATAGTGCATTCAAAAATGATGAGTACAATGGGGAAAAAGAAAAATTAGATCAGGGTGAGAAAAATCAAGGTTGCTAGGCAGGGGATGGGGAGTTAAAAATTTTAATAGGAAGATCAGGGTAGTTACAATGAAGCTGACAATTGAACAAAGGTATGGAAAGGTGATGAATTTGCCCAGAACTATCAGCAATAAGGTCACTCCAGACAAAGGAATTGGCTACCTTGAAGGCCATAAGGTTGGATCATGCCTGGCATATCTGAGGAATAGCAAGGAGACCACAGTGAGTGACTGAAGAGTAGCAGGGACAGAGGTTAAATGAGTGGCTAGATCATGTAAAAGCTTAGAAGTCATTGTAAAACTCTGGCTTTTATATTTGGAAACTTACTGTGTGATAGATTTTCTGCTAATAACTGAGAGTTCAAATGTCCATAAAATTTCAAGGATTCTTATTCTAGTAAGACAGAATAAAGAAAAAGAGCTCATATTTTCACATGGTGTAACAAATGCTCGGAGATCCAAGTGTAGGAAGCTATGGGAGCACAGAAGAAGGCACTAAAATCACACCAATATATTTGATGACTGTGACTATATATAAATTTGTATTTTCTAGATTTTTTATAGTCATGGAATCACACAGTATATACTATTCATTGCCTGACTTTTCTTTTCTCAGCATCATTACTTTGAGAACCTCCAATTGTAAATAGTTCATTTTGATGTTGAATAGTAATCTCTTTAATGAATATATCATAATTTGTCTTTGCTCTATTGATGGACATTGATGAACATTTCCACTGTTTTCAATTCTTAAAAATAAAGCTGCTATGAAATTCATATACAAGTCCTTGTATGAACATAGGGTTTGTTTCTCTTGGTTAAATGCCTAGAAGTAAAATGGTTATTTGTGTAACTGCAACATATTTTGCATTTAAAAAAAATTTTCAAACTATTTTCCAAAGTGGTTGTATCATGATATATGCCAACAACAGTTTAAATTTTTTGTTGCTTCTCAATCTAGCTCAGACGAAGTACAATTAGCCTTTATAATTTTAGCCATTCTAATAGATATGTAAGCATGTCTCATTATGATTTTAATTTGTATTTCTTTAATGTCTAAATGTTGACAAATTTGTCATGTGCTTATAAGCCATCCATATACTTTTGGTGACATGTCTCTTCAATTATCTTCTTCACATGTAAAATTGGATACTCTGTTTGGTTAATTAGTAAGGTTTTTAAATATTTATTCATTTTTTAATAATCTGAGTAGATGTCCATTATCAGATATATAATTTGCAAATCCCTTCTCCATCTTTACGGTTTCTCAATGGAACTTTGATAGCTGTGTCTTTCAAGAAATATGCTACTTCTTTCCTGGTACACGGAGGTATGACTAGAACATTATCAATGTTGACCTTTGCAAAGAAAATCATGGCTTAAGATATATGTAGTCTGCGGTTGTTGGGAGTGTTCTGTAATATCAAGCATATCTAGTTAGTTGATAATTTTGCTCAAGTCTTATATATCTTACCAATTTGATGACCATTTGTCTATAAAATCTTAAAATAAAGGTGTTGAAAGTTTTTTCCATTTCTCTTCTAAGGTAGGAGTTATGATTTTTGTTCTTAGTTTTTCCCTATATATCCCCAAATCTGTTATTAAGTATTAAAAGTCAAGAATTATTATACACCCCGATGAATTCATCCTTTTACTCTTCTGTAATTTTGACTTGATCTTTATGTCTGACAATGAAATTTGCTTTAAGATCACTTTTCATTATCTTGATATAACCACCAAAGTTACAGTGTGATTAGTGTTAATATAGCATATTTTTTTCTTTTACTTTTTAAAGCACTTCTATATTTAATCCTGACAAAGAAACAAAACAGCTTTTTAACTCTGGAAGCAACTTTCTAAATTATCTTTTTTTTTTAAATGAAGCAGTAGCAATTTTTGTTAAGGGACCTAAACTGAAAGTAGGTTTAGAACTTAATTAATTTATTTATTTAGTAAAAGATTTTATTTTGTTTATTTGACAGCAGGAGAGAGAGAGAGAGAGAGAGAGAGAGAGGAAGCGCACAAGCAGGGGGAATCACGTGCAAAGGGAGAGGAAGAAGCAAGCTCCTTGGGGTGCAAGTAGTCCCATGCAGGGCTGGATCCCTTTACACTGGGATCATGACCTCAGCCAAAGGCAAACATCTGCTTAAACAACTGAGTCATCCAGGCACCCCTAGAAAATTTAAAAAAAAAAAAGACTTTTTAAAAACATTTTTTCTTTCTTTTTTTTAAAAATATTTTATTTATTTGACAGACAGAGAGACAGGAAGAGGAACTATAAGCAGGGCAGAGGGAAAGGGAGAAGCAGGTTTCCAACTGAGCAGAGAGCCTAATGTGGGGCTCCATCCCAGGACCCTGGGATCGTGACCTGAAAAGAAGGGACACTTATGGAGGAAGCCACCCAGACACCTCTTTTCTTTGTTTTTAATATATGGCAATGGATGCTTCCCAGCCACGAGGAGCATATTACCCATTGATTAAATCTTTGATAACAACCTATTCAAAAAGGTGTGTAAATATATACTTACTCAGATTTATACACTTTGTGTTTTCTTCATAGTTTGGGACTGGACCCCATGGTCACAACACTGCTTCCAGTCTTTGCCTTCCCATCTTTTGATACCAGGTACTTGGTCAGCAAAGGAAATTAGTATCGAAATTAATAAGCCCTTGGCACCATATCTCTGGAGCAGGGGTTGCTCTTAGCCAAGGCCCAGAGCAGTTGACCTCCCCTCGCTAGTGCTATAGCCCCAAGGACTAGGACCCTGCCACCAGAACTCAGTCTTACATGTTATGTTAAGCAGACAAAACCAAAACAGGAGAGCTCCGACAGCTTTCACTGGCATGACTCACCCCCACTCCCTCGACGTCCAGGCAGTACCAGATGACAGGGAGGGGCCTTGGTCCAACATATGGGAGGGAAGGAAGTAGCCACGAGCAAGTACCTGCCTCTCTGTTCCTTTCTTTCATGAGCAGGTTGTAAGGAGGAGGAAGAGGAAAGGGAAGAGAGGTGAAATTCAAGGGGTTAAGGCGTCAGGTAGGCAGCTGGCTCCTGCCAATAGGAAAAGGACAAATGAGAAGGCAGTGAGTCTTGCATGGAGGGTGGGGGGTAAGGGTTACGGCTTATGACGGAATCTGGACAGGAGTAATAGGGATACTAGTCATTTGAGTCGACCATTGGCAAGCTGGGCTGGGTGTCAGGGCAGATAGGCCTCCCTGGACAACGGCTCATGAGAGAAGGTGGAATTCTTCCCTGAGGATCAGGTGGAGCTTTGGGTGTTGGGAAAGCATAGACAATATTGTTCCAGGGCCAAGGACAGGTCCAGGTACTCCTGGTTGGAGGTCAAGGCCACAGGATGATCCAGGTCTTCTACCAGCAGCTTGAAGGTACCACATGCCAGCCACCCCTCATTATTGTGTATAACTCTCTGGTGCAGTTATTGGCTTATCCATCAAATGACTCCTTCAGCAGCTTGAAAACCACCTCCACAGGTACTCCAGGATATGGGAGGCTTCCAGAGTGAAGATTTCGCACAAGATCACACCAAAAGACCAGACGTCACTCTGGTGGATGTAGATCTGGTCAAACATGGCCTTAGGGACCATCCACTTCACAGGCAGTCCACTTTTGGTTGTCTTTTTATAGTAATTGATGTGGTGATATCTCTGGCAAGGCTGAAGTCTGAGATCTTCATCATGTTGTCCTTTGTCACCAGCACTTCCCTGGTGGCCAGGTCTTGGTGTATGCACTTCTTGGAGGCAAGGTACTCCGTGCCTCAGGCTACCTGATAGGCACAGGATACCAGGTCCTTGGAGGAGAGTTGCTCTGCTGCATTGTGGCTGATATTGTAACAGTACTCCAGGTCAGGAGGCCTCTGGGTCTGCAGGTACTCCTGTATGTTGTCTTTGGAGGCATACTCCATGATAGTGTACAAAGGACCATCCTGTGTGCAGGACTCAGCAGGTTGATGGTGTCCTTGTGCTTTCCAATCATCTTCATCTTCTCCATTTCTGAGATTAGGTTTGACAGGTCTTTCTCTGTTGCATCTGACTTCAACATCTTCACAGACACTTTAGTCAAATGGTTGGATTTGTCCTTGTCCAGCCCAATGGCCTCCTCCAACACCACCTGCCCAAAGTAGGCCTGTCTTAGGGGTCTGCCTAAACTGCCTACAACCAGCCTGTCTAAAGGCAGTTATGAACTCTAGATTATCCTCAAAAACATTAAACCACAAGCTAAAAATTCTCTTCACTAGGTCTCTGTCACAGGTATAATTTTCTTATCTTTCATCATTTATCTTTTTCCTAATTCTTATTTTCAGTATAGTTTATTTTGCTTCCAGGTGTTTCCCCTGTTTTCTGTATGCTGTTTCATAGGGAAGAATTATCCTGTCATAAAATTATTTCTTGAGAATTCATTACGTCTCTCAGTTAGAATGGGTTCTTTTATGGTATTGATTCATTTGAGTTTTCTCAAAATGGGAAGAATTTTCAAAATGGTGTTTTCCTCAAGGTTCAGAGTATGTCTTAGCCTCATCTTTACTCTTTTTGAAATTCACTTTTCAAATTCTTGTCCCTCTTTTTATCTTTTTAAATTAAAATGTTTTATTTTTACTATTTTTTTATTTGAGTATAGTTGATATTCAGTGTTACATTGGTTTCAGGTTTTCAATATCTCCATATATTATTCTATGATCACTACAAATATAACCACCATCTGTCACCATATAACACTATTATAATATCATTGACTATATTTTCTACACTGTCCCATATCTCTTTTTAAAATCTCTGATTTTTATGTTTTCTGTTATTCCAATTTTCGACCATCATTTTACTTGGTTCCTTTAATAAAATATGCCTGATTACACAGTCTTGGCTGAAAACGATAGCATTGGATTTATAGTAGTCTTTTCTTCTTCTTCTTCTTCTTCTTCTTCTTCTTCTTCTTCTTCTTCTTCTTCTTCTTCTTCTTTATAAATTAACATATAATGTGTTATTAGCCCCAAGGGTACAGGTCTGTGAATCGTCAGGTTTACACACTTCACAGCACTCACCACAGCACATACCCTCCTCAATGTTCATAACCCCACCACCCTCTCCCTACCCTCCTCACCACCCCGGCAACTCTCAATTTGTTTTATGAGAATAAGAGTCTCTTATGGTTTGTCTCCCTCCCGATCCCATCTTGTTTCATTTACTCTTTTCCTGTCCCCCAAACCCCCCACATTGCACCTCCATTTCCTCATATCAGAGAGATCATATGATAGTGTCTTTCTCTGATTGACTTATGTTGCTAAGCATAATACCCTCTAGATTTCATTTCTTTTGATGGCTGCATAGTATTCCATTGTGTGTGTGTATATATATATATATATATATATATATATATATATATATATTGTATATATATATAACATATATATATACAATATATATATATATACCATTCATTTGTTGATGGACATCTATATTACAAAAATAATATATCAGAGTAAGTATATTGATAGCTTTGAAGGTATGCTCTGGTTGGGCACTGTTTACTACTTAAAGGGGAATCAAATATGTGATGCTTATGGTGTGACTATATTAAAATTCAACAAGTTCAGAAGCATACGACGAGTAGAATAAAGATAAAAGATGACCCTTACTTATCCTAAATATAGACAATGGTATATATGTGCTAGTTGGGGAGAGAATCCAGTCAGTAGATGGAGGATGTGGTAGTGGAAAAAAAAAAGACACAACGTTTTGGTTGAAACTTTAGCACTATATTTAACAAAGTGAAATTGTGTGTTAATAGCCTTCAATAAAATCCCCCAAATATTTTCAATTCATTGAAGATTATTTAGGAAAATCTTGAAAAATACAACTTGATAAGGATTCCAATAAAAGATTCATAAGCAATACAAGTTTCAGAATTTTCGGTATATTTTCCCTAAAAAGCCATTTCATTTAAATTAAAAAGAATTCTATTTTCCTGCCACTTAAATAAGAGGAAATTATTGGGTTTTGTAATAAGTCAATAGAATAAATTAACATATCTTTAGAAAACAGACATGCACACTAATTTAAAAATAATAGTGCTTAATCTGTTCAGCAAACATTTGTAAAATTCCTTGCCGACAGCTAGCTCTGGAGTTCTGCTAGGTGAGTAAGGCCATGTATGTTACTGCTCAGAGTACTGACGCAAAGCAATTGTCCCCTTCACATCCATTTTTTGCTGTTGATATGTCATGCTATGTTGTTTAGAGATACATAGATGGCCCTACATGAAGGCCTTTTTTGTGTGTGTATATGGGTGACTGTGATTTAACTTTCAAATAAGATGGCTCCTGATTTACAATGATGCAACTTATGATATATTTTGCAATGATGTGAAAGTGAAAGTGATTCAGTAGAAACTGTACTTTGAATTTTGAATTTGGGTCTTTTTATGGGCCAGTGGCATGTGGTATGGTGCCGTCTTGTGATGCTGGGCAGGGGCAGTGAGCCACAGCTCCCAGTCAGCTAGAAGATTACAGGGGTGAACACCTGATATACTTACAACCATTCTATATATAAACATTCTTCTTTTCTTAAGTGTAATATTTAATAAATTGCATGTGATATTTGATACCTTGTTATAAAGTAGGCTTTGCTTAAGATGATTTTGCCCAAATGCAGGGAAATGTAAGTGTTCTGAGTATGTTTAAATAAGGTTAAGGTAAGCTATGATATTTCATAGTTTAGGGGTATTAAAAGCATTTTCAATTTTTTACGTGTTTCTCTGTACATAGCCCCCTTGTAAGCTGAGGAACATCTCTATATGAATATGTAGCCTTGGTATGGCTTACATATTATTGGCATGAAGCATCTAGAACAGTACATGTGCCATATAATTGTCTACAACATCAAACAAGTTTCTTGAAAACTTGTGCCAAGGGGGTTATATCTTTAAGGATTCTTATTTCAGAAGGGTTCTCTCTTTTCAGAAGTTAAGTGAAAATCTGACCAAACTAAACATTTTTCCATTTCCCTTAGTGAGCAAAGAGTGCTAAAATCTATCTGCCATTTTCAACACTGTACTCAACGATTGTAATTCTAATTTAAGAACAGATTATTTATATCAAAACCACATGTTGGCCTAATCTTATACAATATTCATAAATCTCACTCAGAGCCTTGGATACTTTTATTTGTTGAGTCTATATGGTACTACGGACATTCATCTTTTTTGACCTCATAGCTTCATGTATGTCTATACTTTTGAAAATATATGCATCATAGTTCCATTGTAAAATGTCTATGCTATCAAAATGTGCTATGCTATCAAAATGGTAATAAGAACATACAAATGACCTGATGTAATGAACTGGACCAGATTGCCAGATATCACATTTCATACCAGAAAGATGCAGTGGTAAGTTTTAAAATGGCCAGCTATACTTCGAATAAATTATAACTCATTTAACTTCTTTCTTTGTGTACAGTATTATACATTAGTCAGTGTTATAGTAAATAAGTACTTTGGACAGATGTAAATATGCTGTAATGAAAAATGTTTTTCTTCTTTCTTTTAGTCCTTTTAACTTGTAAAACTAGCCACAAATACCATGCCTCCCCCAAAATAATTTGCAATCCAAATTTATCTCTAAATGAATTTATTGCACAGAAAAAAATATATATATACACATTTACAGTAGACATGTTCAAAAATAGTTACACAACAGCGGGGCCCTAAATGTAAGCAGTATAGTTGTTTTGTTTTTTTCTTTAAAAAAAAAAAAGAGGTTATGTGAAATATTGGAATTTTATTTCCAGGCCTAGTATTTCAAGAAAGTTAACTACACTTACGGTGTCAACAGCCTCTTGTTGGCAGTATGATTTTATTGGCTCCATGGAATAACAGCAAGAATTTACTATTGCTTCTTTCTTTTATGACACACACAGAAAAAAAAATTGACACATTTACTCAAGACCAACCAGAATCATTTTAACCTATCAAAATTGATGGGAGGCCTTCACTGCCAAAGTCACTGCTGGCTTTTCACAACTCATTGCAGACAATCTGCTACTCCCATTCTAATAAAGGAGAGAAGAGTCATAATCAGGGAAGAAAGCTAGATTAATACTTGTAATTATCATTGAATTATTTAGCCTGCTCTAGGATTATTATTATTAGAGTCATTTGATAATTTTCTCTCATTTTATTAAACACAACTGTGAGTAATTACCCTACCTAATATTTCTCTGTATTGGCTGACTAGCTAGCAAACATTCATGAAAATATCCATTAGCCACACATATAAAATGCAGCATTATGATGCTGTTGAATCAGAACATACCACTACCTGAATCTGTAGCTCTTTGAGGATTTGCAAATCAACTAATTATATTTTTCTTGGATTCTTCCCATACAATTAGAAAATTTATAATAGAGTCCATGAACATTATTAGTTTTACCATTTTAAACCAGCAATCACACTTTGATTTTTACAACAAAAGCAGAAATATAAACACACACATTTGGATCAGTTTTCTGTTAGTCTGTCCGGACTTCAAAATCCTATTCCTCAACATAATGCACACCAAAGTTCTGGATTAAACAAGAAATTAGATGGCACCTGAACACTTGGTTTAATATTCTCTAAAGGACTATGCAACTTATTTCTTACATTATGACATTGTTTTACAAATATCCACACTTTTTAATGTTAATATTTTAATCATGATTAAAAAATCAAACATAAAAATTTCTACTTTTTGCTTTTGCCCCCTCCATTTGGAACTTATTTATAGCCTGATAATTCAAAGGTCCCCATGTTTATGAAAATCTGGACAGAAATAGCTCTAAGATCCCATTCAGAACTTGATATTAATCTAAGTCTTTTGGCTCCATTTATCCTGAGAGCAAAGAGTAGGACAAAGGATTTGAGTACTGTTAGTTTATCTGGGGGATTATCCAAGGTAGAAAAGAATGGGAAAGTGAGACAGTGAAGAAGCAACTTTGTCAAAAAGGTACATTGTTGATATAATTGTTGTGGATAGAAAATGAAGGCTTGCTTTTACTGAAAGTTCCTGAGAAACTTCTTTAAGTTGTCCTCATGAAGACCTGAAAACTGACAATTTTATCTATGGTTCTTATTTCCACTTCACTGAGAGCTGTCCTCGGAGGACATTAATTCTCCTACACTTTTGGGTTGTGTTGGAGACATTCTAAAATGAGAGAGAGAACATGAGATGCTATCCGTGTTACATAACTGTGATTTCCCATGGAACTATCCACCACAGGTGTGGCTATAATCAGGTGTTGGGCCTTGATATCAGAGGTATTTGAGGCAGTATCATTTTAGGTTAATCACTATATCTGAAATTTCCAAAAACTTCAACTGATGAAAATTTGATTATAAATCTACAAATATAACAATAAATCTACTGTATTCAAATTATTTTCATAGAAATTCACAGAAAAGCATCAATTGATTAATATTTAAATGTTACAAAATACTGAACTGAAAGAGTTTGGTCATATAACAACGTGTAAGAAGTAGAACTTAGGTTTAGGTTAGAACTCAGGATGCATTTGAGACTCAGTTAAGAAATTGAATGGAGGGACGCCTGGGTGCCTCAGTGGGTTAAGCCGCTGTCTTCCACTCAGGTCATGATCCCAGGGTCCTGGGATCGAGCCCCAAATCGGGCTCTCTGCTCAGCAGGGAGCCTGCTTCCTCCTCTCTCTCTGCCTGCCTCTTTGCCTGCTTGTCATCTCTCTGTGTCAAATAAATAAAAAAAATCTTAAAAAAAAAGAAATTGAATGGATGTCTGACTATCTTATAGGTTTGCTAAAAATCAGTGACTTTGTGTTCACTTGTGGCTATGCAGGAATTTTTAACTTTCTCTAAGAAGCTATTAGATTTGATTATATAATGGCAGTAAAGGATGGGGAAAAGCAAAGTACAAACCCCATAAAGACAAAGACACAGAGTATGAGAAACGAGTAATAGATAAGAAGAATCAATGCATTTGAGGAAAATGGGAATTGAAATACACAATGATTGTTGATTTTTTCAGATGGAGAAAACAAATCTAGCTTGCAAGAAGGAAATAACAGAAGACATGTTGTGATGTGATACAGAATCCTGGAAAAGGCAGTAACGTGGAATAAAGGAGTAGGGAGAGCATATCAGGTAATTTGGATAGGAAGGAGTTAGGAGATAATTGCTTGATAAATTTTATATGGCCCACTTAAATGCACAGATTTCTCTTCTTTAATTTATATGGAGAACAGGGCGTCCTTTCTCTTCCCTTTCAGAGCACCAGAGGTGTACTCTTTCAGACTGAAAACCTGAAAAGCTCAGGACTCAGTTGCTTAAGCACAGCTGAGAGAACATATTTCAATTAAGATTTACATTTTGCTTTATGTAGTAGACTGTCAAAAGTGGTTTAACCATAGTTTTTCATTTAACAAGAGGACTACAGAGAGTGTTTTCGGGTGTTGGTTCAGAGTCTTAAGAAAGTCCAGTGAACTATCTTAAAGGTTTTCATGGCTTTTTATTCACGGTTGCAAAAATTGCTGTTGGAGTTCTCACTATTAAGCCCACATTTCTGGCAGAAAGATAGAGGTAAAAGAGAATGATATCTTGTAAGACTGATACTTTGTCATATGGTTACAATGTAACTAGAAAAGAGACAATAAAATATTTGATGTTGTTTTAAGTTTCCTGTTGTCAGTCCCTCAGTGCTTTCTGATATTAAAGGAAAAAGTAGATGGATATTGACCTGGCAACTATCAACACCTGTCAGTCTCTCTTGGATAACCAATATCTCTATAATCTCTTCTTCCCAGTAAAAAAAAATATATATATTCATAACCCACACTGTGCCATCTCAAGTTACTGCACCAAGATAAAATTACAATGATTTTCAGTCATTCCAAATGGACAGAATACCCTTCCTTATGATATCATGTCTTATAAGATGGATATTGCTACCAATATACCCAGATGTGACTGTGGAAGATACAGGAAAAAAATAATAATCTTTATACATTCCTTGGGTTGACCCTGTTTACACAGATGCATTACTATTAGAAAAGGTTGGTTTGGGACATTGGAATGAATTTACTTAATGGGTCTGTATGTAATTGGGTTGGAGGAAATTTTTAATTTCTACAAAAATTATTAGAATTCTACCTTATTCTCTTTTGTTAATTTTCACATGTTAACAAAGCCAACGTTTTTGTCTAGCAGACAAGATCTTAAATCCTAACAAAACTCAATTTTTTCCTTTTTTTTAAAGTTTGAGAGCCTCATGTTCTCTCATGCTGCTTTAAATACAACTCAAAAAAAGGGAGCTAAATGGGGCAGTAAGACCAGACTTTTTATTTTATTTTATTTATCTTATTTTTAATTAAAAAGTTAAAGATTGTATTTATTTATTTGAGAGAGAGAGAGAGCATGAGTGGGGCAGGGGGAGGTAGCTGCAGAGAGAGACTGAGAAGTATACTCCCTAATGAGCAGGAAGCCCAATATGGGGCTTGATCCCAGGATCCTGACTGAGATCATGACCAGAGACAAAGGCAGGTACATGTGCAAAATCCCTTTTTTCTGGGAAACAATACTTTACAAGAGATGTTTGAAAAAGTACTGGGGAATCAACTTTAATCGGAGATACAAAAATTTAATTGACTTTTGTAAAGCTACAGGGATCCAAATGATGGGAATCCCAGCCCGTTTAGGTTGTGGACCACAGAGTATTCTTCTCTGTAATATTTTATTTTCTTCCATGTCTACTAACTCCAGTCCAAGTTCACTGATCTCATTTTAGATAGTGCAAAACCTGGCAAAGAATACCAAACAAGTGCCCAATATTCTACATTTATTATATCATTTCTAACATATAGAAGTGTGTTATCAAGGCTGGTTCTGTGAATGAACATAGTTATGCTAAAGTGTGTTTTTTTCTCCAAGAAATTAAATGCATGATTATCACACAATTATAAAATACTTGTGTCAAGAATTTTTATTCAAAAATTAATAAGAGAAGCAGATATTAAAACTAGTTCACATGGTACTTTGGGATATAAGTAGAGTTGTGTAGCAGAAGTGCTCTGGGCCCATAATTTGGGTTATAGAATTTATGTTTTCTAATGAAAAATCATTAACTTGCATTATTGTTAACAAGAATCTTGTGCATTACCATCAGTTTTCTATATTATAACCTGTTGCTCTACAGTTTGTAAATAACTTTGTCAATAGCAAGCTAATAAACGGTGTGACTCCAAAGGATTGAGATAATCTCCAGAGTTTCTGCTACATAATGCCCAGGACTCCATTGAAAGGACACCTAAGAATTAATTTTGCCCAAAAATTTGATCATTGTTTTCACTGTCCTTACCTATTTTCCAAACCTAGTCCTTTTGATCACCTTTCACTCTGTGGACAACCCTGTATCTGATTGACTTGTTAATTCTGGGAATGTTTTGCAGATTAATTTGCTTGCCAGAGGTGGTTCCTCTAATTGATGTCTAAGAACCCTAATTAGTTAAGAATACTTTTTTTTTAACATTTTCATTGCTATTTGTTATTATTATTATTGCTAATATCTCTATTATAAATAATTCACAAGGGCATCTATCTGACAAAAGACAAAGAGCTGGCTACTAGTAGAAAAAGTACATTTGACTCTGTCAGTGAAAATGGTAAAGGGATTTGAGAAAATAAGGCAAAGCACTGGAATCATGTGTTAAAACTTGAAATATTATAGACACATTTACTTAATTTCTAATACTGTTGTTGCTTATAATTAAATAAGATGTTTTCCATGAACCACGCATTACAGCAAATATGTTGTTTATACAGATTAAATTTTCATCAAAATGGATGCCTGGGTGGCTCAGTTGGTTAAGCAGCTGCCTTTGGCTCAGGTCATGATCCCAGCGTCCTGGGATTGAGTCCCGCATCGGGCTCCTTGCTCGGCCGGGAGCCTGCTTCTCCCTCTGCCTCTGCCTGCCATTCTGTCTGCCTGTGCTTGCGCTCTCGCCCACTCCCTCTGATAAATAATTTAAATCTTAAAATAAATAAATAAATAAATAAATAAATTCTCATAAAAAAATTGTAAGTGTATTTTATTGTAGGATCATGATCAGCATTTTGCAGATGAGAAAAATGAAATTTGGAAATGTCTCTTCAAATCCCTCATACAATATCTGGCCTAGATAGAAGGATATACTATCACAATTGAGGAAGATAATTGAGATTACTTAAAATGATAAACTTTATTGTTTAGGGTTTTTTAAAAGTTTGCCACAGATTCAGATTCTTTTAAAATATGTATCTATTTTGTGTACAGAGAATGAACTGAGAAGTAAAAAGAAAGTGATATATCAGTGCTACCAACTAATGGCTATACTATCATCACCTTATTTATGAACAATGAAACAGCGTGCAATATTTAAATCAATTTAAATAAATTCCTATTTGTTTTATATATTTATAAATTTAAATAAATTCTTATTTATTTATTATTAAAGAAATTCCTCTAACAAACAGTATGTGTTGAAGGTTCCTAGCAGAAAAGTGTTGTACTTCATGGAAGTAATCAGAAAATATGATCTAAAATTCTGCTTTCAAGGGCGCCTGGGTGGCTCAGTGGGTTAAAATTCTGCTTTCAAGAAGCTATAACAGTAAGTACTGAGCATTAGCTATTATATGCTATGGATGAATAACTGAAATCTACATTTGAAACTAATGGTACACTATATGTTAACTAATTGAATTTTAAAAAGTTAGTAAAAAAATACCACTATTTCATAAAACAATATTCCCAACAGGCTCTTTTGCTTTAAAATACTCACTTTGTAATGAGGGTCATTACTTTTGTCTAGCCAATTCTTACATCACTGTTTATCCCTTCTCTGCTTTATTCCTTCCCAGTATCAATAAAGGCTCACTTGGGGTACCTAGAAGCCATGAGAAAGCTTGTAATAGATCTGGCTGGCTTTCACCAGCAATTTGACCACCATGTGCACAGGGAAGTCTATTGATAAAGGCTTTATTGCAATAAATTGCAAATACATGGATGATTTTTAATTCTCTTTCTTGAGGTCTTGTTTCATGATAATAAATTTAGGGTGGCTTATTGGAATGGATGTTATTAACATATTTTCATAGTTCTAAGTACATAGAATTGTAAAATAGATTAATGAATGTGGCATTACTGACAACTGTCCTCATTTTGAAATCAAATTACAGTGTACTGAGCTGAGGAGGCAAAGCAGATTTGGGATTATGAGTGAACTAATTGAAAAAAGTCTTAGGGGTGTGATCAGACTATTGGGTAATTCAGTAGAAAAATGTCAACTGATTGAGATTCTGTGTTCCCTGATTTCAGAGAGAAGTTAAGATAAATAAGTAACACGAGGAGACTAGGAAGCCAAACATAAGTGAAAATTTTGTGCCAGGGTGTGTATACATCTGTTTATCTTCTTGCTTTACCATTAAGGTTGTTCCTAGAGGAGAGTTTAAATATGTGTTGGAGCTAATCTCTGTGGATTACACAAGAAACCACATCCTACAGCTCTCCCTGAAACACCCCTTATGATTTCAATGTAACTTGGTTTTTGCATTTTTAGAAATAACAAAATACTTTGCAAACTCATCTACTTTATTATTTCTACAAGTTACCACCACAAGTGAGTCAGCTGGCTCCACATTTTAACACAGTGACAGTCACAGAGGAATGGAGGAATGAGTCGAGTTATCAATATATGTGCTTTTAAGAAGTATGACAGGGTAGCAGCTATTTCCAGGAACCAAAACATGGGTCAGCAGCTGTGCAGGAAAAGTGGTGGAATAAATGACTCATTTCAGAGTTCTATAACATATTAGTTCTATAATGTATCTTCAGCACCCAATTACCCGCTTTGATCTAAAGATAAGGATTTACAGTTAAGGTCCCATTTATGATTTGACTGGTAGGGTCTGAAGAATTTTTACTATTGTTTTGACTATTACTTGAAACCTATAGTAGTACTTGGGATATGTGTTGTGTAATCTGTGAACATGTGCTAATTTTAGATTAGATAATTCCTGTCTCAAACCCCTGTTAATTTGTTTGTTTTTGATTACTTGTTAGTGGTTTCAGTAAATGGATATATCTGAACAATAGCAAAGCCACTATTAAAATAAGTTATTATTATATAGAGCATGGAATTGCACATTCCTCCTTTGAATCCGACAGAGTTTCACCATATCCTTAACAATTTGGGGAAAACATGCTATTATTTTTCTTTATAAAATTTCTCCTGTTAGGCTGTGATGATTGTCATCAGCAGTAACTCCTCTGAAGGCTTTGTCAAAAGAGTTGAAAAAATTGGAAAGGTGTGAAGGTAGCTGTTTGCTGAATATAAAGAGAAGAGCATTGAAGTACAATTCACATTCTTACTTCTCTTTCTATGCTTTCAGATGTTTGACATTTGAAAATTTTGCTTCTAGAAGAGATGCCCTATATAATTCTTTTTTTAAAATTTTTTATTTTTTATAAACATATATTTTTATCCCACGGGGTACATGTCTAGGAATCGCCAGGTTTACACACTTCAAAGAAACCCTAAGCCCAGCAGGAGAAGAGAAATCGTAATGATCAGAGCAGAAATCAATGAAATAGAAACCAAAAAAACAATAGAGCAAATCAACGAAACGAGGAGCTGGTTCTTTGAAAGAATTAATAAAGTTGATAAGCCCCTGGCCAGACTTATCAAAAAGAAAAGAGAAAGGACTCGAATAAATAAAATCATGAATGAAAGAGGATAGATCACAACTAACACCAAAGAAATACAAACTATTATAAGAGCACACTATGAGCAACTCTATGCCAACAAATTTGACAAACTGGAAGAAATGGATGCATTCCTAGAAACATATAAACTACCACAACTGAACCAGGAAGAAATAGAAATCCTGAACTGACCCATAACCAGTACGGAGATTAAAACAGTCATTAAAAATCTCCAAACAAACAAAAGCCCAGGGCCAGACGGCTTCCCAGGGGAATTCTACCAATCATTTAAAGAAGAACTAATTCCTATTCTCCTGAAACTGTTCCAAAAAATAGAAATGGAAGGAAAACTTCCAAACTCATTTTATGAGGCCAGCATCACCTTGATCACCAAACCAGACAAGGATCCCATCAAAAAAGAGAGCTATAGACCAATATCCTTGATGGACACAGATGCAAAAATTCTCACCAAAATACTAGCCAATCGAATTCAACAGTACATTAAAAGGATTATTCACCACGACCAAGTGGGATTTATTCCAGGGCTGCAAGGTTGGTTCAACATCCGCAAATCAGTCAATGTGATACAACACATCAATAAAAGAAAGAACCAGAACCATATGATACTCTCAATAGATGCTGAAAAAGCATTTGACAAAGTACAGCACCCCTTCCTGATCAAAACTCTTCAAAGTGTAGGGATAGAGGGCACATACCTCAATATCATCAAAGCCATCTACGAAAAACCCACTGCAAATATCATTCTCAATGGACAAAAGGTGAAAGCTTTTCCACTAAGGTCAGGAACACACCAGGGATGTCCATTATCACCACTGCTATTCAACATAGTACTAGAAGTCCTAGCCTCAGCAATCAGACAACAAAAGGAAATTAAAGGCATTCAAATCAGCAAAGAAGAAGTCAAGTTATCATGCTTTGCAGATGATATGATACTATATGTGGAAAACCCAAAAGACTCCACTCCAAAACTGCTAGAACTTGACAGGAATTCAGTAAAGTGTCAGGATATAAAATCAATGCACAGAAATCAGTTGCATTTCTCTACACCAACAACAAGACAGAAGAAAGAGAAATTAAGAAGTCCATCCCATTTACAATTGCACCCCAAACCATAAGATACCTAGGAATAAACCTAACCAAAGAGGCTAAGAATCTATACTCAGAAAACTATAACGGACTCATGAAAGAAATTGAGGAAGACACAAAGAAATGGAAAAATGTTCCATGCTCCTGGATTGGAAGAATAAATATTTTGAAACTGTCTATGCTACCTAAAGCAAGCCCTATATAATTCTTACTTTAAGGAACAAGTTGCTTTTATAATTTTTAAATTATTCTACCATTCAAGTATTTTCATTTAAATTAAATTCAATATCATTTAAAAAATAATCAAAAGTGCAGCCAGTATTCAATTCCTGGGCTAAATAATTTTAGAAAGCTTTGTGTTATTGAACCTACAGGGTTTTTCTGTAGTTTTAACTCTTTCTTTCCGTGATTTTTCCCATTAGTCACGTAAGTGACTGCAATATAACAGACATTGAGGATAAAGAAGTACTGAATAGAACAAACCTTGGCCTCATGAAGTTGAGAATCTAGCAAGGGAGTCAAACAATTCAATCATTCAGAGACAATTTATTGAGTGCCTGGCCTAAGATGAGCACAACAAAACCCAGCTCAGAGGAATCATTTTAATGGGAGAGATAGATAATAGGTAAGCCAACTTAAAAAAAATTGTACTGGTTTTTCTTTAATAGTGATGTATATTTGAACTAAATAAGCACATTTTAAAAAGAGCAGTGATTGAGAAGAAGAGGTTTTTTAACTGAGTGGTCCGAAAAGGACTCCCTTAAAAAGTCTGTTTTGAACAGATTTCTGAATAATATCAGCTATGAAGCTGTGTAAAGATCTCAGGGGTGGGTGATTTTTCCAGTCAAAAAACTGTAAAGGCTCCAAAGTCACAATACAGCTGTAAGTTTCTCTAATAAAGTAACTTCTGACAAAGGATGAGAAGAAATAACTAACCCAGGTTTGAAAGAAAAGGGACAGACTTTCTATGGAATTAATATTTAATTAAAGCTCTAAAGGACAAAAATACACTAGAGCAAAATCCTGGTGATGCTGATATACCTAATGAAAGATCATAAACAAGGTGTGGGTAGCAAAGAGTGTGTGGGAATGTTGGTAAGCACAGTGGGGAAGAGTCATCCCTGAACATGTTCTTAAATGAAGCAATTCTTGTGTTGTTTTAAAAGGTAAATTGGAGTTTGTCTAAGTGATTAGAGAAGGATGCCTCAGCTTATGGAACTTCGAAGCCATAAAGATGTGATAAACTACTGCAGATATTTTCATGTATATTTGTTGTTGCTTCTAGTACTGGTGGTCTAAAAACTCCTACTTAAGACAACTAAAAATCCAGACAAAATAGCTTTTAAAGTTAAAAATATCAGAATGATTATAAAAATAAGTGAGGGATTACTGGGCCAAAATACGAAATACAATGAGAGCCTAGAGATATATGCCCTGAAGCCATTTTAGCTATGAGAGCATTTGAAACTGCTAAAACACACTGAGCTGTGTTTTTAATAGACTCTTGATACTAGAGAAACAAAATTCAAAACCCAGCAACAATCAAGTTTGAGGACTTTGGTACAACCCAAATTTAAGTTGAGATCCCCAAAGCACAAGGAGAAGCAGAAATAAGACTATAGCCTGCCTTGCCTTCTGTGTAAACTGAGAAAGTCAGTCACTGAATTTGGAGTATGATTGTCTTGTAGAGTCTCAGATATAATAGAAAATCCTGCCAAGGAGGACCATACCATTATTATAGCTCTTAATTATCCCTACTCAATAAGAGTTTCAAATATAATGTCTTGAACATAGCAAAATGTAACAAAGCACGCAAAGAAAAACCATTAACAAGATTTGATAGACAAAATGGGATTAAGTATGATATTAAAATGATCAATAAAGATTGTAAAATGGCTTGATTACTCTGCTCAAAGAAATGAGAGGGGAAGCAAATTGAACAAAAAACTGACACTAAAAATGATATTGAGAAAGATTTTATAAATGAACCAAATGGATACTCTAGAACTTTAAAGATATGACAGCTAATTTAAGATACCACAGGGGTGCCTGGGTGGCTCACTTAATTAAACCTCCAATTCTTTTCCTTTTATTTAACACCTTAATTTTATTTTATTTCTTTCATTTTGGCTCAGGTCATGATGTCAGGGTTGTGAAATAGAGCCCAGAGTTGGGCTCTGTGCTGAGCCTGGAGCCTGCTTAAGATTCTTTTCTCTTCTTTTTCTATCCCTCCCTGCACTCTTGCTCGCTCGCTCTCTCTTGCTTGCTAATAAATAAATAAATATATAAATATATAGATAATAGACAAAGCAAAATAAAAGCAGATTATGGAAATAAATATAAAGATTTTGAAATGAAAACAAGTTCAAAATAAAATAGAGAAGACCTACACAGCTAAAAGTTCATTCAAAAATCTACTATTAAAGAATTCAGTATGACACAATGTTAAGATATCAAAAGATTTGAGCATGTACTTTACAGAAAGGGTAATCCAAATGGCCACTCATATATAAAAACTGTTTATCTTTATTATGAATCTGGAATTAAATTAAAATTAAAATTAAATTAAAACCTAGAATGGCATACTATTACACACTTACCATATTGGGCAACAGTAAAAATGTCTTGCAAGAATGTGAAAGAATGACAGTGCCCATAATAAAAACATTTGAGGTAAGTTGTACAATATTTAGAAAACTTAACAATAAAAATAAAAAAAAATTGGTCCATTCCTAGAAACACAACATGGAACTAAATGAATATTTTCACCAGGATATGCAAACAGATGATTATAGTTATTTCATTCATAACAGCAGATCAGCAGTGGTATATTTGCACAATGTTACATTAAATAAGAGAGAATATTAACAACCTGGGAGGAGGGGCTAGGTTGTTATCATAAAGAGATCTTCTATGGTGCTGATTATGTTCTATTTCTCAAAATCTTTAAGTTAAAAAAGTTTTCCAGTTTATATCTAGATAGATAGAGAGATAGATAGATAGATGATAGATAGACAGATATCCCAGAAGCTGCAATGCTAGGCTAGGACCAGGCTTTAAAGGGCTTTTCTATACTCTACTAAATACTTTAAACCTTTCATTATATCATAGCTCAGTGTTCAAATCTCCATTGGTTTCCTCAGTTTCCTAATATTTCTCTTAAGGTGACCTGATCTAGACTTTTGATCACCTTTGTCTAAATATTTCTATTTTAACAAAGTCCTTTTTAACACTCAGAGACTGAAACTTAGAAAAATACTCTGTTATCTCACTAGAGTGGAAAATATATAGTTACCCATTAACTAATGATATCCATGTCTACATTAGATCCATGACATTTTTAATTCTTGGGAGCTTTTGGTTAAATGAATTTTTTAAGCTTCCTTTAAATGAAGCTTTAAGCCACCACCACATGAATAAAATTGAAGAACTAAATGAAAACAAGCCAAGTATTTACAGAGTAATAGAATGTGCAGTGGAAAGAGTACAATTCTGAAATCATAAAGCCTAAATTAGTGTGATGCATCTTTACTAGCCATGTAATCATAAACCAGTTATCTAAATTGTGTTTCCTCGGTTTTTTCACCCATGAAATGGTGATGATAATACTTATTATGCAGAGTTGTTGTGTGGCTGTAATGAAGCATGGAGCATGAGAGTCTCATATTCCATGCTAAAATGATAGCTATTTTTATACTTATAATAATTCTAATAATAGTAATTAAATTGTTCAAAATGATAATATTCATTTATATTGAGGCATTGTATTGACTATTCATAGACACATTTACCAAAATAAATTTCATTTTACTTTACCCCCCCTGAGGATATATATTTTCTAATTCAATATGAATCTCATTATGAATAATAATTATCATGATAAATATGCTGATTTTTCTTCTATTTATTTTTAGGGAAGTATCCTAAACTGTTGAACATAAAGAAACTTAAGCAAGTCTGTCTTATTCAAAATTTGCATGCTGCTTTCTTATGAAACTAGATTATAGAGTTGTATGAAATAAATTCATGCAGTTAAGATATTTATGTTTGGAAAACTGGGTGGTCAGTTTAGTATCTCAAAAGAAGATTTTAAATTTAAACCTTAAAAATGAGCTCTTTCAGCCTTATTTATAGACCATCCTTCATGCTTCATAAGTATTCCTTCATTGTAAACTAAGTAATAGTTTTTGTCACAGTGTATATAACTAAAATGGATTTTATATTCTATTATTTCAGAGTTAGTTGCAGTTTCTACTTCCTTACTTCCTTTTTTGAAAAATAGATTAATTCTACAAAAAGTTTTTTCCAGCTTTATTGAAAAATAATCGACATATTATAATTTGTAAATTTAAGAAATGATTTCTTATAACATTGCAAACTTTTAACATTGTGTAAATTTTGTACAATTTGATAAATTGGTATACATCTGTATTGCAATATAATCTACATAAAAATGTTAATACATCTACTATCTCATATAGTTGCCACTGTTTTTATGCATGTATCGTAAGGAATTTTAAGATCTACTCTCTTAGCAACTTTTATGTATATAGTACAGTAGAGATAAACTTCAGAGTTCTTGTGGGTTTTGTTCCAGACCACCTCAATAAAGAGATTATCTCAATAAACTAAGTCAAATTATTATTGTTTTTTTGGTTTCCCAGTGCATATAAAAAAATAAACACTATACTGTACTGTTCAAAAGCATTATGTCTTTAAAGAAAAACAATGTATATACCTTAAGTAAACTAGTTCTGAGTTTTTAGTGGGTCATAATTACTGATCACAGATCACCAAAATAAATACAATAATAATGAAAAAACTTGACATATTGCAAGAATTACCAACATGTGACAGAGAGACACAAAATGAACAAATGTTGTTAGAAAAATGGAGGCAGCAGACCTTTTTTATACAAGAATCCTATAAAATTTCAACTTGTAAGAATGTGATATATGCAAAGTTTAATAAAGGGAAGCACAATAAAAAAGTATGTATATATTATTAACTATGATCATCATGCTGTACATTAGATCCCCAGAACTTTTTCATATTATAGTTGCAAGTTTGTACCCTTTGACCACCTTACTCCACCCCAGGTTCACCCCTTGTCAACTCAACTCTAAGTTTCTATTAGTTTGCCTTTTCTTCAGATTCTGTATGTAAGGGATATCATAATACATAAATTTAAAAAATATATAAAATCTTTGAAATATTTCACTTAGTATAATACCTTCAAGATCCATCCATGCTGTTGTAAATGGCAGTATTTCTTAATTTTTCATGGTTAAGTAGTAGTATTCCATAGTATATATTTACCATACTTATTTTATTCATTCATCCATTAATGGATACTGAAGCTATTTCCATCTCTTGCTTAGAGTTAATAATTTTATAATGAACATAAGAGTGCAGATATGTCTTCGAATAGTGACTCCGTTTCCTTTAGATATATACCTAGAAGTGGGATTACTGAATCATATGGTAATTTTACTTTTAATAATATGAATCATCTCCATACTGTTTTCCATACAAATTTATATCCCTATCACAGTGCATAAGTTCCCCATTTTCCCCAATATTTAACAAAATTTTTAGTTTTAATTTTTTGGTAGTATATATTCTAATAGGTAGTAATATCTTGCTGTGTTTTCCAGAAGTAAACAACAACAACAACAACATAATGACTTTGCCCTGAGTTTTTACATTGAGCACTTTTTAATGCTCCTGTTGGTCATTTATATAACTTTTTGAAAAAAAAAAGTCTATTGAGATCCTTTTGCTATTTTTTAAATTATATATTTTTTTCTATTTGTATCTGTTGGTTATTAACCTCTTTTCAGATATAAGATTTGTAAGTATTTTCTTCCATTCTGTGGATTGTGTTTTTATTCTCTCTCTCTCTGTCTCTCTTTTTCGGCAATTCAGAAACTTTAGTTTGATGTAATACCATTTATTTATTTTTGGTTTTTTACTTGTGTTTTTGGTCTGGTATCCAAAAAACTATTGGCAAGACCAATGTCAAGGAGAATTTTTCCTATATTTTCCTTTAGGAAATTTAGTTTCATGCATCACATTTAAGTCTTTAATCTATTTCAAGTTAAGATTTATGAGTGATATAAGGCTCCAGTTTCATACTGTTTTATGTGACTATTCAGTTTTAAATATCATCTATTGAACAGACTATCCTTACCCATTACATATGTTGGCCCCTGTCAAATATTAGGTGACTGCATGAAAGGATTTATTTCTGGACTCTCAATTCTGTTCTACTTGTTTATTGGTCTGTTTTTATGCCAGTATACTTTATTGTTTTGAGCTTGAGGGCTTTGTAGTATAATTTCAAATCAAGAAGTGTAATTTCTCTTCTTCATTCTTTCTCAGAACTGCTTTGATTATTTGTTGTCTTTTATGGTCTCATATAAATTTTAGGATTCTTTACTTACTTCTGTCAAAAAATAATATTGGATTTTTTTTTAAAGATTTTTTATTTATTTATTTGACAGAGAGAGATGACAAGCAGGCAGAGAGGCAGGCAGAGAGAGAGGAGGAAGCAGGCTCCCTGCTGAGCAGAGAGCCTGATGCAGGGCACGATCCCAGGACCCTGGGATCATGACCTGAGCCGAAGGCAGCGGCTTAACCCACTGAGCCACCCAGGCGCCCCTAACTTTGGATTTTTGATAGGAATAGAATTTACAGATGGTTTCCGGTAGTATGGACATTTTAACAATGTTAATTCTTACCGTTCATAAATATGGGCTATCTTTCCATTTGTATCTCCTTCAATTTCTTTATCAATGTCATAGTTTATGGGGTACAGATCTTTCATCTTCTTAGTTAAAACTTTTCCTAAGTATTTTATTATTTTTGATGCTATTGTGAATTAGATTGTTTTTCATCATTAGAGTGTAAAAATGCTCCTGTCTTGTGCTTACTTTGGCAGCACATATACTAAAATTGGAATGATGCAGAGAAGATTAGCGTGATCACTGAACAAGGATGACATGAAAAACTGGGAAGCATTCCACATTAAAAACAAAACAAAACAAAACAAAATTCTTGTCTTTTATATATTGATCTTGTATTTGGCAGCTTTACTAAATTTGTTTATTCAAATATTTTTGTGACGTTTTTAGGATTTTTTTACATGTAAGTTCATGTTATCCAAAAAAGGAAAATTTTATTTCTCCTTTTTTTTTTTGGAGTCTTTTATTTCTTTGTGCTCCTTGTTTCTCTGGCTAGGACATCCAGTACTATGTCAAATGAGAGTAGTGAAAGTGGACACACTTGTCTTGTTTCTGATCTTTAAGGTGAAAACTTTCAAACTTTTTTGATTGAATATGAGATTAGCTCTGGGCTTGCAAAATGTGTTTTTTAATTGATTTTTTAAAATTTTTTATAAACATATAATGTGTTTTTATCCCTAGGAGTACAGGTCTGTGAATCACCAGGTTTACACATTTCACAGCACTCACCATAGCACATACCCTCCCCAATGTCCATACCCCCACCCTCCTCTCCCAACACACCTCCCCCCAGCAACCCTCAGTCTGTTTTGTGAGATTCAGTGTTTTATGGTTTGTGTCCCTCCCAATCCCATCTTCTTTTATTTTTCTTTTCGTACCCCCCAAACTGCCTATGTTGCATCTCCACTTCATCGTATCAGGGAGATCATATGATAGTTGTCTTTCTCAGATTGGTTTATTTCGCCAAGCATAATACCCTCTAGTTCCATCCACGTCATCACAAATAGCAAGATTTCATTTCTTTTGATGGCTGCATAGTATTCCATTGTACATATATACCACATCTTATTTATTGATTCATCTGTGGAAGGACGCTTAGGTTCTTTCCATAGTTTAACTATTGTGGACATTGCTGCTATAAACATTTGGGTGCATGTCCCCCTTCAGAATGCCACGTTTGTATATTTAGGGTATATACCCAGTAATACAATCACTGGGTCATAGGGTAGTTCTATTTTCAGCTTTTTGAGGAACCTCCACGCTGTTTTCCAGAGTGGTTGCACCAGCTTGCATTCCCACGTACAGTGTAGGAGGGTTCCCCTTTCTCCACATCCTCGCCAACATCTGCCATTGACTGACTTGTTCATTTTAGCCATTCTGAAAGGTGTGAGGTGGTATCTTATTGTGGTTTTGATTTGTATTTCCCTGATGCCGAGTGATGTGGAGCATATTTTCATGTGTCTGTTGGCCATTTGGATTTATTCTTTGCAGAAATGTCTGTTCATGTCTTCTGTCCATTTCTTCATTGGATTATTTGTTCTGAGGGTGCTGAGTTTGATAAGCTCTTTATAGATTTGGGATACTGGCCCTTTATCTGGTATGTCATTTGTAAATATCTTCTCCCATTCTGACAGTTATCTTTTGGCTTTGTTAACTGTTTCCTTTGCTGTGCAAAAGCTTTTTGATCTGATGAAATCCCAATAGTTCATTTTTTCCCTTGCTACCCATGCCTTTGGCGATGTTCCTAGGAAGAAGTTGCTGCTGCTGAGGTCAAAGAGGTTGCTACCTGTTCTCTCCTCAAGGATTTTGATGGATTCCTTTCTCACATTATGCTTCTTCATCCATTTCCAGTCTATTTTCATGTATGGTGTAAGGAAATGGTCCAATTTCATTTTTCTGCATGTGGCTGTTCCATTTTCCCAACACCTTTTGTTGAAGAGGCTGTCTTTTTTCCATTGGACATTCCTTCCTGTTTTGTTGAAGATTAGTTGACCATAGAGTTGAGGGTGTATTTCTGGGCTCTCTATTCTGTTCCATTGATCTATGTCTGTTTTTGTGACAGTTCCCTACTATCTTGATGATGACAACTTTGTAATAGAGCTTGAAGTCTGGAATTGTGATGCCAACAACCTTGGCTTTCTTTTTCAATATTCCTCTGGCTACTCGAGATATTTTCTGGTTCCATATAAATTTTAGGATTATTTGCCCCATTTCTTTAAAAAAAAAAGGATGGGATTTTGATAGGGATTGCATTAAATGTGTAGATTGCTTTAGGTAGCATAGACATTTTCACAATATTTGTTCTTCCAATACAGGAGCATGGAACATTTTTCCATTTCTTTGTGTCTTCTTCGATTTTTTTCATGAGTGCTTTAGAGTTTTCTGAGTATAGATTCTTTGTCTCTTTGGTTAGGTTTATACCTAGGTATCTTAGGGTTTTGGGTGCAACTGTAAATGGGATTCACTCCTTAATTTCTATTTCTTCTGTCTTATTGGTATAAAAAAAATGCAACCAATTTCTGTGCATTGATTTTATATCCTGACACTTTACAGAATTCCTATACAAGTTAGAGCAGATTTGGAGTGGAGTCATTTAAGTTTTCCACATACAGTATCATATCATCTGCAAACAGTGATAGTTTGAATTCTCTTTTGCCAATTTGGCAAAATTTCCATGCCTTAAATTTCTTTTTGTTGTCTGATTGCTGAGGCTAGGACTTCTAGTACGATTTTGAATAGCAGTGTCATGATAACGGACATCCCTGCTGTGTTCCTGACCTCAGCAGAAAAGTATTCAGTTTTTCTCCATTGAGAATGGTATTTACAGTGGGTTTTTCATAGATGGCTTTGATAATATTGATAATATGTGCCTTCTATCCCTACACTTTGAAGAGTTTTAATCAGGAATGGATACTGCACTTTGTCAAATGCTTTTTCAGCATCTATGGAGAGTATCAGATGGCTCTTGTTCTTTCTTTTATTAATGTGTTGTATCACATTGATTGATTTGCAGAAGTTGAACCAACCTTGTAGCCCTGGAATAATTCCCACTTGGTCGTGGTGAATAATCCATTTAATGTACTATTGAATCCAATTGGCTAGTATTTTGGTGAGAATTTTTGCATCTGTGTTCATCAAGGATATTGGTCTGTAGTTCTCTTTTTTGATGGGATCCTTGTCTGGTTTTGGGTTCAAGGTGATGCTGGCCTCAGAAAAAAAGAGTTTGGAAATTTTCCTTCCATTTCTATTTTTTGGGAACAGTTTCAGGAGAATAGGAATTAATTCTTCTTTAAATGTTTGGTAGAATTCCCCTGGGAAGCCATCTGGCCCGGGGCTTTTGTTTGTTTGGAGATTTTTGATGACTGTTTCAATCTCCGTACTGGTTATGTGTCTGTTCAGGTTTTCTATTTCTTCCTGGTTCAGTTGTGGTAGTTTATATGTCTCTAGGAATGTACCTATTTCTTCCAGATTGTTGAATTTGTTGGCGTAGAGTTGCTCATAGTATGTTCTTATAATTGTTTGTATTTCTTTGATGTTGGTTGTGATCTATCTTCTTTCAATCATGATTTTATTTATTTGAGTCCTTTCTCTTTTCTTTTTGATAAGTCTGGAAAGGGGTTTATCAATCTTATTAATTCTTTCAAAGAACCACCTCCTAGTTTTGTTGATTTGTCCTATTGTTTTTTTTTGTTGTTGGTGGTGGTGGTTTTTTTTTTGTTTCTATTTCATTGATTTCTGCCATGATCTTTATTATTCCTCTTCTCCTGCTGGGTTTAGGCTTTCTTTGTTGTTCTTTATGCAACTCCTTTAGGAGTAGGGTTATCTTGTGTATTTGAGATCTTTCTTATTTCTTGAGAAAGGCTTGTACAGCTTTATATTTTCCTCTCAGGACTGCCTTTGCTGTATCCCACAGATTTTGAACACTTTTGTTTTCATTATCATTTGTTTCCATGAATTTTTTCAATTCTTCTTTAATTTCCTGGTTGACCAATTCATTTTTTAGAAGGATGAGGTTTAGTCTCCATGTATTTGTGTTCTTTCCAAATTTCCTCTTGTGATTGAGTTCTAGTTTCAGAGCATTGTGGTCTGAGAATATGCAGGGGATGATCCCAATCTTTTGATAATGGTTGAGATCTGATTCATGACCCAGGATGTGGTCTATTCTGGAGAATGTTCCATGTGCACTAGAGAAGAATGTGTATCTGTTATTTTGGGATGGAATGTGTTGAATATACCTGTGATGTCCATCTTGTCCAGTGTGTCATTTAAGGCCTTTTTCCTTGTTGATCTGTTGCTTGGATGATCTGTCCATTTCAATGAGGGGAGTGTTAAATTCCCCTACTATTATTTTATTATTGTCGATGTGTTTCTTTGATTTTGTTATTAATTGGTTTATTTAGTTGGCTGCTCCCATGTTAAGGACATAGATATTTAAAATTGTTAGGTCTTCTTGTTGGACAGACTCTTTGAGTATGATAATGTGTCCTTCCTCATCTCTTATTATAGTCTTTGGCTTAAAATCTAATTGATCTGATATAAGGATTGATACCCCAGCTTTCTTCTGATGGCCATTAGCATGGTACATTGTTTTCCACCCCCTCTCTTTAAATCTGGGGGTGTCTTCGGGTCTATGATGAGTTTCTTGGGCAGCATATTGACGGGTTTTGCTTTTTATCCATTCTGATACCCTGTGTCTTTTGATTGGTGCCTTTAGGCCATTTACATTCAGGGTAACTATTGAGAGATATGAATTTAGTGGCATTGTATTGCCTATAATATGACTGTTACTGTATATTGTTTCTGTTCCTTTCTGATCTACTACTTTTAGGCTCTCTCTTTGCTTAGAGGACTCCTTTCAATATTTCCTTTAGAGTTGGTTTGGTGTTTGCAAATTCTTTCAGCTTTTGTTTGTCCTGGTAGCTTTTTAATCTCTCCTTCTATTTTCAATGATAGCCTAGCTGTATATAGTATTCTTGGCTGCATGTTTTACTCACTTAACACTCTGAAGTTATCATGCCAGGTCTTTCTGGCCTGCCAGGTCTCTGTGGATATGTCTGCTGCCAATCAAATGTTTTTACTGTTGTACAGTTCTTCTCCCAGGCTGCTTTCAGGGTTTTCTCTTTGTCGTTAACAGTTGTAAATTTTACTATCAGGTTACGGGGTGTGGACCTATTTTTATTGATTTTGAGGGTCATTCTTTGCATCTCCTGGATTTTGATGTTTGTTCCCTTTGCCATATTAGGGAAATTCTCTACAAAAATTCTCTCCAATATACCTTCTGCTCCCCTCTCTCTTTCTTCTTCTTCTGGCATCCCAATTATTCTAATGTTTTGTCGTCTTATGGTCTCACTTATCTCTCAAATTCTCTCCTCATGGTCCAGTATTTGTTTGTCTCTCTTTTGCTCAGCTTTTTATTCTCCATCATTTGGTCTTCTGTATCACTAATTCTTTTGCCTCATTTATCCTAGCAGTAAGAACTTCCATTTTTTATTGCACCTCATTAATAGCTCTTTTGATTTCAACTTGGTTAGATTTTAGTTCTTTTATTTCTCTAGAAAGGGCTTTTATCTCTCTGGAGAGGGTTTCTCTAATATCTTCCATGCCGTTTTCGAGCCCAGCTAGAACCCTGAGAGTTGTCATTCTGAACTCTAGTTCTGTCATATTACCAATGTCTGTTTTGATTAGGTCCCTAGCCTTTGGTACTGCCTCTTGTTCTTTTTCTTGTGATGAGTTTTACCACCTTGTCATTTTGAGCAGATAAGAATATATAAAGGAGCAAATAAAATGCTAAAAGGGTGGCAAAGACCCCAGGAAAATGTTCTTTAACCAAATTGGAAGAGACCCCAAGTTGTGAGAGAACGAAAGGGGATAAAAAAGAAGTTCTAGGGAAAAAAAAGTTTAAAAAAAAAGAAAACAGGGAAAAAATATTACCAAAGAAAAAAAATTATATATATACTAGACTTGTGACTAGAACAGGGTCATTCACTTAATTTTGGGAGTATTTTGGTCTCTTAGAAGAAACTACCTCCCAGGATTTTAAAGGATGAAAAACATATAAGGGTAGGCACAATGATGGGATGGAATGAACCTATAAAAATGAGTTAAAAAAATTAATTTCTAAAAAACAAGTTGATAGAGCAAGTTGGTTGGGACTATAAAGAAAAATAAACTGGAGAGAATTTGCTCAGGCTGGACACTAGAACAATCTTGGAGCTAGATTTAGGGTATATTTTGATCTATTAGGAGAAGTTATACCCCAAATTATTTAGAAGAAAAAACCCTATGTGTAAAAAAATATATAGTTAGATACAATGGAGGATAAAATATGACTATAGTAATGAAGGTTCAAAATAGTTTATTTTTTTGTAAGCTATTTAAAAAATAAACTCGTTAAAAAATCATTGAAAGACAAATGGGTAAAAGTTAAAAAAAAGTAGCAGAAGAAAAAAGAAAAAATATATAACTGCAAGACTAAAGAATCATTGGGAGAAAGCCATGAATTCCTTGTTTTGCTTTCTCCTCCTCTGGAATTCCACTGTTCTCCTTAGTAAGTGAAGTTGATCTTGGCTGGGTTTCTTGTTGGTCTTCTGGGGAAGGAGCCTTTTGTATTGATTCTCAAGTGTCTTTGCCCGAATGGATTTATCCTGCCCTTACCTAGGGTAGGGCTAAGTAATCCGTGAACTTTTGTTCCCTGAAGGCTTTCCGTAGAGTTCTGGATGATGGAATGATAATGGCGGTCTCACAATCCGGCCCAGAGGAGTGGACAACTCAGGGCCCCACTCCTCAATGCTCCCTCAAAGAAAAGTGCTTAATCACACCCATCTTCCCGGCCTCTGGCCATGCTTGGAGAAAAGCACTCTGTCATTCGCACTTGGAGAAATGTCCTTGGTCATTCTCATCTCCCTGGCCTCTGGCCGTGCTTGGAGAAAAGGGCTCAATTACTCCTGTCTCCCTGGCCCTTGGCCATGTTCCAAGCTCACCCTGCCTATTCCTGGTTCAAAGTAACCCTGGGTTGAGAGCTCACTCCTCAGCTTTGTCTCTGTAGCCGGCTTCCCCACTCTAATACCTGTGAATTCTGTGACATTCAGATACCCCTGGTCCTTCTGTGACCCTGAGGGACCTGGGGCTATGCTGACCCCACTTGGGCTTCACTCTGATTTAGCCTCTGGGGTGATATCCTTCAGTGGATCAAATTTAAAAAGTCC
Source organism: Mustela lutreola (assembly GCF_030435805.1). Classification (NCBI taxonomy): domain Eukaryota; kingdom Metazoa; phylum Chordata; class Mammalia; order Carnivora; family Mustelidae; genus Mustela; species Mustela lutreola. The sequence goes on along the minus strand of NC_081308.1, from coordinate 52,731,677 downwards.
TGATTTTGTGCTCCATTGCTCCACAGCTTGCCGGGAGCTGGTCCCTCCCCCCGCAGTCTACCTTCCCTTTCTTTGGGTTCACTTTTCCGCCGGTTCTACCTTTCAGAAAGTGATCAATTTTCTCTTTCTAGAATTGTTGCTCTCCTTCTCTTTGATCTCCCATTGGACTTGTAGGTGTTTGCAATGGTTAGATAAGCTATCTACTGATCTCCTGCTACCTGATGTCGTCTCAGCCTGCTACTTCTCGGCCAATTTGAATCCTTCCACGGAATATGTGGTTTTCATTGTGTTGATGTGTATTCTTTCTGTACCCAGTTTGGTGAGTATTTTTATTATGAAAGGGTGTTGAATTTTGCCAAATGCCTTTTCTGCATATATTGAATTGATCATATGAGATTTCATTGATCATTCTATTAATATAATGCATCACATTTACTGATATGTGCTGGTGAATTCAGTTTTGTAGCATTTTGTAGAGAATTTTTACATTTTTTATTTATCAGGGATATGATCCAGTAGTTCTTTTTGTTGCTGATTTGTAAAGTGCCTCAGAGTATTTCAACCACTTCAACTTTTGGGAAGGGTTTTACAAGTGTTTGTATTATTTCTTCTTAAAATGTTTGGTAGAATTCACTGTGGACATCATCTGATTCTGGACTTTTATTTGTTAGAAGGTTTTTATTACGAATTCAATCTCCTTATTCCTAATTGGTCTGTTCACATTTTTTATGTCCTTATGATTCAGTCTTGATAGGTTGTATGTGCCTAGGAATTTGTCCATTTCCTCTAGGCTTTTGATTTGCTGGCATTTAACTGTCTGTTATCTTTTATATTTCTGTGGTATCTGTTATAATGTCTCCTTTTACATTTCTGATTTTATTGAGTCTTCTCTCTTTTTTCTGAGTTAGTCTAGCTGTCTTTTTTTATTTATCATTACCAAGTCTAATTTTATTTACCATTTTAAAAAACTTTCTAATTTTGTAATTCTATATTTCATTTATTTCTGCCCTAATTTTTATTTTTTTCATTGCTTTTGCTGCTTTTAAGTTTACTTTGTTCTTTCTGTACTTTTTTTGAGCTGTTATATTGTTCTTTATTTGAAATCTTTTTTAAATACATTTATAGCTATAAAATTTCCTTTTATAACTGCTTTGCTGCTTCTCATAATTTTTTGGTATATATTTTTTTATTTTCCTCAAGATGTATTTTTATTCCCACTTTGTCTTCTTTTTTTGATTTTTTGTTTGTTTAAAAATGTGTATGTCTGTGTATTTTTAAATTTTCCAAATTTCCTTCTGTATTGATTTCTAGCTTCATATTATTTTGGCTGGAAATATACTCGATATGCTTTCGATATTATTGATTTTGGGGGGACTCTTGTTTTGTGGTTTAAAATGTGATCTATCCTAGACAATTTTCCACGTGTGTTTGAGAAGAATATTTATTATGATACTATTGGATGGAATATCCTGTAAATATATTAGTTTCATTTGACATAGTTCTTGTTTGTTTGTTTGTTTTGTTTTGTTTGTTTGTTTGTTTGGTTGAGAGAGAGCAGGGCGGAGAGAATGAGCAAGGGGTAAGGGCAGAGACAGAGGGAGAAGATTCCCTCCTGAACTGGGAGCCCAATGTGGGATTCTATCTCAGGACCCTGGGATCACGACCTGAGCCAAAGGCAAAGGCTTAACTGACTGAGCCACCCAGGTGTCCAGGCAGTGTTTAAATTCACTATTTTCTTATTGATTTTCTGTCTGGATGATCTATCCATATGTAAGAGTGGGGTATTATTGTCCCCAGATACTATTGTATTGCTATTTATTTCTCCTTTTTGTTTTGTTAGTATTTGTTTTATATATTTATGTGGCTCAATATTAGGTACATGATATTTACAGTTACTGTATGGATGAATTGATGACACTTTTCTTATTGTATAATGACTGTGGTGATTTTTAGCTTATATAAACCCTATTTTGTCTGTTATAGTTATTGCTACCCTTGTTTTCTTTTGTTATCATTAGCTTGGAATATCTTTTTCCATCCCTTTACTCTCTGCCCATGTGTGTCCTTAAAGCTATAGTGATTCTTTTATATGCAACATATTGTTGGATCTTGTGTTTTTTGTTTGTTTTTTAAATCTATTCTAGCCTTTCTATGATTTCCAACTGGATGATTCCATTCACTTACAGTTAAAGTAATTATTTATACATAAAGACTTAACTATTGCCTTTGATTCTTTTTATATTTCCTGATTTATTTAAATTTTAGTTAATATATAGTGTAATATTAGTTTCAGGAGTAGAATTTAGTAATTTGTCATTTACATATAACATTCAATGCTCATCACAAGTGACCTCCTAATAATTATTACTGACTTAGCCCATTCCCCTGCCCATCTCCCCTCCAGAAACAATCAGTTTGTTACTTATAGTTAAGTGTATTATGGCTTGTCTTCCCCTCCCTTTTTTTAAATTTTTTTCTTTCCCGAGTGCTTATCTCTTTTGTTTCTCTGTTAATTGTTTGCTCTTTTGTAGATGCTCTGCTTTTTATTTCCTGTATTGTTCTCTTTGTAATCTGATGACTTTTTGTGGCAGTACGTTTTAACTTCTTTATCAAAATCTTTTGTGTATCTACTACATATTTTTTTATATTTACCATTAAGGTTATATAAAATATGTTAGTTATAACATTCCATTATATGTTGAAAACAACTGAACTTCAATAGTGTACAGAAAATTTATACTTCTATAACAAGAGGTTATTGATGTTTTTACATTTTGATCATTTTTATATTGTACTTTTAATAAAAAATGATTGCAGTTATAGATATTTTTAATAAGCTTGTTTTTTAACTTTTAAACTAGATTAGTAAATGATTTCTATATCACCATTACAGTATTGGAGAATCTGATTTTGACTATACATTTACCTTTAGCAATAAATAAGGAGCCATCCATGCATCCATGTTGTCATCTTGATTACATCACCGTCCCCAAATCTTCAGTAAGTGTTACTTTATAGATATCTATTTTTAAAGATTTTGTTTATTTGACAGAGAGAGAGAGAGAGAGCTCAAGTTGGCAGAGTGGCAGGCAGAGGAAGATCTAGAGGCAGGCTTATTACCCAGCAGTGAGCCCGATGCAGGTCTTAATCCCAGGACCCTGGGATCACAACCTGAGCCAAATGCAGCTGCTTAACCGATTGAGTCACCCAGGGACCCCTAAATTTTACTTTAGTTAATATATGACCATTTTTTATTTCTACTAATAGACACATCAATTTTATTTCTTTTAATATTAAGGTCTTCTCCTTAACATCATTATCATCTAATTCTTTTTCAATTTTAAAAGTGTTGTTTACATTTGTGGTGGTAAGTATGTAATTCATGTATGTGGTGGTATGTAAGTAATTCAAATATGAATTTTAAACTCTAGATCATATGCTCCATTGTGGCAGATATTTGTCTTATTCATCCCACCCACAAAAAATTAGTACTAAATAGGTCTTTGTTGATTGAATGAATGAATTAAGTGCTCTGACACTAGCATAGCTGACCAAACCAGAGATCAAGGAGAAAATATAATGATTGTCAAATGGGTGAACCTGAGATAAAAAGACATTTTAGCTTCGTTACTTTGATATACACTCTGGATAACATTCCAACTCTGCATGGATTTTTGGAAAGCAAACAACTCCTCTCCTAAATAATAAATGTATTAATTGCCTTCCTTATGAGTCCTGACAGCAGTCAGCTTTGTGGGTTTCTGATTCCATTCCAAGAGGTTGAATGTCTGTTTGATTTATGTCATAGGCAACAGTGTCATGAGGAAAGACTTGTAGGATAAAATTTCTTAAAGATGTGAACACAGATGGCTGCCTATGGACTGTGAGGTGGGTTTTAATGAAAATGCATTGAGCAGTAAGGGAAGGGCAGCTCACAACCATAGGAAAGGTGCCCTGTGTCTTTGTTTTGTTTTGTTTTGTTTTACAAACAGATACCATTTCCCCTCCCCATGGAAATTTTCAAATTTACTTTTCTCTAACAACCACAAATACTTGGGACATTATTAACACAATATGGGCTTTAAAGGATAAAAATAAACAAAAATTTAAGTAAATGTTAAGTGTTTATCATTATTTCAGCCATGTTTTTCTATGTTTAACTTCTCAAAGAAATTACACAGTCTGGTTTCTAAATATTATACCAAGCTGTTAAACTAATACAAAGGGTTTTATGGAATTTTCTATAACACCATCTAGATTTTCTACATTGGCTGTCACTCCTGAAAATTCTCAGTTTATAAATGTGCATGCATTGAGGCAGCATATATTTACATTATAGTAAATATTCACTTGTTATTTACCTGGTTTATTACTGTATTTTGATCCTTTCTAATTGTTCACTTTCTTCCATGTTTCCCCCTTATTTCTACAAATGTCAATCCATCACATGTTATGTAAAGTGAAACAGAAGAACAGCTGTTAGTAGAAAGGATTAATAGGTGATTTGATGTTACTCTGTGAGATATTAAGTAATAGTCAAGGTATTTCCATATCATCATTTTAATATATTTCAGTAATACAGCATAGTTGTTATGCTTTAATTAAACCTTCATTAAGTCTTTATATATATATTTTTTTTCCTAACTCACAAATCCGCCCTTCATGTCCCATTCAAAACCCACTCAATTTATGGAATAATTGTTTTGTCTTCCCCATACAATCTTCATTTAACTTATTGCTCTGGTGTGCTCCTTTGTCAGCACATATATTAAGTTATTGCTCTGGGTATACAAAAGGATAGGAATAGAATATTTTATAATATGATATTTTTTCCTTTCTGCACTACAGAGTCTGTGTAAGCATTCTTAGTTCAGAGATCTAAGGAGGAGGTCCAAATTGAAGAAAAACAAACAGAAAAAAAGAAAATGTTCTCAGCCATTTCTTGCAGTTTCATTTGCAGGAACCACAAAAGCAAAGATATTAAAAAATTTTTTTCTTATATTTTAAAATTAAGTTTAAATTTTTTATTGGATTATGCTCCCTTAAACTCATCTGATACCATGAATAGAAAACCAAAGCAATCCACCAAACATTCTTTCATGATGTTGCCTTTAAACATGTTGCCTTTACAAAGTTTACAGAGTAGTCTCATCTGTAGAGTAGATGAGCCTTGACTCAAAAGTGTCATCAAGGACTGTGGTGACACTTGCCTTGCCATCCGCCCGCTGTTCCTGCCATGCCAGGCTCTCCTGCTTCACAACTGTTTCCCGACTGCAAAGCCAATGGCTCCTTCTCTTCTCCCGGGGCGGCGTGCTGTGCCTTCCCCAGACATGCTAGTGGGGAGTGCAGTCACAGACGTGTCCCTTTCCTTAAGGCTCTTTCCACGGGCTTAACCACGCTTCACTCCCAGGCAGAGGGGATGCCCGGGCTAAGATGATTTCGCTCCATACAGGTTTCTCCCACGATGCTCCAGAGACTATGTTCAGGCAAGCAGCATCAGCATCCCCCAGAACCGACACTGATTTCCCAGTGAATGCTGTGCTTTCGCAGAGGGGATGCAGGAACAAAGAGGCATTTGCTCTATGCGGGTTTCTCCCACTGTGCTGTGAACACTACGTTTAGGCAAGCAGCAACAGCAGCCCGCAGAACCGACTCTGATTTCAGAGAGACTGCCTTGCGCACGCAGAGGCTTTGGGCTTGGCGCGAACCGCACTTCGCCGCTGCTTCCTCAGGAAGGCTTTGGGTGTTCGCTCTTTCGCATCAGGGAAGAAAATCTGGGGGAGAGCTGGTGCCTCTTGGGCCTTGCTTTCATTGGCTCTATGTTGGCGCCCTGGGTTCAACCTGCCAGGCCGAACTAAGCAGACATAGCCACAACCTGCAGCAGCATGCGTGGCCTAGGATGGCACTCTATGCACACTACCATCTCCCGGTATAGGCAACACTTGGCCTTTTGCTCTGGTGCTCAGGCGGACTAGGGGACTAGGCCAGTGCCTTCCCCACAGGAGAGGAGAGGCGACAGGATCCCTGCACACTGCCTGTGCACTGGGATGGAGAGCTGTGGGGGACTTATCTCACTCCTTCCCCAGCCAGCCCGGCCACCGCGAATGCTTCCACATCCTGGAGGAAGATCTTATCTGACGACCCGTTCCTTTAGGGAGCTACTTCTGTGTGTTCAGGTTATGGTCCTGGTGGCAAGCACATGTCTGAACCAGGGACATGTGGCCAAGGAGCTGCTTTCCCCTTGGGCTCAGGGGCCCAGGACAGGCATGCCTTCTGCCCAGACTCCTTCCTCACAGTGGAGCACGCGCCCCTGCCCTAGTCGTCCCCTCGGGTCTCCTTCTCAGCCATGTTTCCGTCTCTCCACACAGAGAGAGGGTGACACTTGTCTTACCACCGACCAGCCAGGCTTCCGTCTCTCCGCGCAGGGCGAGGGTGACACTTGTCTTGCCACCGCCCGCTGTTCCTGACAGGACCTGCTCTCCTGCGTGGAGACTGTTTCTGAAAACAGGGCCAACGACTCCTTCTCTTCTCCGGGGCAGCGTGCTGCACCTTCCCCAGACATGCTGCTGGGGAGCGCAGTGACAGACGAGTCCCTTTCCTTAAGGCTCTTCCCACAGGCGCAACCAAGCATCTCCCTCAGGCAGAGGGGATGCCCGGGCAAAGCCGATTTCGCTCCATGCGGGTATGTAACACTGAGCTGTGGAGACACGCTCAGGCAAGGAGCAGCCGCATCCCACAGACCCGATTCTGATTTCCTAAAGAATCCTGTGCTTTTCCAGAGGGGATGCCCTGGCAAAGAGGCTTTCGCTGTATGCGGGTTTATCCCACCTTGCTGCCAAGGCACCCAGCAAGAGCAGCCCACAGAACCGACTCTGATTTCCCAGTGACTGCTATGCTATCGCAGAGGTGTTCAGCTTGGCGAGAATGGCACTTCTCTGCGGCTTCCTCAGCAAGGCTTTGGTCGTTCGCTCTGTCGCGTCAGGGATAAAGAGCTGCGGCAGAGCTGGTGCCTCTTGGGCCTTGCTTTTCTGGGCTCCATGTTCTAGTCCTGGGTTCACCCTGCCAAGCCGAAATAAGCAGACACAGCCTCGACCCTGCAGCAGCGTGTGTGGCCTAGGATGGCACTCTGCTCACAATTTCATCTCCCGCCGTAGGCAAGACCAGCCCTTTTGCTGTGGTTTTCAGGTGGACTGGGACTAGGCCAGTGCCTTTCCAGCCGAGAGGAGATGCGACACGATCATTGCACACCGCCGCGCCCTGGAATGGGGAGTAATGGGTAACTGTCCCTCTTCCCCGGGACACTCGCTGCCTCTGCCAATGCTGCTACATCCTGCCCGTTCCTCCAGGAGCTGTTTCTGCGAGTTCAGGGCTGGGCGCCTGGTGGCAAGCCCACGTCTGCCCTATCGTCAGGTGGCCAAAGAGCTGCTGTCCCCTTTGGCCCAGGGGCCCAGGACAGGCATGTCTTCTGCCCAGACTCCTTCAGAGTGGAGCACGCGCCCCTGCCCTTCTCGTTCTCTCGTGTCTCCTTCGCAGCCAAAGTGTCTCTCAGGCAAAGAGAATGACGGGGCAACGAGGATTTCTCTCCATGCGGGTTTATTACATCGTGCTGTGGAGACTAGCTCAGGCAAGCAGCAGCCGCATCCCACAGCCCCGACTCTGATTTCCCAAAGAATGCTGTGCTTTCCCAGAGGGGATGCCCGGGCAAAGAGGCTTTCGCTCTACGAGGGTTTCTCCCACCGTGCTGCGAATACTAGGCTAAGGCAAGCAGCAACAGCAGCCAGCAGAACTGACTCTGATTTCTCAGCAAATGCTGTGCTTTCGAGAGGCTTTAGGCTTGGAGCCAACAGCACTTCGCCGCCGCTTCCTCAGCTAGGCTTTGGGTTTTCCCTCTGTCGCGTCAGGGAAGAAGTGCTGCGGGAGAGCTAATTCCTCTTTGGCTTTGCTTTCCAGGGTTCCATTTTGGAGTCGTCGGTTCAAACTGCCAAACCGAACTAAGCAAACAGAGGCACAACCCTGCAGCAGCGTGCGTGGCCTAGCATGGCACTCTATGCACACTACCATCTCCTGGCGTAGGCGAGGTTTGGCAATTTGCTCTGGTGCTCAGGCGGACTGGGGGACTAGTCCAGTGCCTTCCTCACAGTAGAGGAGAGGCGACAGGATCCCTACAGACCGCCGTTCCCTGGGATGGGGAGCAGTGGTGGACTGTCCTCACTCCTCCGGACAACACGTGCCATACCAACGTTTCCACATCATGGAGAGAATGGCTTCTGATGGTCCTTTCTTTCAGGGAGCTGCTTCTGCGAGTTCAGCATAGGCGCCTGGTGGCAAGCACATGTCTGCACCAGGGACAGGTGGCCAAGGAGCTGCTGTCCCCTTGGGCCCAGGGGCCCAGGACAGGCCTCCCTTCTGCGGAGACTCCTTCTTCAGAGTGGAGCACGCGCTCCTGCCCTAGTCGTCCTCTCGTGTCACCTTAGCAGCCAGGCTCACATCTCTCCGCACAGGTAGCGGGTGAAACTTGTCTTTCCACCGACACGCTGTTCCTCACAGGTCCGGCTCTCCTGCTTCTCGACCGTTTCCGGACAATATCACCAACGGCTCCTTCTCTTGTCCCGGTGCAGCCTTCTGCACCTTCCCCAGACACGCTCCTGGGGAGCGCAGTGACAGACGTGTCCCTTTCCTTAAGGCTCTTTCTAAAGGCGCAACCACGCTTCTCTCTCAGGCAGAGGGGATGCCGGGGCAAAGAGGATTTCGCTCCATACGGGTTTATTACACCGTGCTGTCGAGACCAGCTCAGGCAAGCAGTAGCAGCATCCCACATACCCGACTCTGATTTCTCAAAGAATGCTGTGCTTTCCCAGAGGGGATGCCCGGGCAAAGATGCTTTCGCTCTATGCGGGTTTCTCCCACCGTGCTGCGAAAAGCACAGCATTCTCCATAGCACGTTGTAATAAACCCTCATGGAGCGAAATCCTCTTTGCTCGGGGATCCCTTCTGTCTGAAAGAGAAGCTTGGTTGCGCCTGAGGAAACAGCCTTAAGGAAAGGGACACATCTGTCACTGCACTCCCCAGGAGCTTGTCTTGGGAAGGTGCAGCACGACGCCTCGGGAGAAGAGAAGGAGCCCTTGGCCTTATAGTCGGGAAAAGGTCGCGAAGCAGGAGAGAGTCGGCACTGTCAGGATCAGCAGGCGGGTGGCAAGACAGGTATCACCCGCTCCCTGTATGGAGAGAAGGAAGCCTGGCTGCTAAGAAGACATGAGTGAATGACTAGAGCAGACGTGTGTGCTCCACTCTAAGGAAGGAGTCTGGCAGAAGGCAGGCCTGTCCTGTGCCTCTGGGCCACGTCGGCCACCGGTCCATAAGGCAGAAGTGGGCTTGCAACCAGGCGCCTGGTCCTGAACTCGCAGAAACAGCTCCTGGAGGAACGGAGAGTGAGAAGCCGTCTTCCTTCAGGATGTCGCAGCGTTGGCGGAGGCAGCGGGTGTACCGGGGAAGGAGGGACAGTTACCCATTACTCACCATCCCAGGACACGGGCGGTGTACATCGATCCTGTCGCATCTCTTCTCGGCTCGGGAAGGCACTGGCCTAGTCCCCTGTCCACATGAACGCCAGAGCAAAAGGGCAGACCTTGCCTACACCAGGAGATGGCATTGTGAGCAGTGTGCCATCCTAGGCCACACATGCTGCTGCAGGGTCGAGGCTGTGTCTGCTTATTTTGGCTTGGCAGGGTGAACCCAGGACGTGAACATGGAGCCCGGGAAAGCAAGGCTTAAGAGGCACCAGCTCTCCTGCAGCTCTTCTTCCCTGACGCGACTGAATTCTTGCTAAGGAAGCAGCAGCGAAGTGCGGTTTGCGCCAAGCTGAATAGTACTGTGAAAGCATAGCAGTCGCTGGGAAATCAGAGTCGGTTCTGTGGGCTGCTCTTGCTGCTTGCCATAGCCTAGTATTCGCAGCACGGTGGGAGAAACCCGCATACAGCAAAAGCCTCTTTGCCCGGGCATCCCCTCTGGGAAAGCACCGCATTCTTTGGGAAATCAGAGTCGGGTCTGTGGGATGCTGCTGCTGCTTACCTGAGCTAGTCTCCACAGCACGGTGTAATAAACCCGCAAGGAGCAAAATCTTCTTTGCCCGGGGATAACCTCTGCCTGAGAGAGAAGCGTGGTTATGCCTGTGGAAAGAGCCTTAAGGAAAGGGACACGTCTGTCACTACGCTTCCCAGGAGCATAACTGGGGAGGTGCAGCACGCTTCCCCGGGAGAAGAGTAGGAGCCGTGGGCCTTGTTTTCGGAAACGGTCTCCAAGTAGGAGAGCCGGTCCTGTCAGGAAAAGTGGGCAGTTACAAGACTAGTGTCACCCACTCCCTGTGCAGAGAGAGGTATGCCTGGCTGTTAAGGAGGCAGGAGGGGACGACTAGGGCAGGGGTTCGTGCTCCACTGTGAGGCAGAAGTCTGGGCAGAAGGCCTGCCTGTCCTGGGCCCCTGAGCCCAAGGCGAAAGCAGCTCCTTGGCCACCTGTCCCTGGTGCAGACATGTGCTTGACACCAGGCGCGTACCCTGAACTCGCAGAAGTAGCTCCCTGAAAGAACGGGCCGTCAGATGTCGTCTTCCACCAGGAAGTGGAAGCGTTCGCGGAACACGCGGTGTCCGTGGAAGGAGTGGGGTCAGTCCGTCACTGCTCCTCAACCGAGTGCACGGGCGGTGTGTCGAGATCCTGTCAGCTCTCCTCTCCTGTGGAGAAAGCACTGGCCTAGTCCGCGAGTCCGCCTCAGCACAGCATTCTTTGGGAAATCAGAGTCGGGTCTGTGGGATGCTGCTGCTACTCGCCTGAGCTAGTCTCCACAGCACCGTGTAATAAACCCGCATGGAGCGAAATCTTCTTTGCCCGGGTATCCCATCTGCCTGAGAGAGAAGCGTGGTTGCTCCTGTGGAAAGACCCTTAAGGAAACAGGGACACGTCTGTCACTGCGCTCCCCAGGAGCATGACTGGGGAGGTGCAGCACGCTGCCCCGGGAGAAGAGAAGGAGCCGTTGGCCTTGTTTTCGGAAACGGTCTCCATACAGCAGAGCCGGTCTGTCAGGAACAGCGGGCAGTGGCAAGACAAGTGTCACCCGCGCCCTGTGCAGAGAGACGGAAGCCTGGCTGCTAAGGAGAGTGGAGGGAATGACTAGGGCAGGGGCATGTGCTCCACTCTGAGGAAGGAGTCTGGGCAGAAGGCATGCCTGTCCTGAGCCTCTGGGCCCAAGGGGCAAGTCGCTCCTTGGCCACCAGTCCCTGGTTCAGACATGTGCTTGCCACCAGGCCCCTACCCTGAACTCGCAGAAGTAGATCCCTGAATGAACGGGCCGTCAGATGCCATCTTCCTCCAGGATGTGGAAGCGTTCGCGGAGGCACGGGGTGTCCGGGGAAAGAGTGAGGTAAGTCCCGCACAGCTCCCCATCCCAGGGCACTGGCGGTGTGCAGGGATCCTGTCGCCTCTTCTCTCCTGTGGGGAAGGCACTGGCCTAGTCCCCGGGTCCGCCTGAGCACCAGAGCAAAAGGCCAAGCGTTGCATACACCGGGAGATGGTAGTGTGCATAGAGTGCCATCCTAGGCCACGCACGCTGCTGCAGGTTGTGGCTGTGTCTGCTTAGTTCGGCCTGGCAGGTTGAACCCAGGGCGCGAACATAGAGCCCGCGAAAGCAAGGCCCAAGAGGCACCAGCTCTCCCGCAGCTCTTCTTCCCTGATGCGACAGAGCGAACGCCCAAAGCCTTCCTGAGAAAGGAGTGGCAAAGTGCGGATCGCGCCAAGCCCAAAGCCTCTGCGCGTGCATAGCAGGCTCTGCGAAATCAGAGTCGGTTCTGCGGGCTGCTGTTGCTGCTTACCTTAACCTTGTATTCACAGCACAGTGGGAGAAACCCGCATAGAGCAAAAGCCTCTTTGATCCTGCATCCCCTCTGGGAAAGCACAGCATTCGCTGGGAAAACAGTGTTGGTTCTGTGGGATGCTGATGCTGCTTGCCTGAACATAGTCTCCGAAGCATGGTGGGAGAAACCCGTATGGAGCGAAATCCTCTTAGCCCGGGCATTCCCTCTGCCTGGGAGAGAAACGTGGTTAAGCCCGTGGAAAGAGCCTTAAGGAAAGGGACACGTCTGTGACTGCACTCCCCAGTAGCATATCTGGGGAAGGCACAGCACACCGTCCTGGGAGGAGAGAAGGAGCCCTTGGCCTTGCTGTCGGGAAACGGTCGTGAAGCAGGAGAGCCTGGCATGGCAGGAACAGAGGGCGGGTGGCAAGACAAGTGTCACCACAGTCTTTGATGACATTTTTGAATCAAGGCTCATGTACTCTACAGATGAGACTACACTGTAAAAATTTTAAAGGCAACATGTTTAAAGGCAACATCATGAAAGAATGTTTGGTGGATTGCTTGGGTTTTCTATTCATGGTATCAGATGAGTTTAAGGGAGCATAATCCAATAAAAATTTTAAACTTAATTTTAAAATATAAGAAAAAAATTTTTTAATATCTTTGCTTTTGTGGTTCCTGCAAATGAAACTACAAGAAAGGGCTGAGAACATTTTCTTTTTTTTGTTTGTTTTTCTTCAATTTGGACCTCCTCCTAGGTCTCTGATCTAAGAATGCTTACACAGACTCTGTAGTGCAGACAGGACAAAATATCATATTACAAAATATTCTATTCCTATCCTTTTGTATACCCAGAACAATAAGTTAATATATGTGCTGCCAACGGAGCACACCAGAGCAATAAGTTAAATGAAGATTGTACTGGGAAGATAAAATAGTTATTCCATAAAATGAGTGGGTTTTGAATGGGACATGAAGGGCGGACTTGTGAGTTTGGAAATATATATATATATATAAAGACTTAATGAAGGTTTAATTAAAGCATAAAAACTATGTTGTATTACTGAAATATATTAAAATGATGATATGGAAATACCTTGCCTATTAATATCTCACAGAGATATTTTAATTAAAGCATAAAAACTATGTTGTATTACTGAAATATATTAAAATGATGATATGGAAATACCTTGCCTATTACTTAATATCTCACAGAATAACATCAAATCACCTATTAATCCTTTCTACTAACAGCTGTTCCTCTTTGTTTCACTTTACATAACATGTGATGGATTGACATTTGTAGAAATAAGGGGGAAATATGGAAGAAAGTGAACAATTAGAAAGGATCAAAATACAGTAATAAACCAGGTAAATAACCAGTGAATATTTACTATAATGTAAATATATGCTGTTTCAATTCATGCACATTTATAAACTGAGAATTTTCAGGAGTGACAGCCAATGTAGAAAATCTAGATGGTGTTATAGAAAATTCCATAAAACCCTTTGCATTGGTTTAATACAGCCTGGTATAATATTTAGAAACCAGACTGTGTAATTTCTTTGAGAAGTTAAACATAGAAAAACATGGCTGAAATAATGATAAACACTTAACATTTACTTAAATTTTTGTTTATTTTTATCCTTTAAGGCCCATATTGTGTTCATAATGTCCCAAGTATTTGTGGTTGTTAGAGAAAAGTAAATTTGAAAATTTCCATGGGGAGGGGAAATGGTATCTGTTTGTAAAACAAAACAAAACAAAACAAAAACACAGGCACCTTTCCTATGGTTGTGAGCTGCCCTTCCCTGACTGCTCAATGCATTTTCATTAACACCCACCTCACAGTCCATAGGCAGCCATCTGTGTTCCCATCTTTAAGAAATTTTATCCTACAAGTCTTTCCTCATGACACTGTTGCTTATGACATAAATCAAACAGACATTCTACCTCTTGGAATGGAATCAGAAACCCACAAAGCTGACTGCTGTCAGGACTCATAAGGAAGGCAATTAATACATTTATTATTTTTTTTAAAGATTTTATTTATTTATTTGACAGAGAGAAATCACAAGTAGATGGTGAGGCAGGCAGAGAGATAGGGGAAGCAGGCTCTCCGCTGAGCAGAGACCCCGATGCAGGACTCGATCCCAGGACTCTGAGATCATGACCTGAGCCGAAGGCTGCGGCTTAACCCACTGAGGCACCCAGGAGCCACAATACATTTATTATTTAGGAGAGGAGTTGTTTGCTTTCCAAAAATCCATGCAAAGTTGGAATATTATCCAGAGTGTATATCAAACTAACGAAGCTGAAATGTCTTTTTATCTCAGGTTCATCCATTTGAGTATCATTATATTTTCTCCTTGATCTCTGGTTTGGTCAGCTATTCTAGTGTCAGAACACTTAATTCATTCATTCAATCAACAAAGACCTATTGAGTACTAATTTTTTGTGGGTGGGATGAATAAGACAAATATCTGCCACAATGGAGCATATGATCTAGAGTTTAAAATTCATATTTGAATTACTTACATACCACCACATACATGAATTACATACTTACCACCACAAATGTAAACAACACTTTTAAAATGAAAAAGAAATAGATGAATAGATGATAATGATGTTAAAGAGAAGACCTTAATATTAAAAGCAATAAAATTGATGTGTCTATTAGTAGAAATAAAAAATGGTCATATATTAACTAAAGTAAAATTTAGGGGTCCCTGGGTGACTCAATCGGTTCAGCAGCTGCCTTTGGCTCAGGTCGTGATCCCAGGGTCCTGGGATTAAGACCTGCATCAGGCTCACTGCTGGGTAATAAGCCTGCCTCTAGATCTTCCTCTGCCTGCCACTCTGCCAACTTGAGCTCTCTCTCTCTCTGTCAAATAAAGAAAATCTTAAAAAAATGATAAATATAAAGTAACACTTACTGAAGATTTGGGGACGGTGATATCATCAAGATGGCAACATGGATGCATGGATGGCTCCTTATTTATTGCTAAAGGTAAATGTATAGTCAAATCCAGATTCTCCAATATTGTAATGGTGATATAAAAATCATTTACTAGTCTAGTTTAAAAGATAAAAAACAAGCTTATTAAAAATAACTATAAATGCAATCATATGTTATTAAAAGTACAATATAAAAATGATCTAAATGTAAAAACATCAATAACCTCTTGTTATAGAAGTATAAATTTTCTGTACACTATTGAAGTTCAGTTGTTTTCAACATATAATGGAATGTTATAACTAACATATTTTATTTATAATAATATAATATAATATAAAAAAATATGTAGTAGATACACAAAAGATTTTGATAATGAAGTTAAAACATACTGCCACAAAAAGTCATCAGATTACAAAGAGAACAATACAGGAAATAAAGAGCAGAGTATCTACAAAAGAGCAAAAAATTAACAGAGAAACAAAACAGATAAACACTGGGGAAAGAAAAAAATTAAAAAAAAAAAAGGGAGGGAAGGCAAGCCATAATACACTTAACCATAAGTACCAAACTGATTGTTTCTGGAGGGGAGATGGGCAGGGGAATGGGCTAAGTCAGTAAAAATTATTAGGAGGTCACTTGTGATGAGCATTGAATGTTATATGTAAATGACAAATTACTAAATTCTACTCCTGAAACTAATATTACACTATATATTAACTAAAATTTAAATAAATCAGGAAATATAAAAAGAATCAAAGGCAATAGTTAAGTCTTTACCTATCAATAATTACTTTAACTGTAAGTGAATGGAATCATCCAGTTGGAAATCATAGAAAGGCTAGAATAGATTTAAAAAACAAACAAAAAACACAAGATCCAACAATATGTTGCATATAAAAGAATCACTATAGCTTTAAGGACACACATGGGCAGAGAGTAAAGGGATGGAAAAAGATATTCCAAGCTAATGATAACAAAAGAAAACAAGGGTAGCAATAACTATAACAGACAAAATAGGGTTTATATAAGCTAAAAATCACCACAGTCATTATACAATAAGAAAAGTGCCATCAATTCATCCATACAGTAATTGTAAATATCATGTGCCTAATATTGAGCCACATAAATATATAAAACAAATACTAACAAAACAAAAAGGAGAAATAAATAGCAATACAATAGTATCTGGGGACAATAATACCCCACTCTTACATATGGATAGATCATTCAGACAGAAAATCAGTAAGAAAATAGTGAATTTAAACACTATGCATGGACACCTGGGTGGCTCAGTCAGTTAAGCCCTTGCCTTTGGCTCAGGTCGTGATCCAAGGATCCTGAGATAGAATCCCACATTGGGCTCCCTGCTCAGGAGGGGATCTTCTCCCTCTGTCTCTGCCCTTACCCCTTGCTCATTCTCTCTGCCCTGCTCTCTCTCGAACAAACAAACAAACAAAACAAAACAAAACAAAAAAACAAGAACTATGTCAAATGAACCTAACATATTTACAGGATATTCCATCCAATAATATCATAATAAATATTCTTCTCAAACACACATGGAAAATTGTCTAGGATAGATCACATTTTAAACCACAAAACAAGAGTCCCCCCAAAATCAATAATATCGAAAGCATATCGAGTATATTTCCAGCCAAAATAATATGAAGCTAGAAATCAATACAGAAGGAAATTTGGAAAATTTAAAAATACACAGACATACACATTTTTAAACAAACAAAAAATCAAAAAAAGAAGACAAAGTGGGAATAAAAATACATCTTGAGGAAAATAAAAAAATATATACCAAAAAATTATGAGAAGCAGCAAAGCAGTTATAAAAGGAAATTTTATAGCTATAAATGTATTTAAAAAAGATTTCAAATAAAGAACAATATAACAGCTCAAAAAAAGTACAGAAAGAACAAAGTAAACTTAAAAGCAGCAAAAGCAATGAAAAAAATAAAAATTAGGGCAGAAATAAATGAAATATAGAATTACAAAATTAGAAAGTTTTTTAAAATGGTAAATAAAATTAGACTTGGTAATGATAAATAAAAAAAGACAGCTAGACTAACTCAGAAAAAAGAGAGAAGACTCAATAAAATCAGAAATGTAAAAGGAGACATTATAACAGATACCACAGAAATATAAAAGATAACAGACAGTTAAATGCCAGCAAATCAAAAGCCTAGAGGAAATGGACAAATTCCTAGGCACATACAACCTATCAAGACTGAATCATAAGGACATAAAAAATGTGAACAGACCAATTAGGAATAAGGAGATTGAATTCGTAATAAAAACCTTCTAACAAATAAAAGTCCAGAATCAGATGATGTCCACAGTGAATTCTACCAAACATTTTAAGAAGAAATAATACAAACACTTGTAAAACCCTTCCCAAAAGTTGAAGTGGTTGAAATACTCCGAGGCACTTTACAAATCAGCAACAAAAAGAACTACTGGATCATATCCCTGATAAATAAAAAATGTAAAAATTCTCTACAAAATGCTACAAAACTGAATTCACCAGCACATATCAGTAAATGTGATGCATTATATTAATAGAATGATCAATGAAATCTCATATGATCAATTCAATATATGCAGAAAAGGCATTTGGCAAAATTCAACACCCTTTCATAATAAAAATACTCACCAAACTGGGTACAGAAAGAATACACATCAATACAATGAAAACCACATATTCCGTGGAAGGATTCAAATTGGCCGAGAAGTAGCAGGCTGAGACGACATCAGGTAGCAGGAGATCAGTAGATAGCTTATCTAACCATTGCAAACACCTACAAGTCCAATGGGAGATCAAAGAGAAGGAGAGCAACAATTCTAGAAAGAGAAAATTGATCACTTTCTGAAAGGTAGAACCGGCGGAAAAGTGAACCCAAAGAAAGGGAAGGTAGACTGCGGGGGGTGGGACCAGCTCCAGGCAAGCTGTGGAGCAATGGAGCACAAAATCAGGACTTTTTAAATTTGATCCACTGAAGGATATCACCCCAGAGGCTAAATCAGAGTGAAGCCCAAGTGGGGTCAGCATAGCCCCAGGTCCCTCAGGGTCACAGAAGGACCAGGGGTATCTGAATGTCACAGAATTCACAGGTATTAGAGTGGGGAAGCCGGCTACAGAGACAAAGCTGAGGAGTGAGCTCTCAACCCAGGGTTACTTTGAACCAGGAATAGGCAGGGTGAGCTTGGAGCATGGCCAAGGGCCAGGGAGACAGGAGTAATTGAGCCCTTTTCTCCAAGCACGGCCAGAGGCCAGGGAGATGAGAATGACCAAGGACATTTCTTCAAGTGCGAATGACAGAGCGCTTTTCTCCAAGCATGGCCAGAGGCCGGGAAGATGGGGGTGATTAAGCACTTTTCTCTGAAGGTGCACTGAGGAGCAGGGCCCTGAGCTCTCCACTCCTCTGGGCCGGATTGTGAGGCCGCCATTATCATTTCATCATCCAGAACTCTACGGAAAGCCTTCAGGGATCAAAAGTTCCCGGATTACTTAGCCCTACCCTAGGTAAGGGCAGGATAAATCCATTCGGGCAAAGACACTTGAGAATCAATACAAAAGGCCCCTTCCCCAGAAGACCAACAAGAAACCCAGTCAAGATCAACTTCACTTACTAAAGAGAACAGTGGAATTCCAGAGGAGGAGAAAGCAAAACAAGGAATTCATGGCTTTCTCCCAATGATTCTTTAGTCTTGCAGTTATATATTTTTTCTTTTTTCTTCTGCTACTTTTTTTTAACTTTTACATATTCGTCTTTCAATGATTTTTTAACGAGTTTATTTTAAAAATACCTTACAAAAATAATAATCTATTTTGAACCTTCATTATTATAGTCATATTTTATCCTCCATTGTATCTAACTATATATTTTTTTACACATAGGGTTTTTTCTTCTAAATAATTTGGGGTATAACTTCTCCTAATAGACCAAAATATACCCTAAATCTAGCTCCAAGATTTTTCTACTGTCCAGCATGAGCAAATTCTCTCCAGTTTATTTTTCTTTATTGTCCCCACCAACTTGCTCTATCAACTTATTTTTTAGAAATTAAATTTTTAACTCATATTTATAGGTTTGTTCCATCCCGTCATTGTGCCTACTGTTTTATGTTTTTCATCCTTTAAAATCTTTGGAGGTAGTTTCTTCTAAGAGACCAAAATACTCCCAAAATTAAGTGAGTGACCCTGTTCTATTCACAAGTCTAGTATATATATAATTTTTTTCTTCTGTAATATTTTTCCTTGTTTTCTTTTTTTAAACCTTTTTTCCCCCTAGAACTTCTTTTTTATCCCCTTTCGTTCTCCCACAACTTGGGATCTCTTCTGATTTGGTTAAAGCACATTTTCCTGGTGTCTTTGCCACCCTTTTAGCATTTTATTTGCTCCTTTATATATTCTTATCTTCTCAAAATGACAAGGTGGAAAAACTCATCACAAGAAAAAGTACAAGAGGCAGTACCAAAGGCTAGGGACCTAATCAAAACAGACATTGGTAATATGACAGAACTAGAGTTCAGAATGACAACTCTCAGGGTTCTAGCTGGAAGATATTAAAGAAACCCTCTCCAGAGAGATAAAAGCCCTTTCTAGAGAAATAAAAGAACTAAAATCTAACCAAGTTGAAATCAAAAGAGCTATTAATGAGGTGCAATAAAAAATGGAAGTTCTTACTGCTAGGATAAATGAGGCAAAAGAATTAGTGATACAGAAGACCAAATGATGGAGAATAAAAAGCTGAGCAAAAGAGAGACAAACAAATACTGGACCATGAGGAGAGAATTTGAGAGATAAGTGAGACCATAAGACGACAAAACATTAGAATAATTGGGATGCCAGAAGAAGAAGAAAAGAGAGGGGAGCAGAAGGTATATTGGAGAGAAATTTCTAGAGAATTTCCCTAATATGGCAAAGGGAACAAACATCAAAATCCAGGAGATACAAAGAATGACCCTCAAAATCAATAAAAATATGTCCACACCCCGTAACCTGATTGTAAAATTTACAACTGTTAATGACTAAGAGAAAATCCTGAAATCAACCTGGGAGAAGAAGTCTGTATTGTACAACAGTAAAAACATTTGATTGGCAGCAGACTTATCCACAGAGACCTGGCAGGCCAGAAAGACCTGGCATGATATCTTCAGAGTGTTAAGTGAGTAAAACATGCAGCCAAGAATACTATATACAGCTAGGCTATCATTGAAAATAGAAGGAGAGATTAAAAAGCTACCAGGACAAACAAAACCTGAAAGAATTTGCAAACGCCAAACCAACTCTCCAGGAAATATTGAAAGGAGTCCTCTAAGCAAAGAGAGAGCCTAAAAGTAGTAGATCAGAAAGGAACAGAAACAATATACAGTAACAGTCACATTATAGGCAATACAATGCAACTAAATTCATATCTCTCAATAGTTACCCTGAATGTAAATGGCCCAAATGCACCAATCAAAAGACACAGGGTATTAGAATGGATAAAGGGCAAAACCCGTCAATATGCTGCCCAAGATACTATTCATAGACCTCAGACACCCCCAGATTTAAAGAGAGGGGGTGGAAAACAATGGACCATGCTAATGGCCATCAGAAGAAAGCTGGGGTGGCAATCCTTATATCAGATCAATTAGATTTTAAGCCAAAGACTATAATAAGAGATGAGGAAGGACACTATATCATACTCAAAGGGTCTGTCCAACAAGAAGACCTAACAATTTTAAATATCTATGTCCTTAACATAGGAGCAGCCAACTAAATAAACCAATTAATAACAAAATCAAATAAACACATCGACAATAATAAAATAATAGTAGGGGAATTTAACACTCCCCTCATTGAAATGGACAGATCATCCAAGCAACAGATCAACAAGAAAAAAGGCCTTAAATGACACACTGGACAAGATGTTCATCACAGGTATATTCAACACATTCCATCCCAAAATAACAGATACACATTCTTCTCTAGTGCACATGGAACATTCTCCAGAATAGACCACATCCTGGGTCATGAATCAGATCTCAACCATTATCAAAAGATTGGGATCATCCCCTGCATATTCTCAGACCACAATGCTCTGAAACTAGAACCCAATCACAAGAGGAAATTTGTAAAGAACACAAATACATGGAGACTAATAGCATCCTTCTAAAAAATGAATTGGTCAACTAGGAAATTAAAGAAGAATTGAAAAAATTCATGGAAACAAATGATAATGAAAACAAAAATGTTCAAAATCTGTGGGATACAGCAAAGGCAGTCCTGAGAGGAAAATATAAAGCTGTACAAGCCTTTCTCAAGAAATAAGAAAGATCTCAAATACACAACATAACCCTACTCCTAAAGGAGTTGCATAAAGAACAACAAAGAAAGCCTAAACCCAGCAGGAGAAGAGGAATAATAAAGATCATGGCAGAAATCAATGAAATAGAAACAAAAAAAAACCCACAACCAACAAAAATAAACAATAGAACAAATCAACGAAACTAGGAGGTGGTTCTTTGAAAGAATTAATAAGATTGATAAACCCCTTTCCAGACTTATCAAAAAGAAAAGAGAAAGGACTCAAATAAATAAAATCATGATTGAAAGAAGATAGATCACAACCAACATCAAAGAAATACAAACAATTATAAGAACATACTATGAGCAACTCTACGCCAACAAATTCAAAAATCTGGAAGAAATGGATACATTCCTAGAGACATATAAACTACCACAACTGAACCAGGAAGAAATAGAAAACCTGAACAGACACATAACCAGTACGGAGATTGAAACAGTCATCAAAAATCTCCAAACAAACAAAAGCCAGGCCAGATGGCTTCCAAGGGGAATTCTACCAAACTTTTAAAGAAGAATTAATTCCTATTTTCCTGAAACTGTTCCCAAAAAATAGAAATGGAAGGAAAATTTCCAAACTCTTTTTTTCTGAGGCCAGCATCACCTTGAACCCAAAACCAGACAAGGATCCCATCAAAAAAGAGAACTACAGACCAATATCCTTGATGAACACAGATGCGAAAATTCTCACCAAAATACTAGCCAATCAGATTCAATAGTACATTAAAAGGATTATTCACCACGACCAAGTGGGAATTATTCCAGGGCTACAAGGTTGGTTCAACTTCTGCAAATCAATCAATGTGATACAACACATTAATAAAAGAAAGAACAAGAGCCATCTGATACTCTCCATAGATGCTGAAAAAGCATTTGACAAAGTGCAGTATCCATTCCTGATTAAAACTCTTCAAAGTGTAGGGATAGAAATTACATATTATCAATATTATCAAAGCCATCTATGAAAAACCCAGTGTAAATACCATTCTCAATGGAGAAAAACTGAATACTTTTCCGCTGAGGTTAGGAACACAGTAGGGATGTCCGTTATCATGACACTGCTATTCAACATCGTACTAGAAGTCCTAGCCTCAGCAATCAGACAACAAAAAGAAATTAAAGGCATCGAAATTAAGCCAAATTGGCAAAAGAGAATTCAAACTATCACTGTTTGCAGACGATATGATACTGTATGTGGAAAACTTAAAGGACTCCACTCTAAATCTGCTCTAACTTGTATAGGAATTCTGTAAAGTGTCAGGATATAAAATCAATGCACAGAAATTGGTTGCATTTTTTTTATACCAATAAGACAGAAGAAATAGAAATTAAGGAGTGAATCCCATTTACAGTTGCACCCAAAACCCTAAGATACCTAGGTATAAACCTAACCAAAGAGACAAAGAATCTATACTCAGAAAACTCTAAAGCACTCATGAAAAAAATCGAAGAAGACACAAAGAAATGGAAAAATGTTCCATGCTCCTGTATTGGAAGAACAAATATTGTGAAAATGTCTATGCTACCTAAAGCAATCTACACATTTAATGCAATCCCTATCAAAATCCCATCCTTTTTTTTTTTAAAGAAATGGGGCAAATAATCCTAAAATTTATATGGAACCAGAAAATATCTCGAGTAGCCAGAGGAATATTGAAAAAGAAAGCCAAGGTTGTTGGCATCACAATTCCAGACTTCAAGCTCTATTACAAAGTTGTCATCATCAAGATAGTAGGGAACTGTCACAAAAACAGACATAGATCAATGGAACAGAATAGAGAGCCCAGAAATACACCCTCAACTCTATGGTCAACTAATCTTCAACAAAACAGGAAGGAATGTCCAATGGAAAAAAGACAGCCTCTTCAACAAAAGGTGTTGGGAAAATGGAACAGCCACATGCAGAAAAATGAAATTGGACCATTTCCTTACACCATACATGAAAATAGACTGGAAATGGATGAAGAAGCATAATGTGAGAAAGGAATCCATCAAAATCCTTGAGGAGAGAACAGGTAGCAACCTCTTTGACCTCAGCAGCAGCAACTTCTTCCTAGGAACATCGCCAAAGGCAAGGGTAGCAAGGGAAAAAATGAACTATTGGGATTTCATCAGATCAAAAAGCTTTTGCACAGCAAAGGAAACAGTTAACAAAGCCAAAAGATAACTGTCAGAATGGGAGAAGATATTTACAAATGACATACCAGATAAAGGGCCAGTATCCCAAATCTATAAAGAGCTTATCAAACTCAGCACCCTCAGAACAAATAATCCAGTGAAGAAATGGACAGAAGACATGAACAGACATTTCTGCAAAGAATAAATCCAAATGGCCAACAGACACATGAAAATATGCTCCACATCACTCGGCATCAGGGAAATACAAATCAAAACCACAATAAGATACCACCTCACACCTTTCAGAATGGCTAAAATGAACAAGTCAGTCAATGGCAGATGTTGGCGAGGATGTGGAGAAAGGGGAACCCTCCTACACTGTACGTGGGAATGCAAGCTGGTGCAACCACTCTGGAAAACAGCGTGGAGGTTCCTCAAAAAGCTGAAAATAGAACTACCCTATGACCCAGTGATTGTATTACTGGGTATATACCCTAAATATACAAACGTGGCATTCTGAAGGGGGACATGCACCCAAATGTTTATAGCAGCAATGTCCACAATAGTTAAACTATGGAAAGAACCTAAGCGTCCTTCCACAGATGAATCAATAAATAAGATGTGGTATATATGTACAATGGAATACTATGCAGCCATCAAAAGAAATGAAATCTTGCTATTTGTGATGACGTGGATGGAACTAGAGGGTATTATGCTTGGCGAAATAAACCAATCTGAGAAAGACAACTATCATATGATCTCCCTGATACGATGAAGTGGAGATGCAACATAGGCAGTTTGGGGGGTACGAAAAGAAAAATAAAAGAAGATGGGATTGGGAGGGACACAAACCATAAAACACTGAATCTCACAAAACAGACTGAGGGTTGCTGGGGGGAGGTGTGTTGGGAGAGGAGGGTGGGGGTATGGACATTGGGGAGGGTATGTGCTATGGTGAGTGCTGTGAAATGTGTAAACCTGGTGATTCACAGACCTGTACTCCTAGGGATAAAAACACATTATATGTTTATAAAAAATTTTAAAAAATCAATTAAAAAACACATTTTGCAAGCCCAGAGCTAATCTCATATTCAATCAAAAAAGTTTGAAAGTTTTCACCTTAAAGATCAGAAACAAGACAAGTGTGTCCACTTTCACTACTCTCATTTGACATAGTACTGGATGTCCTAGCCAGAGAAACAAGGAGCACAAAGAAATAAAAGACTCCAAAAAAAAAAAGGAGAAATAAAATTTTCCTTTTTTGGATAACATGAACTTACATGTAAAAAAATCCTAAAAACGTCACAAAAATATTTGAATAAACAAATTTAGTAAAGCTGCCAAATACAAGATCAATATATAAAAGACAAGAATTTTGTTTTGTTTTGTTTTGTTTTTAATGTGGAATGCTTCCCAGTTTTTCATGTCATCCTTGTTCAGTGATCACGCTAATCTTCTCTGCATCATTCCAATTTTAGTATATGTGCTGCCAAAGTAAGCACAAGACAGGAGCATTTTTACACTCTAATGATGAAAAACAATCTAATTCACAATAGCATCAAAAATAATAAAATACTTAGGAAAAGTTTTAACTAAGAAGATGAAAGATCTGTACCCCATAAACTATGACATTGATAAAGAAATTGAAGGAGATACAAATGGAAAGATAGCCCATATTTATGAACGGTAAGAATTAACATTGTTAAAATGTCCATACTACCGGAAACCATCTGTAAATTCTATTCCTATCAAAAATCCAAAGTTAGGGGCGCCTGGGTGGCTCAGTGGGTTAAGCCGCTGCCTTCGGCTCAGGTCATGATCCCAGGGTCCTGGGATCGTGCCCTGCATCAGGCTCTCTGCTCAGCAGGGAGCCTGCTTCCTCCTCTCTCTCTGCCTGCCTCTCTGCCTGCTTGTCATCTCTCTCTGTCAAATAAATAAATAAAAAATCTTTAAAAAAAAATCCAATATTATTTTTTGACAGAAGTAAGTAAAGAATCCTAAAATTTATATGAGACCATAAAAGACAACAAATAATCAAAGCAGTTCTGAGAAAGAATGAAGAAGAGAAATTACACTTCTTGATTTGAAATTATACTACAAAGCCCTCAAGCTCAAAACAATAAAGTATACTGGCATAAAAACAGACCAATAAACAAGTAGAACAGAATTGAGAGTCCAGAAATAAATCCTTTCATGCAGTCACCTAATATTTGACAGGGGCCAACATATGTAATGGGTAAGGATAGTCTGTTCAATAGATGATATTTAAAACTGAATAGTCACATAAAACAGTATGAAACTGGAGCCTTATATCACTCATAAATCTTAACTTGAAATAGATTAAAGACTTAAATGTGATGCATGAAACTAAATTTCCTAAAGGAAAATATAGGAAAAATTCTCCTTGACATTGGTCTTGCCAATAGTTTTTTGGATACCAGACCAAAAACACAAGTAAAAAACCAAAAATAAATAAATGGTATTACATCAAACTAAAGTTTCTGAATTGCCGAAAAAGAGAGACAGAGAGAGAGAGAATAAAAACACAATCCACAGAATGGAAGAAAATACTTACAAATCTTATATCTGAAAAGAGGTTAATAACCAACAGATACAAATAGAAAAAAATATATAATTTAAAAAATAGCAAAAGGATCTCAATAGACTTTTTTTTTTCAAAAAGTTATATAAATGACCAACAGGAGCATTAAAAAGTGCTCAATGTAAAAACTCAGGGCAAAGTCATTATGTTGTTGTTGTTGTTGTTTACTTCTGGAAAACACAGCAAGATATTACTACCTATTAGAATATATACTACCAAAAAATTAAAACTAAAAATTTTGTTAAATATTGGGGAAAATGGGGAACTTATGCACTGTGATAGGGATATAAATTTGTATGGAAAACAGTATGGAGATGATTCATATTATTAAAAGTAAAATTACCATATGATTCAGTAATCCCACTTCTAGGTATATATCTAAAGGAAACGGAGTCACTATTCGAAGACATATCTGCACTCTTATGTTCATTATAAAATTATTAACTCTAAGCAAGAGATGGAAATAGCTTCAGTATCCATTAATGGATGAATGAATAAAATAAGTATGGTAAATATATACTATGGAATACTACTACTTAACCATGAAAAATTAAGAAATACTGCCATTTACAACAGCATGGATGGATCTTGAAGGTATTATACTAAGTGAAATATTTCAAAGATTTTATATATTTTTTAAATTTATGTATTATGATATCCCTTACATACAGAATCTGAAGAAAAGGCAAACTAATAGAAACTTAGAGTTGAGTTGACAAGGGGTGAACCTGGGGTGGAGTAAGGTGGTCAAAGGGTACAAACTTGCAACTATAATATGAAAAAGTTCTGGGGATCTAATGTACAGCATGATGATCATAGTTAATAATATATACATACTTTTTTATTGTGCTTCCCTTTATTAAACTTTGCATATATCACATTCTTACAAGTTGAAATTTTATAGGATTCTTGTATAAAAAAGGTCTGCTGCCTCCATTTTTCTAACAACATTTGTTCATTTTGTGTCTCTCTGTCACATGTTGGTAATTCTTGCAATATGTCAAGTTTTTTCATTATTATTGTATTTATTTTGGTGATCTGTGATCAGTAATTATGACCCACTAAAAACTCAGAACTAGTTTACTTAAGGTATATACATTGTTTTTCTTTAAAGACATAATGCTTTTGAACAGTACAGTATAGTGTTTATTTTTTTATATGCACTGGGAAACCAAAAAAACAATAATAATTTGACTTAGTTTATTGAGATAATCTCTTTATTGAGGTGGTCTGGAACAAAACCCACAAGAACTCTGAAGTTTATCTCTACTGTACTATATACATAAAAGTTGCTAAGAGAGTAGATCTTAAAATTCCTTACGATACATGCATAAAAACAGTGGCAACTATATGAGATAGTAGATGTATTAACATTTTTATGTAGATTATATTGCAATACAGATGTATACCAATTTATCAAATTGTACAAAATTTACACAATGTTAAAAGTTTGCAATGTTATAAGAAATCATTTCTTAAATTTACAAATTATAATATGTCGATTATTTTTCAATAAAGCTGGAAAAAACTTTTTGTAGAATTAATCTATTTTTCAAAAAAGGAAGTAAGGAAGTAGAAACTGCAACTAACTCTGAAATAATAGAATATAAAATCCATTTTAGTTATATACACTGTGACAAAAACTATTACTTAGTTTACAATGAAGGAATACTTATGAAGCATGAAGGATGGTCTATAAATAAGGCTGAAAGAGCTCATTTTTAAGGTTTAAATTTAAAATCTTCTTTTGAGATACTAAACTGACCACCCAGTTTTCCAAACATAAATATCTTAACTGCATGAATTTATTTCATACAACTCTATAATCTAGTTTCATAAGAAAGCAGCATGCAAATTTTGAATAAGACAGACTTGCTTAAGTTTCTTTATGTTCAACAGTTTAGGATACTTCCCTAAAAATAAATAGAAGAAAAATCAGCATATTTATCATGATAATTATTATTCATAATGAGATTCATATTGAATTAGAAAATATATATCCTCAGGGGGGGTAAAGTAAAATGAAATTTATTTTGGTAAATGTGTCTATGAATAGTCAATACAATGCCTCAATATAAATGAATATTATCATTTTGAACAATTTAATTACTATTATTAGAATTATTATAAGTATAAAAATAGCTATCATTTTAGCATGGAATATGAGACTCTCATGCTCCATGCTTCATTACAGCCACACAACAACTCTGCATAATAAGTATTATCATCACCATTTCATGGGTGAAAAAACCGAGGAAACACAATTTAGATAACTGGTTTATGATTACATGGCTAGTAAAGATGCATCACACTAATTTAGGCTTTATGATTTCAGAATTGTACTCTTTCCACTGCACATTCTATTACTCTGTAAATACTTGGCTTGTTTTCATTTAGTTCTTCAATTTTATTCATGTGGTGGTGGCTTAAAGCTTCATTTAAAGGAAGCTTAAAAAATTCATTTAACCAAAAGCTCCCAAGAATTAAAAATGTCATGGATCTAATGTAGACATGGATATCATTAGTTAATGGGTAACTATATATTTTCCACTCTAGTGAGATAACAGAGTATTTTTCTAAGTTTCAGTCTCTGAGTGTTAAAAAGGACTTTGTTAAAATAGAAATATTTAGACAAAGGTGATCAAAAGTCTAGATCAGGTCACCTTAAGAGAAATATTAGGAAACTGAGGAAACCAATGGAGATTTGAACACTGAGCTATGATATAATGAAAGGTTTAAAGTATTTAGTAGAGTATAGAAAAGCCCTTTAAAGCCTGGTCCTAGCCTAGCATTGCAGCTTCTGGGATATCTGTCTATCTATCATCTATCTATCTATCTCTCTATCTATCTAGATATAAACTGGAAAACTTTTTTAACTTAAAGATTTTGAGAAATAGAACATAATCAGCACCATAGAAGATCTCTTTATGATAACAACCTAGCCCCTCCTCCCAGGTTGTTAATATTCTCTCTTATTTAATGTAACATTGTGCAAATATACCACTGCTGATCTGCTGTTATGAATGAAATAACTATAATCATCTGTTTGCATATCCTGGTGAAAATATTCATTTAGTTCCATGTTGTGTTTCTAGGAATGGACCAATTTTTTTTTATTTTTATTGTTAAGTTTTCTAAATATTGTACAACTTACCTCAAATGTTTTTATTATGGGCACTGTCATTCTTTCACATTCTTGCAAGACATTTTTACTGTTGCCCAATATGGTAAGTGTGTAATAGTATGCCATTCTAGGTTTTAATTTAATTTTAATTTTAATTTAATTCCAGATTCATAATAAAGATAAACAGTTTTTATATATGAGTGGCCATTTGGATTACCCTTTCTGTAAAGTACATGCTCAAATCTTTTGATATCTTAACATTGTGTCATACTGAATTCTTTAATAGTAGATTTTTGAATGAACTTTTAGCTGTGTAGGTCTTCTCTATTTTATTTTGAACTTGTTTTCATTTCAAAATCTTTATATTTATTTCCATAATCTGCTTTTATTTTGCTTTGTCTATTATCTATATATTTATATATTTATTTATTTATTAGCAAGCAAGAGAGAGCGAGCGAGCAAGAGTGCAGGGAGGGATAGAAAAAGAAGAGAAAAGAATCTTAAGCAGGCTCCAGGCTCAGCACAGAGCCCAACTCTGGGCTCTATTTCACAACCCTGACATCATGACCTGAGCCAAAATGAAAGAAATAAAATAAAATTAAGGTGTTAAATAAAAGGAAAAGAATTGGAGGTTTAATTAAGTGAGCCACCCAGGCACCCCTGTGGTATCTTAAATTAGCTGTCATATCTTTAAAGTTCTAGAGTATCCATTTGGTTCATTTATAAAATCTTTCTCAATATCATTTTTAGTGTCAGTTTTTTGTTCAATTTGCTTCCCCTCTCATTTCTTTGAGCAGAGTAATCAAGCCATTTTACAATCTTTATTGATCATTTTAATATCATACTTAATCCCATTTTGTCTATCAAATCTTGTTAATGGTTTTTCTTTGCGTGCTTTGTTACATTTTGCTATGTTCAAGACATTATATTTGAAACTCTTATTGAGTAGGGATAATTAAGAGCTATAATAATGGTATGGTCCTCCTTGGCAGGATTTTCTATTATATCTGAGACTCTACAAGACAATCATACTCCAAATTCAGTGACTGACTTTCTCAGTTTACACAGAAGGCAAGGCAGGCTATAGTCTTATTTCTGCTTCTCCTTGTGCTTTGGGGATCTCAACTTAAATTTGGGTTGTACCAAAGTCCTCAAACTTGATTGTTGCTGGATTTTGAATTTTGTTTCTCTAGTATCAAGAGTCTATTAAAAACACAGCTCAGTGTGTTTTAGCAGTTTCAAATGCTCTCATAGCTAAAATGGCTTCAGGGCATATATCTCTAGGCTCTCATTGTATTTCGTATTTTGGCCCAGTAATCCCTCACTTATTTTTATAATCATTCTGATATTTTTAACTTTAAAAGCTATTTTGTCTGGATTTTTAGTTGTCTTAAGTAGGAGTTTTTAGATCACCAGTACTAGAAGCAACAACAAATATACATGAAAATATCTGCAGTAGTTTATCACATCTTTATGGCTTCGAAGTTCCATAAGCTGAGGCATCCTTCTCTAATCACTTAGACAAACTCCAATTTACCTTTTAAAACAACACAAGAATTGCTTCATTTAAGAACATGTTCAGGGATGACTCTTCCCCACTGTGCTTACCAACATTCCCACACACTCTTTGCTACCCACACCTTGTTTATGATCTTTCATTAGGTATATCAGCATCACCAGGATTTTGCTCTAGTGTATTTTTGTCCTTTAGAGCTTTAATTAAATATCAATTCCATAGAAAGTCTGTCCCTTTTCTTTCAAACCTGGGTTAGTTATTTCTTCTCATCCTTTGTCAGAAGTTACTTTATTAGAGAAACTTACAGCTGTATTGTGACTTTGGAGCCTTTACAGTTTTTTGACTGGAAAAATCACCCACCCCTGAGATCTTTACACAGCTTCATAGCTGATATTATTCAGAAATCTGTTCAAAACAGACTTTTTAAGGGAGTCCTTTTCGGACCACTCAGTTAAAAAACCTCTTCTCAATCACTGCTCTTTTTAAAATGTGCTTATTTAGTTCAAATATGCATCACTATTAAAGAAAAACCAGTACAATTTTTTTTAAGTTGGCTTACCTATTATCTATCTCTCCCATTAAAATGATTCCTCTGAGCTGGGGTTTTGTTGTGCTCATCTTAGGCCAGGCACTCAATAAATTGTCTCTGAATGATTGAATTGTTTGACTCCCTTGCTAGATTCTCAACTTCATGAGGCCAAGGTTTGTTCTATTCAGTACTTCTTTATCCTCAATGTCTGTTATATTGCAGTCACTTACGTGACTAATGGGAAAAATCACAGAAAGAAAGAGTTAAAACTACAGAAAAACTCTGTAGGTTCAATAACACAAAGCTTTCTAAAATTATTTAGCCCAGGAATTGAATACTGGCTGCACTTTTGATTATTTTTTAAATGATATTGAATTTAATTTAAATGAAAATACTTGAATGGTAGAATAATTTAAAAATTAAAAAAGCAACTTGTTCCTTAAAGTAAGAATTATATAGGGCTTGCTTTAGGTAGCATAGACAGTTTCAAAATATTTATTCTTCCAATCCAGGAGCATGGAACATTTTTCCATTTCTTTGTGTCTTCCTCAATTTCTTTCATGAGTACGTTATAGTTTTCTGAGTATAGATTCTTAGCCTCTTTGGTTAGGTTTATTCCTAGGTATCTTATGGTTTGGGGTGCAATTGTAAATGGGATGGACTTCTTAATTTCTCTTTCTTCTGTCTTGTTGTTGGTGTAGAGAAATGCAACTGATTTCTGTGCATTGATTTTATATCCTGACACTTTACTGAATTCCTGTCAAGTTCTAGCAGTTTTGGAGTGGAGTCTTTTGGGTTTTCCACATATAGTATCATATCATCTGCAAAGAATGATAATTTGACTTCTTCTTTGCTGATTTGAATGCCTTTAATTTCCTTTTGTTGTCTGATTGCTGAGGCTAGGACTTCTAGTACTATGTTGAATAGCAGTGGTGATAATGGACATCCCTGGTGTGTTCCTGACCTTAGTGGAAAAGCTTTCACCTTTTGTCCATTGAGAATGATATTTGCAGTGGGTTTTTCGTAGATGGCTTTGATGATATTGAGGTATGTGCCCTCTATCCCTACACTTTGAAGAGTTTTGATCAGGAAGGGGTGCTGTACTTTGTCAAATGCTTTTTCAGCATCTATTGAGAGTATCATATGGTTCTGGTTCTTTCTTTTATTGATGTGTTGTATCACATTGACTGATTTGCGGATGTTGAACCAACCTTGCAGCCCTGGAATAAATCCCACTTGGTCGTGGTGAATAATCCTTTTAATGTACTGTTGAATTCGATTGGCTAGTATTTTGGTGAGAATTTTTGCATCTGTGTCCATCAAGGATATTGGTCTATAGCTCTCTTTTTTGATGGGATCCTTGTCTGGTTTGGTGATCAAGGTGATGCTGGCCTCATAAAATGAGTTTGGAAGTTTTCCTTCCATTTCTATTTTTTGGAACAGTTTCAGGAGAATAGGAATTAGTTCTTCTTTAAATGATTGGTAGAATTCCCCTGGGAAGCCGTCTGGCCCTGGGCTTTTGTTTGTTTGGAGATTTTTAATGACTGTTTTAATCTCCGTACTGGTTATGGGTCAGTTCAGGATTTCTATTTCTTCCTGGTTCAGTTGTGGTAGTTTATATGTTTCTAGGAATGCATCCATTTCTTCCAGTTTGTCAAATTTGTTGGCATAGAGTTGCTCATAGTGTGCTCTTATAATAGTTTGTATTTCTTTGGTGTTAGTTGTGATCTATCCTCTTTCATTCATGATTTTATTTATTCGAGTCCTTTCTCTTTTCTTTTTGATAAGTCTGGCCAGGGGCTTATCAACTTTATTAATTCTTTCAAAGAACCAGCTCCTCGTTTCGTTGATTTGCTCTATTGTTTTTTTGGTTTCTATTTCATTGATTTCTGCTCTGATCATTACGATTTCTCTTCTCCTGCTGGGCTTAGGGTTTCTTTGAAGTGTGTAAACCTGGCGATTCCTAGACATGTACCCCGTGGGATAAAAATATATGTTTATAAAAAATAAAAAATTTTAAAAAAAGAATTATATAGGGCATCTCTTCTAGAAGCAAAATTTTCAAATGTCAAACATCTGAAAGCATAGAAAGAGAAGTAAGAATGTGAATTGTACTTCAATGCTCTTCTCTTTATATTCAGCAAACAGCTACCTTCACACCTTTCCAATTTTTTCAACTCTTTTGACAAAGCCTTCAGAGGAGTTACTGCTGATGACAATCATCACAGCCTAACAGGAGAAATTTTATAAAGAAAAATAATAGCATGTTATCCCCAAATTGTTAAGGATATGGTGAAACTCTGTCGGATTCAAAGGAGGAATGTGCAATTCCATGCTCTATATAATAATAACTTATTTTAATAGTGGCTTTGCTATTGTTCAGATATATCCATTTACTGAAACCACTAACAAGTAATCAAAAACAAACAAATTAACAGGGGTTTGAGACAGGAATTATCTAATCTAAAATTAGCACATGTTCACAGATTACACAACACATATCCCAAGTACTACTATAGGTTTCAAGTAATAGTCAAAACAATAGTAAAAATTCTTCAGACCCTACCAGTCAAATCATAAATGGGACCTTAACTGTAAATCCTTATCTTTAGATCAAAGCGGGTAATTGGGTGCTGAAGATACATTATAGAACTAATATGTTATAGAACTCTGAAATGAGTCATTTATTCCACCACTTTTCCTGCACAGCTGCTGACCCATGTTTTGGTTCCTGGAAATAGCTGCTACCCTGTCATACTTCTTAAAAGCACATATATTGATAACTCGACTCATTCCTCCATTCCTCTGTGACTGTCACTGTGTTAAAATGTGGAGCCAGCTGACTCACTTGTGGTGGTAACTTGTAGAAATAATAAAGTAGATGAGTTTGCAAAGTATTTTGTTATTTCTAAAAATGCAAAAACCAAGTTACATTGAAATCATAAGGGGTGTTTCAGGGAGAGCTGTAGGATGTGGTTTCTTGTGTAATCCACAGAGATTAGCTCCAACACATATTTAAACTCTCCTCTAGGAACAACCTTAATGGTAAAGCAAGAATATAAACAGATGTATACACACCCTGGCACAAAATTTTCACTTATGTTTGGCTTCCTAGTCTCCTCGTGTTACTTATTTATCTTAACTTCTCTCTGAAATCAGGGAACACAGAATCTCAATCAGTTGACATTTTTCTACTGAATTACCCAATAGTCTGATCACACCCCTAAGACTTTTTTCAATTAGTTCACTCATAATCCCAAATCTGCTTTGCCTCCTCAGCTCAGTACACTGTAATTTGATTTCAAAATGAGGACAGTTGTCAGTAATGCCACATTCATTAATCTATTTTACAATTCTATGTACTTAGAACTATGAAAATATGTTAATAACATCCATTCCAATAAGCCACCCTAAATTTATTATCATGAAACAAGACCTCAAGAAAGAGAATTAAAAATCATCCATGTATTTGCAATTTATTGCAATAAAGCCTTTATCAATAGACTTCCCTGTGCACATGGTGGTCAAATTGCTGGTGAAAGCCAGCCAGATCTATTACAAGCTTTCTCATGGCTTCTAGGTACCCCAAGTGAGCCTTTATTGATACTGGGAAGGAATAAAGCAGAGAAGGGATAAACAGTGATGTAAGAATTGGCTAGACAAAAGTAATGACCCTCATTACAAAGTGAGTATTTTAAAGCAAAAGAGCCTGTTGGGAATATTGTTTTATGAAATAGTGGTATTTTTTTACTAACTTTTTAAAATTCAATTAGTTAACATATAGTGTACCATTAGTTTCAAATGTAGATTTCAGTTATTCATCCATAGCATATAATAGCTAATGCTCAGTACTTACTGTTATAGCTTCTTGAAAGCAGAATTTTAACCCACTGAGCCACCCAGGCGCCCTTGAAAGCAGAATTTTAGATCATATTTTCTGATTACTTCCATGAAGTACAACACTTTTCTGCTAGGAACCTTCAACACATACTGTTTGTTAGAGGAATTTCTTTAATAATAAATAAATAAGAATTTATTTAAATTTATAAATATATAAAACAAATAGGAATTTATTTAAATTGATTTAAATATTGCACGCTGTTTCATTGTTCATAAATAAGGTGATGATAGTATAGCCATTAGTTGGTAGCACTGATATATCACTTTCTTTTTACTTCTCAGTTCATTCTCTGTACACAAAATAGATACATATTTTAAAAGAATCTGAATCTGTGGCAAACTTTTAAAAAACCCTAAACAATAAAGTTTATCATTTTAAGTAATCTCAATTATCTTCCTCAATTGTGATAGTATATCCTTCTATCTAGGCCAGATATTGTATGAGGGATTTGAAGAGACATTTCCAAATTTCATTTTTCTCATCTGCAAAATGCTGATCATGATCCTACAATAAAATACACTTACAATTTTTTTATGAGAATTTATTTATTTATTTATTTATTTATTTATTTTAAGATTTAAATTATTTATCAGAGGGAGTGGGCGAGAGCGCAAGCACAGGCAGACAGAATGGCAGGCAGAGGCAGAGGGAGAAGCAGGCTCCCGGCCGAGCAAGGAGCCCGATGCGGGACTCAATCCCAGGACGCTGGGATCATGACCTGAGCCAAAGGCAGCTGCTTAACCAACTGAGCCACCCAGGCATCCATTTTGATGAAAATTTAATCTGTATAAACAACATATTTGCTGTAATGCGTGGTTCATGGAAAACATCTTATTTAATTATAAGCAACAACAGTATTAGAAATTAAGTAAATGTGTCTATAATATTTCAAGTTTTAACACATGATTCCAGTGCTTTGCCTTATTTTCTCAAATCCCTTTACCATTTTCACTGACAGAGTCAAATGTACTTTTTCTACTAGTAGCCAGCTCTTTGTCTTTTGTCAGATAGATGCCCTTGTGAATTATTTATAATAGAGATATTAGCAATAATAATAATAACAAATAGCAATGAAAATGTTAAAAAAAAAGTATTCTTAACTAATTAGGGTTCTTAGACATCAATTAGAGGAACCACCTCTGGCAAGCAAATTAATCTGCAAAACATTCCCAGAATTAACAAGTCAATCAGATACAGGGTTGTCCACAGAGTGAAAGGTGATCAAAAGGACTAGGTTTGGAAAATAGGTAAGGACAGTGAAAACAATGATCAAATTTTTGGGCAAAATTAATTCTTAGGTGTCCTTTCAATGGAGTCCTGGGCATTATGTAGCAGAAACTCTGGAGATTATCTCAATCCTTTGGAGTCACACCGTTTATTAGCTTGCTATTGACAAAGTTATTTACAAACTGTAGAGCAACAGGTTATAATATAGAAAACTGATGGTAATGCACAAGATTCTTGTTAACAATAATGCAAGTTAATGATTTTTCATTAGAAAACATAAATTCTATAACCCAAATTATGGGCCCAGAGCACTTCTGCTACACAACTCTACTTATATCCCAAAGTACCATGTGAACTAGTTTTAATATCTGCTTCTCTTATTAATTTTTGAATAAAAATTCTTGACACAAGTATTTTATAATTGTGTGATAATCATGCATTTAATTTCTTGGAGAAAAAAACACACTTTAGCATAACTATGTTCATTCACAGAACCAGCCTTGATAACACACTTCTATATGTTAGAAATGATATAATAAATGTAGAATATTGGGCACTTGTTTGGTATTCTTTGCCAGGTTTTGCACTATCTAAAATGAGATCAGTGAACTTGGACTGGAGTTAGTAGACATGGAAGAAAATAAAATATTACAGAGAAGAATACTCTGTGGTCCACAACCTAAACGGGCTGGGATTCCCATCATTTGGATCCCTGTAGCTTTACAAAAGTCAATTAAATTTTTGTATCTCCGATTAAAGTTGATTCCCCAGTACTTTTTCAAACATCTCTTGTAAAGTATTGTTTCCCAGAAAAAAGGGATTTTGCACATGTACCTGCCTTTGTCTCTGGTCATGATCTCAGTCAGGATCCTGGGATCAAGCCCCATATTGGGCTTCCTGCTCATTAGGGAGTATACTTCTCAGTCTCTCTCTGCAGCTACCTCCCCCTGCCCCACTCATGCTCTCTCTCTCTCTCAAATAAATAAATACAATCTTTAACTTTTTAATTAAAAATAAGATAAATAAAATAAAATAAAAAGTCTGGTCTTACTGCCCCATTTAGCTCCCTTTTTTTGAGTTGTATTTAAAGCAGCATGAGAGAACATGAGGCTCTCAAACTTTAAAAAAAAGGAAAAAATTGAGTTTTGTTAGGATTTAAGATCTTGTCTGCTAGACAAAAACGTTGGCTTTGTTAACATGTGAAAATTAACAAAAGAGAATAAGGTAGAATTCTAATAATTTTTGTAGAAATTAAAAATTTCCTCCAACCCAATTACATACAGACCCATTAAGTAAATTCATTCCAATGTCCCAAACCAACCTTTTCTAATAGTAATGCATCTGTGTAAACAGGGTCAACCCAAGGAATGTATAAAGATTATTATTTTTTTCCTGTATCTTCCACAGTCACATCTGGGTATATTGGTAGCAATATCCATCTTATAAGACATGATATCATAAGGAAGGGTATTCTGTCCATTTGGAATGACTGAAAATCATTGTAATTTTATCTTGGTGCAGTAACTTGAGATGGCACAGTGTGGGTTATGAATATATATATTTTTTTTTACTGGGAAGAAGAGATTATAGAGATATTGGTTATCCAAGAGAGACTGACAGGTGTTGATAGTTGCCAGGTCAATATCCATCTACTTTTTCCTTTAATATCAGAAAGCACTGAGGGACTGACAACAGGAAACTTAAAACAACATCAAATATTTTATTGTCTCTTTTCTAGTTACATTGTAACCATATGACAAAGTATCAGTCTTACAAGATATCATTCTCTTTTACCTCTATCTTTCTGCCAGAAATGTGGGCTTAATAGTGAGAACTCCAACAGCAATTTTTGCAACCGTGAATAAAAAGCCATGAAAACCTTTAAGATAGTTCACTGGACTTTCTTAAGACTCTGAACCAACACCCGAAAACACTCTCTGTAGTCCTCTTGTTAAATGAAAAACTATGGTTAAACCACTTTTGACAGTCTACTACATAAAGCAAAATGTAAATCTTAATTGAAATATGTTCTCTCAGCTGTGCTTAAGCAACTGAGTCCTGAGCTTTTCAGGTTTTCAGTCTGAAAGAGTACACCTCTGGTGCTCTGAAAGGGAAGAGAAAGGACGCCCTGTTCTCCATATAAATTAAAGAAGAGAAATCTGTGCATTTAAGTGGGCCATATAAAATTTATCAAGCAATTATCTCCTAACTCCTTCCTATCCAAATTACCTGATATGCTCTCCCTACTCCTTTATTCCACGTTACTGCCTTTTCCAGGATTCTGTATCACATCACAACATGTCTTCTGTTATTTCCTTCTTGCAAGCTAGATTTGTTTTCTCCATCTGAAAAAATCAACAATCATTGTGTATTTCAATTCCCATTTTCCTCAAATGCATTGATTCTTCTTATCTATTACTCGTTTCTCATACTCTGTGTCTTTGTCTTTATGGGGTTTGTACTTTGCTTTTCCCCATCCTTTACTGCCATTATATAATCAAATCTAATAGCTTCTTAGAGAAAGTTAAAAATTCCTGCATAGCCACAAGTGAACACAAAGTCACTGATTTTTAGCAAACCTATAAGATAGTCAGACATCCATTCAATTTCTTTTTTTTTAAGATTTTTTTTATTTATTTGACACAGAGAGATGACAAGCAGGCAAAGAGGCAGGCAGAGAGAGAGGAGGAAGCAGGCTCCCTGCTGAGCAGAGAGCCCGATTTGGGGCTCGATCCCAGGACCCTGGGATCATGACCTGAGTGGAAGACAGCGGCTTAACCCACTGAGGCACCCAGGCGTCCCTCCATTCAATTTCTTAACTGAGTCTCAAATGCATCCTGAGTTCTAACCTAAACCTAAGTTCTACTTCTTACACGTTGTTATATGACCAAACTCTTTCAGTTCAGTATTTTGTAACATTTAAATATTAATCAATTGATGCTTTTCTGTGAATTTCTATGAAAATAATTTGAATACAGTAGATTTATTGTTATATTTGTAGATTTATAATCAAATTTTCATCAGTTGAAGTTTTTGGAAATTTCAGATATAGTGATTAACCTAAAATGATACTGCCTCAAATACCTCTGATATCAAGGCCCAACACCTGATTATAGCCACACCTGTGGTGGATAGTTCCATGGGAAATCACAGTTATGTAACACGGATAGCATCTCATGTTCTCTCTCTCATTTTAGAATGTCTCCAACACAACCCAAAAGTGTAGGAGAATTAATGTCCTCCGAGGACAGCTCTCAGTGAAGTGGAAATAAGAACCATAGATAAAATTGTCAGTTTTCAGGTCTTCATGAGGACAACTTAAAGAAGTTTCTCAGGAACTTTCAGTAAAAGCAAGCCTTCATTTTCTATCCACAACAATTATATCAACAATGTACCTTTTTGACAAAGTTGCTTCTTCACTGTCTCACTTTCCCATTCTTTTCTACCTTGGATAATCCCCCAGATAAACTAACAGTACTCAAATCCTTTGTCCTACTCTTTGCTCTCAGGATAAATGGAGCCAAAAGACTTAGATTAATATCAAGTTCTGAATGGGATCTTAGAGCTATTTCTGTCCAGATTTTCATAAACATGGGGACCTTTGAATTATCAGGCTATAAATAAGTTCCAAATGGAGGGGGCAAAAGCAAAAAGTAGAAATTTTTATGTTTGATTTTTTAATCATGATTAAAATATTAACATTAAAAAGTGTGGATATTTGTAAAACAATGTCATAATGTAAGAAATAAGTTGCATAGTCCTTTAGAGAATATTAAACCAAGTGTTCAGGTGCCATCTAATTTCTTGTTTAATCCAGAACTTTGGTGTGCATTATGTTGAGGAATAGGATTTTGAAGTCCGGACAGACTAACAGAAAACTGATCCAAATGTGTGTGTTTATATTTCTGCTTTTGTTGTAAAAATCAAAGTGTGATTGCTGGTTTAAAATGGTAAAACTAATAATGTTCATGGACTCTATTATAAATTTTCTAATTGTATGGGAAGAATCCAAGAAAAATATAATTAGTTGATTTGCAAATCCTCAAAGAGCTACAGATTCAGGTAGTGGTATGTTCTGATTCAACAGCATCATAATGCTGCATTTTATATGTGTGGCTAATGGATATTTTCATGAATGTTTGCTAGCTAGTCAGCCAATACAGAGAAATATTAGGTAGGGTAATTACTCACAGTTGTGTTTAATAAAATGAGAGAAAATTATCAAATGACTCTAATAATAATAATCCTAGAGCAGGCTAAATAATTCAATGATAATTACAAGTATTAATCTAGCTTTCTTCCCTGATTATGACTCTTCTCTCCTTTATTAGAATGGGAGTAGCAGATTGTCTGCAATGAGTTGTGAAAAGCCAGCAGTGACTTTGGCAGTGAAGGCCTCCCATCAATTTTGATAGGTTAAAATGATTCTGGTTGGTCTTGAGTAAATGTGTCAATTTTTTTTTCTGTGTGTGTCATAAAAGAAAGAAGCAATAGTAAATTCTTGCTGTTATTCCATGGAGCCAATAAAATCATACTGCCAACAAGAGGCTGTTGACACCGTAAGTGTAGTTAACTTTCTTGAAATACTAGGCCTGGAAATAAAATTCCAATATTTCACATAACCTCTTTTTTTTTTTTTAAAGAAAAAAACAAAACAACTATACTGCTTACATTTAGGGCCCCGCTGTTGTGTAACTATTTTTGAACATGTCTACTGTAAATGTGTATATATATATTTTTTTCTGTGCAATAAATTCATTTAGAGATAAATTTGGATTGCAAATTATTTTGGGGGAGGCATGGTATTTGTGGCTAGTTTTACAAGTTAAAAGGACTAAAAGAAAGAAGAAAAACATTTTTCATTACAGCATATTTACATCTGTCCAAAGTACTTATTTACTATAACACTGACTAATGTATAATACTGTACACAAAGAAAGAAGTTAAATGAGTTATAATTCATTCGAAGTATAGCTGGCCATTTTAAAACTTACCACTGCATCTTTCTGGTATGAAATGTGATATCTGGCAATCTGGTCCAGTTCATTACATCAGGTCATTTGTATGTTCTTATTACCATTTTGATAGCATAGCACATTTTGATAGCATAGACATTTTACAATGGAACTATGATGCATATATTTTCAAAAGTATAGACATACATGAAGCTATGAGGTCAAAAAAGATGAATGTCCGTAGTACCATATAGACTCAACAAATAAAAGTATCCAAGGCTCTGAGTGAGATTTATGAATATTGTATAAGATTAGGCCAACATGTGGTTTTGATATAAATAATCTGTTCTTAAATTAGAATTACAATCGTTGAGTACAGTGTTGAAAATGGCAGATAGATTTTAGCACTCTTTGCTCACTAAGGGAAACGGAAAAATGTTTAGTTTGGTCAGATTTTCACTTAACTTCTGAAAAGAGAGAACCCTTCTGAAATAAGAATCCTTAAAGATATAACCCCCTTGGCACAAGTTTTCAAGAAACTTGTTTGATGTTGTAGACAATTATATGGCACATGTACTGTTCTAGATGCTTCATGCCAATAATATGTAAGCCATACCAAGGCTACATATTCATATAGAGATGTTCCTCAGCTTACAAGGGGGCTATGTACAGAGAAACACGTAAAAAATTGAAAATGCTTTTAATACCCCTAAACTATGAAATATCATAGCTTACCTTAACCTTATTTAAACATACTCAGAACACTTACATTTCCCTGCATTTGGGCAAAATCATCTTAAGCAAAGCCTACTTTATAACAAGGTATCAAATATCACATGCAATTTATTAAATATTACACTTAAGAAAAGAAGAATGTTTATATATAGAATGGTTGTAAGTATATCAGGTGTTCACCCCTGTAATCTTCTAGCTGACTGGGAGCTGTGGCTCACTGCCCCTGCCCAGCATCACAAGACGGCACCATACCACATGCCACTGGCCCATAAAAAGACCCAAATTCAAAATTCAAAGTACAGTTTCTACTGAATCACTTTCACTTTCACATCATTGCAAAATATATCATAAGTTGCATCATTGTAAATCAGGAGCCATCTTATTTGAAAGTTAAATCACAGTCACCCATATACACACACAAAAAAGGCCTTCATGTAGGGCCATCTATGTATCTCTAAACAACATAGCATGACATATCAACAGCAAAAAATGGATGTGAAGGGGACAATTGCTTTGCGTCAGTACTCTGAGCAGTAACATACATGGCCTTACTCACCTAGCAGAACTCCAGAGCTAGCTGTCGGCAAGGAATTTTACAAATGTTTGCTGAACAGATTAAGCACTATTATTTTTAAATTAGTGTGCATGTCTGTTTTCTAAAGATATGTTAATTTATTCTATTGACTTATTACAAAACCCAATAATTTCCTCTTATTTAAGTGGCAGGAAAATAGAATTCTTTTTAATTTAAATGAAATGGCTTTTTAGGGAAAATATACCGAAAATTCTGAAACTTGTATTGCTTATGAATCTTTTATTGGAATCCTTATCAAGTTGTATTTTTCAAGATTTTCCTAAATAATCTTCAATGAATTGAAAATATTTGGGGGATTTTATTGAAGGCTATTAACACACAATTTCACTTTGTTAAATATAGTGCTAAAGTTTCAACCAAAACTTTGTGTCTTTTTTTTTTCCACTACCACATCCTCCATCTACTGACTGGATTCTCTCCCCAACTAGCACATATATACCATTGTCTATATTTAGGATAAGTAAGGGTCATCTTTTATCTTTATTCTACTCGTCGTATGCTTCTGAACTTGTTGAATTTTAATATAGTCACACCATAAGCATCACATATTTGATTCCCCTTTAAGTAGTAAACAGTGCCCAACCAGAGCATACCTTCAAAGCTATCAATATACTTACTCTGATATATTATTTTTGTAATATAGATGTCCATCAACAAATGAATGGTATATATATATATATTGTATATATTGTATATATATATAACATATATATATGTATATATAACATATATGTATATATGTATATATAACATATATACAATATATATATATATATATATATATATATATATATATACACAATGGAATACTATGCAGCCATCAAAAGAAATGAAATCTAGAGGGTATTATGCTTAGCAACATAAGTCAATCAGAGAAAGACACTATCATATGATCTCTCTGATATGAGGAAATGGAGGTGCAATGTGGGGGGTTTGGGGGACAGGAAAAGAGTAAATGAAACAAGATGGGATCGGGAGGGAGACAAACCATAAGAGACTCTTATTCTCATAAAACAAATTTAGAGTTGCCGGGGTGGTGAGGAGGGTAGGGAGAGGGTGGTGGGGTTATGAACATTGAGGAGGGTATGTGCTGTGGTGAGTGCTGTGAAGTGTGTAAACCTGACGATTCACAGACCTGTACCCTTGGGGCTAATAACACATTATATGTTAATTTAAAAAGAAGAAGAAGAAGAAGAAGAAGAAGAAGAAGAAGAAGAAGAAGAAGAAGAAGAAGAAGAAGAAGAAGAAGAAAAGACTACTATAAATCCAATGCTATCGTTTTCAGCCAAGACTGTGTAATCAGGCATATTTTATTAAAGGAACCAAGTAAAATGATGGTCGAAAATTGGAATAACAGAAAACATAAAAATCAGAGATTTTAAAAAGAGATATGGGACAGTGTAGAAAATATAGTCAATGATATTATAATAGTGTTATATGGTGACAGATGGTGGCTATATTTGTAGTGATCATAGAATAATATATGGAGATATTGAAAACCTGAAACCAATGTAACACTGAATATCAACTATACTCAAATAAAAAAATAGTAAAAATAAAACATTTTAATTTAAAAAGATAAAAAGAGGGACAAGAATTTGAAAAGTGAATTTCAAAAAGAGT
The DNA here is from genome assembly GCF_030435805.1 of Mustela lutreola. NCBI lineage: Eukaryota > Metazoa > Chordata > Mammalia > Carnivora > Mustelidae > Mustela > Mustela lutreola. The sequence goes on along the minus strand of NC_081308.1, from coordinate 52,687,586 downwards.
AAAGATGAGGCTAAGACATACTCTGAACCTTGAGGAAAACACCATTTTGAAAATTCTTCCCATTTTGAGAAAACTCAAATGAATCAATACCATAAAAGAACCCATTCTAACTGAGAGACGTAATGAATTCTCAAGAAATAATTTTATGACAGGATAATTCTTCCCTATGAAACAGCATACAGAAAACAGGGGAAACACCTGGAAGCAAAATAAACTATACTGAAAATAAGAATTAGGAAAAAGATAAATGATGAAAGATAAGAAAATTATACCTGTGACAGAGACCTAGTGAAGAGAATTTTTAGCTTGTGGTTTAATGTTTTTGAGGATAATCTAGAGTTCATAACTGCCTTTAGACAGGCTGGTTGTAGGCAGTTTAGGCAGACCCCTAAGACAGGCCTACTTTGGGCAGGTGGTGTTGGAGGAGGCCATTGGGCTGGACAAGGACAAATCCAACCATTTGACTAAAGTGTCTGTGAAGATGTTGAAGTCAGATGCAACAGAGAAAGACCTGTCAAACCTAATCTCAGAAATGGAGAAGATGAAGATGATTGGAAAGCACAAGGACACCATCAACCTGCTGAGTCCTGCACACAGGATGGTCCTTTGTACACTATCATGGAGTATGCCTCCAAAGACAACATACAGGAGTACCTGCAGACCCAGAGGCCTCCTGACCTGGAGTACTGTTACAATATCAGCCACAATGCAGCAGAGCAACTCTCCTCCAAGGACCTGGTATCCTGTGCCTATCAGGTAGCCTGAGGCACGGAGTACCTTGCCTCCAAGAAGTGCATACACCAAGACCTGGCCACCAGGGAAGTGCTGGTGACAAAGGACAACATGATGAAGATCTCAGACTTCAGCCTTGCCAGAGATATCACCACATCAATTACTATAAAAAGACAACCAAAAGTGGACTGCCTGTGAAGTGGATGGTCCCTAAGGCCATGTTTGACCAGATCTACATCCACCAGAGTGACGTCTGGTCTTTTGGTGTGATCTTGTGCGAAATCTTCACTCTGGAAGCCTCCCATATCCTGGAGTACCTGTGGAGGTGGTTTTCAAGCTGCTGAAGGAGTCATTTGATGGATAAGCCAATAACTGCACCAGAGAGTTATACACAATAATGAGGGGTGGCTGGCATGTGGTACCTTCAAGCTGCTGGTAGAAGACCTGGATCATCCTGTGGCCTTGACCTCCAACCAGGAGTACCTGGACCTGTCCTTGGCCCTGGAACAATATTGTCTATGCTTTCCCAACACCCAAAGCTCCACCTGATCCTCAGGGAAGAATTCCACCTTCTCTCATGAGCCGTTGTCCAGGGAGGCCTATCTGCCCTGACACCCAGCCCAGCTTGCCAATGGTCGACTCAAATGACTAGTATCCCTATTACTCCTGTCCAGATTCCATCATAAGCCGTAACCCTTACCCCCCACCCTCCATGCAAGACTCACTGCCTTCTCATTTGTCCTTTTCCTATTGGCAGGAGCCAGCTGCCTACCTGACGCCTTAACCCCTTGAATTTCACCTCTCTTCCCTTTCCTCTTCCTCCTCCTTACAACCTGCTCATGAAAGAAAGGAACAGAGAGGCAGGTACTTGCTCGTGGCTACTTCCTTCCCTCCCATATGTTGGACCAAGGCCCCTCCCTGTCATCTGGTACTGCCTGGACGTCGAGGGAGTGGGGGTGAGTCATGCCAGTGAAAGCTGTCGGAGCTCTCCTGTTTTGGTTTTGTCTGCTTAACATAACATGTAAGACTGAGTTCTGGTGGCAGGGTCCTAGTCCTTGGGGCTATAGCACTAGCGAGGGGAGGTCAACTGCTCTGGGCCTTGGCTAAGAGCAACCCCTGCTCCAGAGATATGGTGCCAAGGGCTTATTAATTTCGATACTAATTTCCTTTGCTGACCAAGTACCTGGTATCAAAAGATGGGAAGGCAAAGACTGGAAGCAGTGTTGTGACCATGGGGTCCAGTCCCAAACTATGAAGAAAACACAAAGTGTATAAATCTGAGTAAGTATATATTTACACACCTTTTTGAATAGGTTGTTATCAAAGATTTAATCAATGGGTAATATGCTCCTCGTGGCTGGGAAGCATCCATTGCCATATATTAAAAACAAAGAAAAGAGGTGTCTGGGTGGCTTCCTCCATAAGTGTCCCTTCTTTTCAGGTCACGATCCCAGGGTCCTGGGATGGAGCCCCACATTAGGCTCTCTGCTCAGTTGGAAACCTGCTTCTCCCTTTCCCTCTGCCCTGCTTATAGTTCCTCTTCCTGTCTCTCTGTCTGTCAAATAAATAAAATATTTTTAAAAAAAAGAAAGAAAAAATGTTTTTAAAAAGTCTTTTTTTTTTTTAAATTTTCTAGGGGTGCCTGGATGACTCAGTTGTTTAAGCAGATGTTTGCCTTTGGCTGAGGTCATGATCCCAGTGTAAAGGGATCCAGCCCTGCATGGGACTACTTGCACCCCAAGGAGCTTGCTTCTTCCTCTCCCTTTGCACGTGATTCCCCCTGCTTGTGCGCTTCCTCTCTCTCTCTCTCTCTCTCTCTCTCTCTCTCTCTCCTGCTGTCAAATAAACAAAATAAAATCTTTTACTAAATAAATAAATTAATTAAGTTCTAAACCTACTTTCAGTTTAGGTCCCTTAACAAAAATTGCTACTGCTTCATTTAAAAAAAAAAGATAATTTAGAAAGTTGCTTCCAGAGTTAAAAAGCTGTTTTGTTTCTTTGTCAGGATTAAATATAGAAGTGCTTTAAAAAGTAAAAGAAAAAAATATGCTATATTAACACTAATCACACTGTAACTTTGGTGGTTATATCAAGATAATGAAAAGTGATTTTAAAGCAAATTTCATTGTCAGACATAAAGATCAAGTCAAAATTACAGAAGAGTAAAAGGATGAATTCATCGGGGTGTATAATAATTCTTGACTTTTAATACTTAATAACAGATTTGGGGATATATAGGGAAAAACTAAGAACAAAAATCATAACTCCTACCTTAGAAGAGAAATGGAAAAAACTTTCAACACCTTTATTTTAAGATTTTATAGACAAATGGTCATCAAATTGGTAAGATATATAAGACTTGAGCAAAATTATCAACTAACTAGATATGCTTGATATTACAGAACACTCCCAACAACCGCAGACTACATATATCTTAAGCCATGATTTTCTTTGCAAAGGTCAACATTGATAATGTTCTAGTCATACCTCCGTGTACCAGGAAAGAAGTAGCATATTTCTTGAAAGACACAGCTATCAAAGTTCCATTGAGAAACCGTAAAGATGGAGAAGGGATTTGCAAATTATATATCTGATAATGGACATCTACTCAGATTATTAAAAAATGAATAAATATTTAAAAACCTTACTAATTAACCAAACAGAGTATCCAATTTTACATGTGAAGAAGATAATTGAAGAGACATGTCACCAAAAGTATATGGATGGCTTATAAGCACATGACAAATTTGTCAACATTTAGACATTAAAGAAATACAAATTAAAATCATAATGAGACATGCTTACATATCTATTAGAATGGCTAAAATTATAAAGGCTAATTGTACTTCGTCTGAGCTAGATTGAGAAGCAACAAAAAATTTAAACTGTTGTTGGCATATATCATGATACAACCACTTTGGAAAATAGTTTGAAAATTTTTTTTAAATGCAAAATATGTTGCAGTTACACAAATAACCATTTTACTTCTAGGCATTTAACCAAGAGAAACAAACCCTATGTTCATACAAGGACTTGTATATGAATTTCATAGCAGCTTTATTTTTAAGAATTGAAAACAGTGGAAATGTTCATCAATGTCCATCAATAGAGCAAAGACAAATTATGATATATTCATTAAAGAGATTACTATTCAACATCAAAATGAACTATTTACAATTGGAGGTTCTCAAAGTAATGATGCTGAGAAAAGAAAAGTCAGGCAATGAATAGTATATACTGTGTGATTCCATGACTATAAAAAATCTAGAAAATACAAATTTATATATAGTCACAGTCATCAAATATATTGGTGTGATTTTAGTGCCTTCTTCTGTGCTCCCATAGCTTCCTACACTTGGATCTCCGAGCATTTGTTACACCATGTGAAAATATGAGCTCTTTTTCTTTATTCTGTCTTACTAGAATAAGAATCCTTGAAATTTTATGGACATTTGAACTCTCAGTTATTAGCAGAAAATCTATCACACAGTAAGTTTCCAAATATAAAAGCCAGAGTTTTACAATGACTTCTAAGCTTTTACATGATCTAGCCACTCATTTAACCTCTGTCCCTGCTACTCTTCAGTCACTCACTGTGGTCTCCTTGCTATTCCTCAGATATGCCAGGCATGATCCAACCTTATGGCCTTCAAGGTAGCCAATTCCTTTGTCTGGAGTGACCTTATTGCTGATAGTTCTGGGCAAATTCATCACCTTTCCATACCTTTGTTCAATTGTCAGCTTCATTGTAACTACCCTGATCTTCCTATTAAAATTTTTAACTCCCCATCCCCTGCCTAGCAACCTTGATTTTTCTCACCCTGATCTAATTTTTCTTTTTCCCCATTGTACTCATCATTTTTGAATGCACTATGCAATTTTTATTAAGGTTTATAGCTTTTAATTGTCTCACCCATTAAAATAAAAGTTCTACAAAGCCAAGTATTTCATTTACCAGTGTAGTCTGAAGTAATATCTGCCATATAATAGGTTCAATAGACAATTGGTAAATTTCAGAATAAATTAATGTTGAGAGTGTACTGAATTTCATAAGTCATTTCAATATTTTTTTCCAAAAAGTAAACTATGTAAAACATACCTTAAATTTACTTTCAAAATATTTTATAGCATATAATGGACAATATACATAAGCCTTAAAGAAACAATCATATAAATAACCATTTCATACCTACTTAAAAATTGCATAATGCCACACTCCTAGATCCTCTCTGAACGCTCTAAAATAACCCTTCAAAGGAAATACATTTTTAAAAATAACAGATTTTTTGGCAAATAATTTAATAAAATAAAAGTTTCATTCATCTATGTAGATCATAATAAATGTTTTTAATAAGCATGAAATTATAACTCTGAAGTGTTCTAAAATGAAACCACCTGCTAAGGGTGAGAGAACAAAAATAATCATCACTTTTCCAAATAAGAGGAATTTATTACCTTTGAATCAAAGCATGTGGATTTGTTCAAACTGGCAATAAAGGAATATGGAAACACAAACCATAGAAAGTCATATTTTAGATTTCTAAAAGACTTCGAAGTGAAGAGTATACATTTTTTAAATGCTACATAATGCTACATAATGACAAGATGACAGGTTGTGACAAATAGTATTTTAAAAGCTCTACTCAGAATGGAACAGAAGGTGTCATTTCCCTATAATTTTATATATGTCATTAATTTACTATATCTGGATACAACATATTACCAAACAGATGTTCATCAAAGACTAAATCATTTTTAATGGAAATAATAATTTGAACCTACATCTATTAATCATTTTTTCGATCTAACATTTATAGTCTCTCTAAACATTTTATCAGTTGTCGACAAAATTAAAAAAAATAGGATAAAAAGTCGTGTTTGGAAAGGTAGATATTTTTCAAATTTGCACTTAAATGAAAATATTTGCTGATATTTTTAAAACTTTAAATGTAATTTTATATAAATCTGACCTATCAGATGATATAAAATTTTTGGAGAAAATACGACATATTTTTTTTTTATCTTTGTTGAAGGTATTAATAAAGAGCAACTGTTTGTATTATTTGTATTGTGATATCTTAGTTAATAAACATGAATAACGGGTATAAAATATGTTTTTTTAAATTTTATTTATTTATTTGACAGAGATCACAGGTAGGCAGAAAGGCAGGCAGAGAGAGAGGAATGGAAGCAGGCTCCCTGCTGAGAAGAGAGCCCATTGTGGGACTCAATCCCAGGAACCTGGAATCATGACCTGAGCTGAAGGCAGAGATTTTAACCCACTGAGCCACCCAGGCGCCCTAAAATATGTTTTTTTATATAGAATTATAGTTCTTGCCAAAATATGGAACTAGCTGGAACTGAATGCCTCCTTCAAAGTCAGCTCTGGAGAAATTATGCAAGTGTAATATAGAACTATTTCAGATATTAACCAAAAACAAAGAAATGATGATAAATTCCTTAAAAGACTCAAAGTTGCTCTTGACTGGTATGTTTCAAGCTCTATTCCTGGTTTGAGGACAGGTTTTAACAGGCCTGTCACTGTAGAAATCAGCTGGATGTTTAGAGGCTATCAGAACTATGCAAAAACCTTGAAGGGGTAAAGACTTGAAAATTCTTTAGAGAGATTGGCTCCCTAAGGCATTATTCCTCCACACATTTTCCTCCAAACAATTAAGGCTGATGGATGAGGGGCACCTGAGTGGCTCTCTCATCACGTGGGTAATGGGTTAAGCCTCTGCCTTCATCTCAAGTCATGGTCTCAGGGTCCTGGGATCCAGCCCCACATTGGGCTCTGCTCAAAAGGAAGCCTGCTTCCCTCTCCGCTTGCCTGCCTCTCTGCTTACTTGTGATCTCTCTCTCTCTCTCTCTCTCTCTCTGTGTGTGTGTGTGTGTGTCCAATAAATAAATAAAATCTTTTAAAAAAGGCTGATGGATGATAAATTATGAAAACTGCTCCCTCCAAATGATGCTTCTTCATAAGGATTTAAGAATTTAAAATTGTAAGAATTTAAAATTGAAACTTGATCGTAGGATTTACCTTATAGAATAACATCAAGTGAAGGCAGTTATTATTAGTTCTGAAGTATTTGTGATTCTGAATTCTTCGCCTCATTAGTAAATTTATTTTTAAATTCTTCCATGGAGTGGTGATTGGCCTTCAGTCTTTCATTGATGCACATCATTGGGTCAAATGAGATGTGTGTACCCAGAACTATATATAATCTTCTTTGTATTTCATTGGAGATGGCATTGCTGAGTTTTGTTCAATTGGATTTGGACAGATGTTTTAAGAGTCACTTCTAGAGTTGGCCCTGGAGAATATCTTCCTTTTTTTCTCTTCCTGATTCTCTGAAAAACCTTGACTAATTCACATTATCACAGTGATATCACAATTCAAGTTTTTCCAAACACTATAGCTGCAAAATAGAAGGAAGCTACTCAGAATGTAATGCTATTGTGAATGATTGAGAAAGAAAACATTATTATAATTAAGCTACCAGGTTTCAATGTATTTTATTGTTGCTTAGAAAATCCTAGCATACCCAGACTTTACAGAGATTTGATGATCCTAAGAGGAGCTGAACTCATAGACCAAAATAACTATGCACATAAAAAGCACAAACACTTACCTAAAAAAGATGATGTGGTTAACTTGATATGGCAATCCAAGTGTTATTGGAACAGGAATTTAAAAAAATAGCTTAGGGGTGCCTAGGTGGCTCAGTGGATTAAGCCACTGCCTTCAGCTCAGGTCATGATCTCAGGGTCCTGGGATCAAGTCCTGCATCAGGCTCTCTGCTCAGCAGGGAGTCTGCTTCTCTCTCTCTCTCTTTCTCTCTCTCTCTCTCTCTCTCTGCCTGCCTCTCCCTCTACTTGTGATCTCTCTCTCTGTCAAATAAATAAATAAATAAAATCTTAAAAAAAAGAATAACTGTACTTTTAAAAAATAGCTTAAAAGTATATGATATAATAATGATATACATATACAAAGAAAAGAAAGATACTATACTGTGAATATAAATTAAGTGAAAATTGTTGAAATAAAGAATACAATAAATGTAAAATGAATAAATGAGTTGGGACAAACAAACAAACAAACAAACATATTAATGACTTCTGCCCAAATGCAGCAGAAGAGAAAAAAAATAAAGAAAATATTTAAATAAGTACTGAGATAAATTTTGGAGAATTAAAGAAAGATGAAAGATACCAGACTTAAAAGAATGCCAACCATGAGAAATCAGAAACAAAACAAAACAAAAACCACACACACAAAAAACCACTCATATATATTATGGTGGGTTTTAAGAATATCAAAAACAGAGAAGAGCATAAATGATGCCCAAGAGAAAAAAAGATCACCTAAAATGTACAAGAATAATACTGACAGCAGAATTCTCAAGAGTAATAGCATATAAAGGAGACAGCTGGGTGTTTGTATAGATGGAAAAGATATTTGAAACTAGATATTATACATCAAGCCAAATTATTGATTACATTTGAGAGCACAGTAAAAATACAATGAAGCATGTTAGGTCTTAGAACATTTATCACACAGAGACACACATTTTAGAAAACTTCCTTGGAGGACAGCTCAATTTAGATAGAGAAAACAGAATTATGTACTCAAAGGCATATTTGAAGGAAGGATTGTATATAGTCTGCACTGCAAATATTCTTTAATCCTTATGTTCTGAATTTCCTAAATTTAAGAAGTATTTGTTCAAATATTTATCTTTAAATAAACCCTAGAAGACTTTTTCTTAGATTCTGGAAAATAAGTCCATTTGGATACAGATCTTTTTGTCACTGATGGAAATTTTGATAGCCCTTAACTGTGGAATGCCTAATGTATTGTTACAGCAATTGTGATTTGCCAATACATGGGTGATTTGTGTGTTGTGTGTGTTTATTTTTATTTTAGATGGTTTTACTCTTCTATGAGATTTTTAAGTAGACATAATTTTAATAAATTATGATTTGTTGAAATTTATCTGAAGTTATATATAATAAAATGAAATTTGTGTGAACTAAAGAAGTGCGTCTCCATTTTTTTTTTTTTTTTAAGAGTAGACTGGTCTTTAAAAATAGTCCAAAGAAGTATATTATATTCATTATTAAATTTGATAATATACAATAAAGTATTTATGGTCATATGGAACCATATCAAATTCTAATATTCATTCATATTAATAATTACCAAAAGAGGAAAAAAGGATATTTTTCAAAATGAAAATTAGGGTATTTTTCAGAATATGATATAGTGTTATTCACTGAACAGAGGGAACAAATGTCAAAGTTTAACACAGTTTACAGAATGTTTTAACATAAATTGAAATTTAAATCTGACCAAATTTCACAGTTTTAAGTAAAATGATAGCACTTTTTATCCTTGAAAAGTGGTAAGTGACCCAAAACATTGCTTAGAAAACCAAATTTAACACTACACTAGTCTGAGATGGTTAAGTTATGGTACAACTTGCCATTGTGTATCATCAAATGGTATATTTTTTTTCTTTTGGTCTTGTCATTATATTTTATTTTAGCCATTCTTATAAGTGTGTAGTGATATCTCAATGTCATTTTAATTGCATTTCCTTGATGTGTAATTATGTCAAAATATATTATTTTGATGTTTAATGTTCTGAGCTTCTTCAGTTCAAGACCATGAAGCCACTTAGGAAAAATACAGTTGCAGATGCACTCCTAGACCAACACTTATATAGAAATAAGAAGAAACATTACAAAAAAAAAAAAGAAGAAGAAACATTACTACCCATTCCAACACAAAATAGATTTGTTATGCAGTAGGGATTTTATAAATTACCTGACACAACTTATATAGTAAGATGAAATGGGACAGGTGGCTTCTTGCAGCTATATGCAACATCATTTTAATTTCAATTTTCAGTATAATTTTTCCAAGGTATATAAAGAATATATATTTAATATAAATTGTGAACATTTTAAACTCTGTATATGGAAATTAATCAATTTTAAGTTTATAACAATCAAAATTAATGGAAGTTTATTTTAAATTAGTTAGCTTTCTCTGCATTGCTGGACAGAATAATCAAGAATTGGTAAGAAAAAAATAATCTCTGTAAAATTACCAGGGGTGCATTATAAAGTGTTCGGTAACCGATCAAACTCACAATTTGGACTGAATGGCAAGTGATTTTTAAAATCTGGAACTCATTGTCAATTTTTTTTCTTCATTGTGTCTTAATAAATTACTGTGTTCATTTGCATGGAAGTGAAGTAAAAGGCACGACATTTCATCTCAACACTAACACTTTTAACTGGCAACTCTGAATGTGCTTTACAGCAGTGTAACAAAGTAAAGATCAATGATGTTTCATGTAATATTTGTTATAACTCTCAAGGAGATAGGGAGTTTGTGCAAAAATGCAAATCACTTTGCGACTAAACACATTGTTTATTTCAGCTAATTTTAAGAAAATATGCTAAGACTCTCTCAAAAAAGGAAGCAATGATTTAGGTTTTCCTTCAAACTCCTTATCTAATCCTGAACCAACAGCACATAGTTCAAAGAGCAACTAATTTGAGCAGCTCCAATTTACACGTTTCCTAACAATGCTTAATTTAGTGAAATTTCTGTCCAATTATGTTAATTTGATGTAGTGAAAGACAAACATTCAAAAAGATCATCCTTAATTTATATAGATTGCCAAACTCTGCATTTTCTGAATAACGCCCAGGAAAGTATTTTCAAAAACAAACAAACAAACAATGCCAGACCCACTATTAGGTCATCTCTAGGCAGAAAGTGACTCAGAGCCTACATTACTCTCTCCATGAAAGTATACTGTAGGCACTGAAACTACTACCCTGAGTCTGTGCTATCAAATTCCTTAAGTTAGAAAGTTTTAAAACCAGTCTGTGTGGGAGTATTTTATTTACAGATAGAGACTTGGTTGTTTATACATTTTCATACTTGATTTTTAGGGTGTAATAACTATGTTTTAAAATTCATGGTGGTTTTGAATACTGTTGGATAATGTGCTAAAATGGTATATCCATTCCTCCTAGGAAACAGAAATTATAGAAAGGTAGTGCTTTTCAGATCTGACATCTTTGAGTCACTGCAGTTTCAGTATAAATGCAATAGGAAAAGTGACATTCATGTTTATGATATTTTCTATAAATAAATTAGAATGTACTGGAGGCCTGATATAAAGTGGGATGACTAAACTTCAGTAAGATCTTGTTTTCAATTCAAAATAAATTTTAAATTGAATTATGCACCTCTAAGTTCAGAGACAATAAACATTAACCAACACAATTAATAAGTTCTATTTCTTGAAATTTCGGGAACATTGATAGTCTCACCAGTAGGTATGAACAACAGCTAAAATTTTTGGTCATGGATTCTTGCTAAAATATCACTTTCCCAAAGAAAATTAATGTTATGAATTTTCATTGATTGTTATTGATCATGAAGAACATAACAACCACGATAAAAAGAGTAGGAAAAACATGATATCTCATCTGTAAGGGCATGTGGAAAGTAGGAAATGCTAATAAAAATAACTACCATTATTTCCTAAGTTAACATAATATAACAGAACAAAAATATTTCATAACAATATTTTCTAGCCTCATCTGATAACTCTTTTCTACATTCAAGTTTAAAGGTTGAGGCATGTGATATATATTACACAAAAACCATCCCAAGGAATTCGTTTAAAAAAAAAAAAACTCTTAATAAAGGACAAATCCAAAGGAATTTCTTTTCTAATTTAATTAACAAATTATGAATCGACTTACCTATTTCATCACAGTGTATCAGGCACCAATAATATTTTTTGATCATCATACCTGATGCAATAGTTACCATCTTTCAGACATACTGATCACGAACAAGCAAATAAACAAGAGCACTGTAGCTTAAGATCTACCTGCATAAATATAGGACTACTTCAGACAATCTCTTCACCACAACATAGCAATGAATAGAAATCATACATGCTCTGTAATGGACATACAGATGAGATAGAAGGGGATGGGTGTTAATATATGCAGAATCTTTATTAATTACATTGTAAAACATAATATGGAAAAACAGAATACAATTTTAGAAATACCCAGGTCACCATCATTGTTTTATTTTTATATGTGTAGATAAGGAGTTTAGTAAACAACCCATGACTATTCAACTTCTTATATTTTGAAAATTTTAGCAAAAGTAACAAACCTAGCAACTAAAAAATTGTATCTATCTGCAAAATACAGCTTTTCCAGCATGGTAGAGGAAAAGCAAAACAAAATAAGTAAGAAAAGTTTAACATTTCACAAGAGTTTTACTTTTATTTTTTTATTTATTATTTTTATTTATTTACTTTTATTTTCTACTTTATTTTAATGAAAATGTCATGACCATAATGTAAGAGCAGAATTAAACCAACATGAGAAATTATCTTTTCATAAGTTATAATAAACTAGCTTGGTGATGAATTAAAAAATTATATTACAAACTTTAGTGTTCTTGCAGTATGTATCACTTCATAAACAAATGAGTCAGGAGTCATAAACTAATGATGATTCTAAATGTTATTTAGAGAGACATTCTGTTCTTAATATATTTCAAATATTCTACACAAGGCAAAGTGGATCCAAGTAATCTGTAGGCAAAGTAAGATTTCAGAGAAGTATATATTTTCAACAGTATTTATAAAATATTATCTTTATGTAAGGCATCATCCTGGACTTTGTGGAAAACATACAAAGGAGTAAGAAGTGGCCCTTCAAGAAACATATACAATATCAAGGTTTAACATGAAGCAGCATGTCTTCTCTAAGTAAAAAACCATTGTACCAGCTGACTTTACTGAAACTTTATATTTATTGCTCTCATTTTAGGTCATATTGTCCTTCTGCATGCAGGCTGCTATAACAGACATGATATAGACTGAATAGCTTATAAAGAACAGGAATTTATTTCTCACAGTTCTAGAACTGAGAAGTTCAAGATTAAGGAATGGGCAGATCCAGGAAGAGCCCACTTCCTCACAGATGGCTATCTTCTCACTATAAACTTACACGATGAATGATCAATAGAACTCTCTGGGGTCTCCTTTAAAAGGACTGTAATCCCACTTATGACCTAATCACCTCCCAAAGGTCCCTATGTTTTAATACTATCACTTCCAGAGTTAGATTTCATAATATGATTTCGGGAGACACAAACATTCACATCATAGTATATATAAACAAAAAAAAGACACAAAAACAACAAACAAAAAAATTATTTTAACTACCTATTATTTTCAACTATATAAAATTTTAATTTGTTTCTATATAATATTAAATAATTCATTTGAGTGATTCACTTATATCCAATGCATTTGAGTGCAATTAAATTTGCTTACCCAACATATCCAGCAGCATATTTCTTCAGACTATCCCATTCCCCACCTGACAGGATTTACCACAATTAGAAGATAGGGGATAGAGGATAGATAGATAGATGTATACATAAACACACTTGTACATACACATATGCATATTTTTTCCTGTTAATAATACTCTTGCAAATAAATTTTAAGCTCAAGGAAACCTGTCTTGTTTGTTACTTAATATCCACTTATTAGTCAACATCCAAAAACAAATAATCCAATAAAAACATGGATGGAAGACATGAACAAGTGTTTCCCCAAAGAACACATTCAAATGTTCAGTAGATACATGAAAAGATGTCCATCATCATGTATCATCAGGAAATTGCAAAGCAAAACTAGAAAGAGATACCACCTCACACCTGTCAGAATGGCTAAAATCAACACTACAAGAAACAAAAGGTGTTGGAGAGGATGTGAAAAAGTAACACTTGTGGGGGCTGCCTGGGTGGCTCAGTGGGTTAAGCCTCTGCCTTCAGCTCAGGTCATGATCTCAGGGTCCTGGGATCAAGTCCCACATTGGGCTCTCTGCCAGGCGGGGAGCCTGCTCCCTCCTCTCTCTCTCTCTCTACTTGTGATCTCTCTCTGTCAAATGAATATAATCCTAAAAAAAAAAAAAAAGAAAAAAAAAGAGAAAGTAAAAATTGTGAACTGTTGGTGGTAATGCAAACTGATACAGCCACACTGGAAAACAGTATGGAATTTCCATAAAATTTAAAAATAGAAGTCCTTTGTGATCCAACAATCCTGTTGGTGTGTATTTACCCAATGAATATAAGAAAACTTATTCAAAGGGATACTAGCACCCCATGTTTATAGCACCATTATTTATAAAGCTGAGATATGGAAAGAGCCCAAGTATCCATCAATTGATGAATGAATAAAGAATAAGTGGTATATATATACAATGGAATATTATTCGGCCATAAAAAAAGACTGAAATCTTGCCATTTGCAATAACATGGATGGAACTAGACAGTATAATGCTAAAAGTGAAATAAGTCAGTCAGAGAAAGACAAATACCTTCACTCATATATGGAATAAAAGAAACAAAACAGGGCGCCTGGGTGGCTCAGTGGGTTAAGCCGCTGCCTTCGGCTCAGGTCATGATCTCAGGGTCCTGGGATCGAGTCCCGCATCGGGCTCTCTGCTCAGCGGGGAGCCTGCTTCCTCCTCTCTCTGCCTGCCTCTCTGCTTACTTGTAATTTCTCTCTGTCAAATAAATAAATAAAATCTTTAAAAAAAAAAAGAAACAAAACAAACAAGCAAAGGGGAAAATAATAAGACATAGAAAGAGAAACGAAGGGTGCCTGGGTGCCTCAGTGGGTTAACCGCTGCCTTCGGCTCAGGTCATGATCTCAGGGTCCTGGGATCGAGGCCCGCATCAGGCTCTCTGCTCAGCAGGGAGCCTGCTTCCCTCTCTCTCTGCCTGCCTCTCTGTCTACTTGTGATCTCTCTCCGTCAAATAAATAAATAAAATCTTTAAAAAAAAAGAAAGAGAAACAAAGCAAGAGACAGACATTTTATTATGGAGATCAAACTGATGGTTACTTGAGGGGATCTGAAAGGAGTGATGGATTAAATAAATGATGGGGGTTAATTAGGGCACTTGTCATGATGAGCACTGAGTGTTATATGTTATATTGTACATATGAAACTAATACAACTGTATATGTTAACTAACTGGATTTCAAATGAAAACTTTTTCAAAATACCCGGTTTTTAGCTCACATTCTGGCTTACAAAAGGGATTTAGTCAGGAATTTGGAGATTAGTTATTGAACAAATAAAGGGGTGAACAGGCAGTTGTTAGATAAAATTACTATCCTTTCTGGCATGATCTTATACCTTTTATCTAGAATTATTTTTAGCACTTTAGACTCTTCTTATTTTATTTTGAGTCATTAAACAAAATTTCCTCAAAGGACCTTAGACCCCATCCAATCTGAGCAACAGTGTGAGAGAGGAAATGGTGTCCAGGAGGGAAAACAAAACAAAACATGAAACTACTTTTGTTTACTAGTGAATGCATAGTTCTTCCACAGAAGAAGCTCTAAATGGTCATGGCTCCAGCTTTATATGTGTTCAGTCATATGTTCAGAAGTAGGTAACACTATCAAAAAATATAAAGCATCTGAGATTATTTTCCCTTATTTGAAAGCTGGTGTATGAGTCTGCCATGGTTTCTTGGGTGTTGATAGAAGACACAGACTCATGGTTCAGAAATAATATAGTTCATTATTCACAGCAATAGAGGTAGCCAGAATATTAACAGTATTTGTGTGTGTGTGTGTGTGTGTCTGTGTAGGGGTGGGAGTTATATATCAGTTCTGAGCCTCAGTTCCCACAAGAAGAATCAAAACAGAGGCAAATAATATGTGCAAACACAACAGATTAAGTTAACAAAAAAGATACTATTTCTGTCTTCCAAGTCTATTCAATACAACCATCTTCAAAGGATGGTCTAGAACAAATAATGAATGCAGAAATGTAAGCAAACAATTGAGAAGTGTCTCCCAACAAACACACTTTGAGAGTCTTCATTTGACAAAAATACTATAGGATATTACATGGATCAGGTGCATTGAATACTGGAAGGATAAAATTACAAGGGACCAAATATTTTTAAGCAGTTCTGGCATCCAGTAGAGTTCAAATAGGTTTTATAAGATTGAGGAAAGAAGCCATCAAAACCTGGGCCCAGAGGCGCCTGGGTGGCTCAGTGGGTTAAGCCTCTGCCTTCGGCTCAGGCCATGATCTCAGGGTCCTGGGATCGAGCTCCACATCAGGCTCTCTGTTCAGCAGGGAGCCTGCTTCCCCCTCTCTCTCTGCCTCTCTGCCTACTTGTGGTCTCTGTCTGTCAAATAAATAAATAAAATCTTAAAACAAAACAAAACAAAAAAAACCTGGGCCCAACTTTCCCAAAAGTATGATTCTGATTCTAGTCTCTATGATGTTATCCCTTGAAGACAATGTCTCTAATTGAGTTGAATTAGTTTACTAAAGAGCATACCCCCATTTGTTGTAGGAGATGAACAATATGCAAGAGGCAAAATGCCACATGGAAGCCACCTGGTCTTCAGTGGAATATAGAATCAGTTCCTTTGGGATGAATTTGTTCCACATTTGACTTCCCACTTAAGGGAAAATAAGAGTGCCTTCTAATAGATTTTAAATAGGAAATGACAACGGAAGCTTATACAAGATTATAAAATGGGAAATTTCATTTAGATAAGCAATAACTTCAAAGTCATCTTCTTAATATTCCAGACTCTTCACATAATCATAATTTTATTTTGGTATTATATGATAATTTCAAATATAGTAAATATAAAGAATTTACCTCTGTAATTATAGCGAGTCTGGTGGTAGTTTAATGACAACAAAACTTCAATTTAGAAGTATGGTCTACCAATTATTAATACATTTGGAAATGGTGTGTCATCTTCACTCCACTTGTCTCACTAAAACAGTGAGCCAAAAAAGTAGGTCCAAGCTGTTTACTATGGTCAAAATGGGTTGCTTTTGCACTTGGTAAAGAAGCAGTCATATTTTGGAAGAAGAAACTGAGGCTGTTAATATTTTCAACTTATTTTCAGAAAAGGAAAGAAAGGATAATCTAAGCTAAAGCCAAAATCTTACACAAGGCAGCAGTAGAATGATCTTTTCCCAGATCAAGGGTTTTTCAACTTATCCATGTTAAGAGCAAGAAGAGATGAGACATTGTGGACTTGACTAAGGTTTGTACACTGTTCAAAATGTTTTCAAAATAATGTGTATTATTTTTCTTCTTTTAGTTGAGACAAAACAAACAAACAAACAAAAAAACACTAATGAGCTTACTCTTAAAAGGAGGTAAACAAGAAACTAGCAATGATTGAGTGTTAGGTATTGTCCCCCTCCTTTTTTTTTTAAAATTATGTTATGTTAGTTACCATACAATACATCATTAGTTTTTGAAGTAGTGTTCCATGATTCATTGTTTATGTAAAACACCCAGTGCCCCATGCAATATGTGCCCTCCTTAATACCCATCACCAGGCTCACCCATCCCCACACCCTTCTCATCTTTAAAACCCTCAGTTTCTTTCTTGGAGTCCATAGTTTTTTGCGTTTCATTTCCGCCTCCAATTCCCCCACTTCATTTTTCCTTTCCTTCTCCTAATGTCCTCCATGCTATTCCTTAGGTTCCACAAATAAGTGAAACCATATGATGATTGACTTTCTCTGCTTGACTTATTTCACTTAGCATAATCTCCTCCAGTCCCATGTTGATGCAAAAGTTGGGTATTCATCCTTTCTGATGGCTGAGTGATATTCCATTGTGTACATAGATCACATCTTCTTTATCCGTTTGTTTGTTGAAGGGGATCTTGGCTCTTTCAACAGAATGGCTATTGTGGACATTGCTGCTATGAACACTGGGGTGCAAATGGCCCTTCTTTTCAGTAAAATAGAGCTAGCCTATGACCCAGCAATTGCACTACTGAGTATTGAACACAAAGATACAGATGTAGTGAAAAGAATTAGGTATTGTTAAAGTACAAATGCAGGGGATAGAAGTTATGGTACAGAAGAGGGAAGGGCAACCATATAGCAGAGTAGAATAAAGTAGCTCAGGAAGAAATTAGTCATATCCAGATATTGTGAGGCATGTGGGGTTGGCAGGGAGAGCATGAGAAATCATGAGAGCAGAGAGAGAAAATGGACCAGGCAGGAGAAGTTTACAACATTTTAACATCTAAGGTAAGCATATGCAAAGCAGAATAGGGAAAGAAATAAAAGTTTTTATAAGACTCAATACATAAGGAATAACGTGGAGGACACTGGGAGATGGAGAGAAGTGTGCTGGGGGAAATTGGAGGGAGAGACAAACCATGAGAGACTGTGGACTCTGAGAAACAAACTGAGTGTTTTGAAGAGGAGGGTGGCAGGTGGTTAGGTGAGCCCACTGGTGGGTATTAAGGAGGGAATTTATTGCATGAAGCACTGGGTGTGGTGCATAAACAATGAATTTGGGATCACTGAAAATAAATTAAAAGAAAAAAAAAAGACTGACTACAGACATGGACCTCAGTGTAACACAGATATGGAACTCACTGTAATACCAGCCACTTCCCACCAACACACACACACTATGATAATAATAAATAATAATGCAATTAAGAAAATTGCCTGCCAAATAATTTTTCCTCTTTTTTATTTTTATTATTTTTATTTTATTTTTAAAGTTTTTATTTAAATTCCAGTTAGTTAAAATAAGGTTAATATTAGTTTCAGGTGTACAATATAGTGATCAACACTGCCATAAAAAAATGAAAAAAATTTTTTTAAAGATTTTATTTTTAAACAACCTCTACACCCAAGGTGGTTTTCAAACGTACAACCCCAAGGTCAAGAGTTACATGTTTTACTGACTGATCCAGCCAGGCACCCCAACAAATAAAAATTTTATAAAATTGTTGAGTTTGTGGGAGTCTCATTTGCTCAGTCAGTTAAGAGTCTGCCTTTGGCTCAGATCATGATCTCAAGAGTCCTGGGATCGAGCCTCATATTGTTCATGCGCTCTCTCTCTCTCTCTGGCTTTTGATCTCAAATAAATAAATAAAATATTTAAAAAATTGTTGAGTTTGTTTAACTAGTTTTAAAGTAGTAGACAGAGGTGAAGATAAAGTATGATGTCATGGCAGGGAAAAATACGACTTACACGTTTTAAAAATAAAATGTGCAATGCAAGTTACATCACTTCTTTTATCACCACACTGGGACTTTCCCTACTGAGTTGTTGTAATGTAAGGACCTATTTTATATTTTTATATTTTAGCAAGAGGCTTTCATTGAGGTTAAACAAAAACGTTGTTTAACCCTTAAACTCTCCTTGCTCCCCTTCCCCCAGGGGATTCACTTAAAAACAAGTCCTGGAAATCAGCTCCAGGTAACAAAGCCCATATACAAGGGTGGGTCAGGCCAGGTGGAGACATCAATCAGCGGGGGGGGGGGGGCATACTGTCTCCCCAGATACTAAGGAGTATGCCCCACTCCTCCGCCCTTTGGGAACCTTTTTGGCACCAATCCTAATCAAGGTGTAATAGGCTGGGTCAAATGTCTATACTAGGGTAAATTGTACCTCAATTGGTCACCTAGCGTCACTGTGGAGTTTCCCGTGTGTGTTAAAATCTCATTGGTCACATGTGCGTGGCCAGGCCTGACCGCATGGCCTTTGCCCTTAAAAGCTAGACTGTGAAACAGAGAAGGGTTGTTAGCATATATCACCACGATATAAAATAAAATCTTAAAAAAAAAGGAAATAATAGGACAACAGCAATTAGGGTAAAAAGACTTAACAATTGTCTTGCTCATCATCACCAGCACCACACCAGTTACACGTCTGACCCCCAGGCCAGCATAGCAGGTGTGAGGACAGGTCCAGGCAGAGAAAGTGTTACTTGTCACATTTTTTGAAAAATGATAAACAGAAGGGATGCCTGGGTGACTAGGCTGGTTGAGCGGCCAACTCTTGATCTCAGCTCGGGTCTTGATCTCACGGTGATGAGTCAGTTCCACTGGGCTCTGCACAGGGTGTGGAGCCTGCTTTAAACTAAACTAAACTAAACTAAACTAAACTAAACTAAATTAAAATAACACCTCTGTCAAAAGTACGTGAATTCACAACTTACATGTAAGTCAAGTTCTACTTGTTCTAAGACAGCATGAAAACCAAGATGTCATTATCAAGACAGGAAGCAAGATAAATTGTGTATTCCATGTGCCGTGAGATGACCCCAACTGCATCCAAGTCAGCCATGGCCCTCCACACATCTGCAAGAGAGGGTATATTATCCCCATTAGCACAGAGGAAACCAAGGCTCAGAGAGGTTAAAAAAAAAAAAAAAAAGAGTCCAAGATCATAGCATCATTTAGCAGCATAGCCAGAATGTATAGGAATTACCTCAAAACAGGCCACACTAGTGGAAGAACACCTTAGTGTGGAGTTATGAAAACCCAGGTAGAACGCTGCCTCAGAAAGGCAGATAATCAATAAAGGAAAAATAAAGAGGCGCCTGGGTGGCTCAGTCGGTTAAGCATCTGCATTGGGCTCAGGTCATAATCCTGGGATCTTGCCCTATGTCAGACTTCCTGCTCAGCAGGGAGTCTGCTTCTCCCTCTGCCTCTGCTCCCCATTCATTCTCATAAACAAACAAATCAATAAAATCTTACCCAAAAAAAAAGAAAAAATAAAGATTATAAGCTTACAATAAAGATATGAATGATGAGTCAAAGCTTTCAGTGACACACACACACCTGCCTACAGTTCTCTGGCTAAAACATGGGTGGAATTGATGGGGCTTGAAGAACAGGAGGCACATAGGCCCGGACAGCACAGCCCCAGCAGATGCAGAATCCTGGTGTAGGTTTAGCTAGCTTTCATTGTCCTTTAAAATGTCAAAGCTAAAGAAATCTGGTAGGGTTATTGAAGTCTGATCCTGGGGGATGCCTGGTTGACTCAGTCTGTTAGGCAGCAGCCTAACATGACTCAGGTCACGATCACAGGGTCCTGGGATCAAGTCCGGCATCAGACTCCTTACCCAACCAGGAGCCTGTCTCTCCCTCTGCCTGTTGCTCCCCCTGCTTGTGCTCTCTCACTGACAAATAAATAATCTTTAAAAAGAAAGAAGAAAGAAAAAAAGAAAAGAAAAATAAAATCTGATCCACAGTATAGAACAACACAAAGGATGGTACTTTCTTGGGCTGATTTCTGTTTGTTTGATTTTAAGTAGGCTCCACAGCCAGCACGGACACTAGTGCACAGTTTGATCTCAGGACCCTAAGACCATGAACTGAGGAAAAGGCAGACAATCGATTAAACCACCCAGGAACCCCACTTTCTTGGGTTCTAATGGGACTTTTCCTAGGTTCTAATCCTAGCTGTACTGGCTGCCAGGGGGAATGAAGTCCAGCACCACAAGAAAAGCATCCCAAGGCAGCAATCCTCTGCAGAAGATTTGCTGGTGGCTGCCATCATCAAAGAGTCAGTGGGTGAAGTTGTTGAAGCACAGTGGGAACAATGATAGCCACTGCCTTTTGGGTGTCACTGAATCATCCTACTCATCTTCAGGAAGCCTGGCCCTTCTCCAGTCAACGCAGCAAAAGCAAACTTGTTAGAAGAACAGGGGAGGGGGTCATCTCTCTCCCTCCCAGAAACTGAAGGAACCAGCCAAACAGTGCAGCACTGGAGTAAAAATAAAAATATGAAGGAATGTGGGGGCACCTGGGTAGCTCAGTCTGTTAAGCATCTGCCTTTGGGTCAGGTCCTGATCTCAGAGACCTGGATCTGAGACCCACATCAGGCTCCCTGCTCAGTGAGGAGTCTCCCTTTCATTCTCCCTCTGCCCCTGCTCCTAGCTCATTCTCTCTCTCTCTCTCAAATAAATAAAATTTTTAAAATAAGAAATTTAAAAATGAAGGAATGAATCAAAATGCAGAATTCAGAAACAGAACTACAGATATAAAAACTACATATAAAAACCTGAAATATGACCCGGCGAGTGAGGAAGGATTATTAAATCACGATACTGTATGAATTGATTGCCAATTTTTTCTTAGAACATAGAGCACACTGCACTACACGAAAAGAAAAACACAAAATTAGGATTGAATACAAAAACAAAATTATCAGTGTTATTCCATCAAGTGTTTCTCTAACCTACTGATCAAAACCTCAGTTCATCCTCCAAAAGAATCTGGGTACCACCTCAGCACACACGAACATATTTTCAGGCCACAGTTCACACTGCTCCAGTCCTCACTCTACGTCCTGAGCCATGGGCTCCTCCAGGCAAAGCCACCACCAACTATGTCAGGGCCCCTGCCCTAGAAATCCCCAAACCCAACCACTTCACAACAGGGAGACCCAGGGAGATTCAAATGGGCAGAAAAGTGGGACTTTGACTTTTTTTTTAATTAAAAGAAAAATACAGCAAGAAATATTTCTAGCACAAAGTGAAGAGCTAATCTCTCACAATGTCGAGAGTATTAGAATTATCACTACACCATCAATAGTTTGATAGGTCAAACAGGTCAAAAGCTGGAAACACAAGAGGAAATGCTCACAGCAAAGAGACCTGAAAGCCAGGGCCTGGACCAGCTGACATGGCTCAGCCGCTTACCACAGCGAGAAAGTGTAACTTTCCTGGGCCTCAACTTCCCTCCTGGCCAGCAGGAAAGTGGCAACACCAGAAAACTCATGTCTGGTCGGGGATTACGTGAAAGGAGAATGCTCAGTGAGAGCCCCGCCACACCGCCCGTCCAGCCACAGTCTGTGCCCACTGAATGGGAATTTCCTCTACTGCAGCCACACGAAGAGCTGAAGGATCTGCACAAGATGCCTGTTTATTTACCAGTCACAAAACCACGTTCTGCCATAAGCAGAGAGGGCAAGAGACCCCAAGAGATGGGAATATCCCTCACCCTGCCTGGACCAGGCTTTCAAGACAAGTTGGAAAGCCCACAGCAGCTCTGCCACTGACTCTGAATGAGCCTTTGGAAGACAACACCATCCCAAACAACAGTTTAATTTACTTCTCTTTAAAAAGCAGTGAGACAAGGTCTTGGCCACATCTTCATAAATTAACAGCTTAGGAGGCTAAACCCCAATGATTTAGTTATGTCCCCAGCAGGCACACCTCCACTCGTGGGCAGCTTCAGGGAGAAAGGGTGCCTCCCCATCCATGAGGACACCCTCTGACATTCATCTGCCTGAAGATGCTTCCTACCCATGGGCATTTACTCCCTGGAACCCTCCCCATCTAAGTTCCTCTCTGGATGCTGCACGAGGCAACTTCCTCACACCCCCATCACCACTGGCGACACCGCAGCTACCCCTGAGCCTTCAAGCACGGTGCACCTGTCTTTGCTGCCAAGCGTCCCATCAGCCCAGCTCCATCACTGATTTCTGTACCCATAATTAATTAACTTATGCATGTATGTATTTATTTATTTTTACAGATTCATTTACTTTAGGGAGAGACAGAGATACAGAGAGAGCACACACACACAGCAGATTCTACACTGAGAGTAGAGCACACCTCAGGGCTCAATCCCACCACCCTGAGATCATGACCTTAGCTGAAACCAAGAGTTGGATGCATCAACGACTGAGCCACCAGGCACCCCACTGTACCCTTAATCTTAAGAAAAGACAAACACCGCTTCTTTCTGTCAGCCATCTGTCACACAGCCAAAGTTTCCAGAGGGTAGGACCAGGTCTGCAACACCAGTGATGCCAGAGTATCACCACAAAACTACAATCTAGTGAGTACCAGGCTCTGCTCTAAGCTCCTAATATGGCCTTCTATTTTGTACCCCTCACAGACCTACATGCTAGGTATTATCCCCAGTGCACAGAGGAGGACACTGAGGTCCATGGCTTACCCAAATGATCTACTTTTATGTGGCAGCAGCAGGGGCCTGAACCCAAGTCTGTGACTCCAAGGCCCCTCCGTCAACTCTGCTACTCATGCAGCCCCAACACAGTCATCAAATACCTCCCTAAACCCTCATCCCTCCTGTGAAAAAGCATGGTCTTCTGCCATTTCCCAGATGGGAAGAAAGCCGGCTTGAGCCAGATATAGTGAGCTGCCCATGATTGTACAGGCGATGTCCCCCCTGTTCTCCCTCCAGCACCCATGTCATTCTGCACGAGGCCCCATGGGGTCCTTCATGTTTCCAGTGGAAAACTCTGGTGAGACCACCATTCTCCTGGCAGGCCTTCATCTTGACCCCAGAGGACAGGACCAGTTAGGAGAAACCGGCTAGTTAAGCCTCTGAAATGGGGTCCTACCACCCAGGAAAACCCCCTTATCTCCAGGGCATCGCCCATGTGAATTAGCTGGCTTTGTAGAGGGCTCCACAAGCACCAGCCTTGCTGAGTCACTTTCTCTAAGGTGGTGGCTGAGACAAAAAGGACCCAGGAAAGAAAGGCATAGGCTGTTGTGGAACTCCAGTGCCTTGGCATCAACAATTAATGTGAGCAGCTGCCTCTGCTCACCAGATCTGCATTTTATGTGGGGCACACTGTTCAAAGTTTACACCCCCCATCTCTGTAACCTTCACGACAACCCCCGGAGCTCCCTGCACCACCATTACCACCTCACAGACAAGGAGACAAGGCATGAGGGGTGTGTAGAATGATGCAGCTCTGTGCTGGGGCCAACCTGGGGAGGACTCCCACAGGCTTGCTCTTCCCACTGCTACAGAAGCAGCTGAAAACGAGTTTTTCAGTTTGCATTATGTAGAGTGGAAAAGTCAACCATAAAGGTCATTCAATTTTTAAATGGGTTATTCCTCAGGATAAAAACAGTTCCAAAAAATAATTTCCGAGAAGTTCAACATATTCCTACTTCCAGGTGCCTGGAATGTGATGGAATGTTTTTAAAATAAGTTCTGGCCCATCAGCATGCCAGACAGAAACTGGAAGTAAGCTGTTGAGGGTCCCCAAAGGCTCCGTCACAACCCTAAGGAGAAGACATAGAACTTTCACTGTCCCAAAGTGGTTATGTTAAAAAAAAAAATAGGCACAGGTGGAACATTTTAAATTACAGACTTTCAATGCAGGGGCAGTGGAGGCAGGGGGCGTGTCCCCCTACTACCCCCAAATGTTTCAGCTATATATAGTGACTTACCAAAGTGACTCATCACAAGTACCTATAAGGCGACTGACAGGCAACTGACCGATGAGGAAGGTATTTGGACCGCTTAACAAAACCAACACAACTTAGAATCTTCATTATTGAGAAGAGAAAACCATTTATTAAACACTCGCCAGGCACCAAACCCGCTAGGCACTGTCACACGCTCTACTCATCACAAGACTGCCAAACTCAGGGCAGAAATTGAGGCTGAGTAAGTCACCTAAGGTCATGCAGCACCAGAAACTGGATTCCAACCAGGTCTGACATCAAAGCCCACCCCAGCTTGCTGCAATGCTTCAGAACCTAAGCTTTGTGATGATCAATAAACTACATGCTTAACAATGTTTACACATCTCTGTTAGAATTCAGGGAAAGGTTTTTAAAAATGACATACACAAGGGGAAAAAATAATGCAGGTTCTGGAGGCAGGCTGCCCATGGTTCAAATCTTGGCTCCTCCACTTGCAAGCTGTGTGACCTTGGACTCCTTTAGCTCCCCTGTGCCCATATTTCCATGCATTAAAATGGTAGCCATAACAGACCTTATCTCCTAAGGCAAATAAAGCATTTTGGTGTTGTTGTTGTTGTTGTTGTTTTAAGATTTTATTATTTATTTGACAGAGAGAGAGACAGAGTGAGAGGGAACACACACAGAGGGAGTGTGAAAGGGAGAAGCAGGCTTCCCACTGAACAGGAAGCCTGGTGAGGATTAGATCCCAGCACCCTGGGAGCATAACCTCAGCTGAACAACTGAGCCACCCAGGCGCCCACAAATAAAACACTGAGAATCATTCCTGGCATGAGTTAAACCTCAGAAGGTGTGGGCTGGTGTTACTTCTTGCTGGGCACTAGATAGGGTCAGCAGCCTCAGGCCCACTGTTTTAGCAACTCATTTGCATAAACAAAGCCCAGGCTCAGCCACTTTGTGCTTACCCTATGGTTTCTTCCTGTCACTAACATCTCTCCTCACTCCTGCTCTGTGGCACTAAGCTCTGGGCCTCAACTTCCCATCTGTCAAATGAGGTGAGGAGCCCAGCTGATCTATCTGAGGTCCTTCCAGCTGGGCAACCTAGGATTCTTGGTAACTCAGGGCCCAGAAATTTCAGAACCATCCTAACACAAACATTACCAGATGACACCCACTCATTTTCCTCAAATCTTCTCTTCCGTATTATGTATAAATGCTTATTTTCATGGCAAATCTTCTCCAAGATCCCAGAGCTCCACGAGCACCCAGAATAGGCTGGGCAGGCATCCCCAGTGCTGAGGCTGGGGACATGATGGTCAGAAGCTCTGACCCCCAGGGGAGACGGATTCCAAATCAAGCTGCTCTGATAAGCAAGTCCTCCCTGTTAGAGAGGATTTCAACAGAGCACAGTTAAGAGGAAGTGCAGGCAAGAGACTCAGAACTTGGCCCACTGGACAGAGGGCAGTAGGACAGTGGGCCAGAGGGGTGACAGAGGGATGGAGAGGAACGGCACGATCAACAGAGGCCAGCCAAGGCAGCACTGATGCTCAATGTGAGAGGGTGGGCTGGGGACACACTGTGAAAATGGCTTCACAGGCAGGAAGCAAGCCCACCTCAGCACAAAGCAAAGTCCTGAGCAGGAACCTTCTGGGACCAGGTTGGACACTAAGGTGAGCTGAAAATGGCTGTGGGACCCAGTGCAGTCTGAATCTCACCCATGCCTCTCACAGGCTGGGTGACCCCAGACCAGTTATGCTACATCCTTTAATGTTTCTGAAAGGGTATATTCACTCCATAACCCTGAGCCATGTTCTCATTTCGGTGAGTGTGGGAGGTCGCAATAAGGCTTGAGACAAGAACCAAACCAGACCCTGACTTGTGCCTCCTTTAAAGTCCAAATAACCTAACAAAAGGTTTAGGACGGGAAAAGTTGAGTAGCACTGGGAAAGGGTCTGTGCTATGTGTTGTGGCTCACCTACGTGACTTCCCACATGCTTGCTAAACAAATGAGAACAATTCGGTTGGGCTAAAAAGTTCATTGCTGGTCCTTGCTGCCTTAGTACAGCCCATAAATTACTTTCAGGTTTGCTGTATTTGTACTGGCATCAGCCATTTGGCGTCATGAGGAACCGTGGTTGCTTAACTAGACACAGATGTAATGTCACTATATATATGGCCTTAATGCTTTGAATAAACTTAGCACTGTTGGACATCCTCCTCAGTGCTCCTCCTGCCCCCATCTCTTTGCTTCTCGAGTTCTTTTCTTCATCCTCTTATCCTCATGTTCCTGGTTGATTTGTTGCGCTGGCCACGACAGGTGAGGATCTGATGGTGCCCACAATCTACAGGGATCCAATATATACAACTAGGACAGCCTGGAGGGGGGTGGGCAACACAGGCTGGACAGGGAGTTAAGAAAGAGTCAGGAAGGGCGCCTGGATGCCTCAGTGGGTTAAGCCGCTGCCTTCGGCTCAGGTCATGATCTCAGGGTGCTGGGATCGAGTCCCACATAGGGCTCTCTGCTTAGCGGGAGCCTGCTTCCTCCTCTCTCTCTCTCTGCCTACTTGTGATCTCTCTCTGTCAAATAAATAAAATAAAATAAAAAATCTTAAAAAAAAAAAAAAGGAGCCAGGAAGAAGTCATTTCCACACTTGAAGCATGGGTTGGTACTGACCAGAGACACTGGGCAAGAGACGGTGTCCTAAGACTGTTGTAAGACTAGCCGGGTCCAGGGGCGCCTGGGTGGCTCAGTGGGTTGAAGCCTCTGCCTTCAGCTCAGGTCATGATCCCGGGGTCCTAGGATCGAGTCCCACATCAGGGTCCTTGCTCAGCAGGGAGTCTGCTTCTGACCTCTCTCCTCTCATTCTCTCTCTCTCTCCCCCAAATAAATAAATAAAATCTTTAAAAAAAATGACTAGCCGGGTCCAGGCAAAGCACCTAACAGTGTGTAGATGTAACTCATCTGTAAAAGGGGGGCGGAGGGTGGTGGTTGCAGCTGGTTGAGCATCTGACTCTTTGTTTTGGCACAGGTCCATTCACCTGGCCCATTCACCTGTGCCTGCATGTGTTCTGTGGTGTGCTCTTTATCTCTCTCTCTCTCTCTCTCTTAAATAAATAAATCTAAAAAAAAAGGAAGTCAGGAAGGATTAGGAGACCTGCTGTTAAGGTCCCAAAGACTCCACACTCCTCAACTAGCCTCCGGAAATAAAGTAAGTGGATGCCCAGGAGCCTCCTGGACACAAAACTTTCCAAAGCAAAGCTTTCAATTTCATACTGGAGAAAAGGTTGCTGTGCAAATTCAAGACAAAAAAGCCAGCCAGGGTGGGGTGGGTTTGGATGGGGTTGGCCCTGTAGGGCTCTGGCCACTAAATGCCCACTGCCCAAGCCAGGAGCCTGGAGTCTGTGCAGGCAGTGCTGCCTGAGGCTTCCACATCATGGCCTCGCCCTGAAGTTTCCTCCTGGAAGCTCCTTACCCAGGGAGGCCACCTGTGAGCACCCCCTCACACACACCCCAGCTTCTGCCCCTCCATCCAGCTGGAGTGAAGGATCCCCAAGCCTGCTCTCTCTGGTCTCTCCTGCACAGAAAGGAGTATGTGCCCTGGAAAGGAGGGTCCCTGAGGATATCTGAGTCCCTGGCCCGAACACAGCTGGCTTGAGAATGTGGGGTGTCTGCGCTCTAGGCACAGCAGTTCCTAGAGGAAACAGGGTAGGGAGCTCCAAGGTGGAGAGGAGTCCCGGGAGTCCAGGATCGCAGATGCCAGTGGCCCCCTAGTGGAAGGGTTTCAGTGATTCCAGAGGTGAGAGGGTCCAGGAGTCAGGCCTGGAGGTGGACAAGGACTTGTGGGGTAGGGGGCCGGAGATGAAAGTGATCCCAGGGTGGTCGCAGCCCCAAAGTAGAGGTGTGGGGGTGGGGGTGGGGGGAAGGAGTCCATGGGCCAGAAAGGAATGGTATCCTGGGGCTCCTGGGTAAAAGGCACTTGAGGTTGAGGGGGCCCAGTGGGGCCCAGGCTGTGCGGGCAGAGCCAGCTCCTCTCAGGCTGGGGAGCCCGGCGATTCTGAGGGCCAAAATTTTCCATCAAGTTCTGGAAAAGAAGCCTGTCAGCACAGGCGTCTCTCAGGGGGTCAGACGAGCCCAGTGGTGCTGGGCCCCTTGATGTCAGTAGGGCCCCACGGGTTCCCTGGATACCGAGAAGTGGAGCGAGGGCTGTGGGGCAAGGGCTGTGGGGCGTAGGAGCACCAGGCCGCCAGGAACCTGTCTGCCAGGCCCCCCTCCCGCTCCTGCGGACGAAGCAGCAGGTG
Source organism: Mustela lutreola (assembly GCF_030435805.1). Classification (NCBI taxonomy): domain Eukaryota; kingdom Metazoa; phylum Chordata; class Mammalia; order Carnivora; family Mustelidae; genus Mustela; species Mustela lutreola. The sequence continues at coordinate 52,658,475 of NC_081308.1, read as the reverse complement.
GCAGCGGACAGGAGGGCCCCAGCCTCCCTCTCACCCTAGCGCCCCTACCGCTCCCCAGCCCCTCAGTACCTGAGTCAGCGGGACTCCTATGCAATCCTCTGTGCCCTGCCCGGCCAGCCCAGAACCCCTGCCTCCCCGGGAGGCGCTACTTGCGCAGTGAGTTCGCTGGGCCCGCAGAAGGCGGTGGGTGGGGCAGGCAGGTGCGGGCGCGCTGCAGCGGGTGGGGGGCGGCAAACAGCGGTGAATGTCTCTGCAGGCCCGCGCGCCCTCGCCCAGCCTCCTGTTCTGTCCTGTCCGGTGAGGGGGCTGGCTGCGCCCCCTGCCGGCTCCCGCTGCTCTTCTGCTGATGCCAGGACCCCAGTCCCCTGCCCAGTCCCGGCCTCCCTGCCGCTGCTTGAGCTCCAGGCTAGGCCCGCTGCCGCTCCTGAGCGCCCGAGCTGCGGCCCCGGTGCGGTATGGCCGGCCCTTTTCTCTCCCCAGGGCACAGTGGAGCCGCGAGGGAAGGCCTGAGGGGATCTTCTGTCTGCTCAGCGCCAGTGGACACTCTCCAGGGGCCTCTCTACCTGGTGGGCTCCACCCATAGCCATCTTGGAACCCCCGGAATCCCCTTCAGAGACCAGGTGAAGCCCTCCTTGGGGAATCCAGGCTCCTGGGGCCAAAGCGAGTTGATCTTGTGTACTGCTGTGTTTGTTCCCTGGCCTGGCATGGATTGACAGTTGCTGAATTGATCTATTCTGGGGTCATCAAGGACAGAGGAAAGAGTTCATGGCTGGGATCCCCAGGCCTGGGTTCCACACAAGGCTTGGAGCCCTCTTGGCTGTCCCTGACAGAATGACCAAAGAGGAACCCTCAGAAACATGGATCTGCCTTCAACTGGCAGAGCATTCAGGGACAGGAAGGGGAATTTCTCCTTCGCAGAGTATCTGGAAGCCTGCAGTGGAAGATGGATTTGTCTGAGCCATGGTCATTAGTGTTGGGCCAAGGAACCCCTGGCTTGCTTCTCCTACCTGTATCCTAGGTCTAAAAGGGTGTCTGGGTGGCTCCCTCAGTGCAGCATCTGTCCAGGGTCCTGGGATCCAGCCCTGCATCTGGCTTCCTGCTCAGTGCAGATCCTGCTTCTCTTTCATCCTCTCCCTCTACTTGTGCTGTCAAATAAAATTTAAAAAAAAAAAGTTAAGAGGGGGGACAAAATGGCGCGGAAGTAGGAGGAGGCGTCTTTTCAACTTGTACCCCAAAATGAGCTGATTACCTACCAGTCACCCATGAAATCAGCCTGAGATCAGAATTATACACGTCTGGATCTCTACAGGGGGAGAAGATGCCAGTGGGCAGGTAAAGCGGAGTGGGAACTGCGAACTGATATCAGAAGATAAACAAAAGGGGGAGGGAGCTACCAGAGGCGACCAGTTGGAAAGTAATACCCCAATATGAGCGAGAGTGCCCTGCGTCTGGGGACCAGCATTAACTCAGAGACTGATTGAAAGCACTCCAAAAGAGCAAAGGATCTCAGGGGAAATTGTGGGAATTGGGGCGGCTAGGAACAGGGGCTTAAGTCCTGGGACCCAGGACAGCCTCCCGTGATGCTGAGGCAGAGAGAGTGCGGCTGAGAAACCAGCTCTTGGTCCCTAAGCTGCCAGCGCACCCTAGAATGCATGGGGTCTGTTTCCTGTGAGGGGATGGGAGCCACACCAGGCGGCAGAATGCGAGAGTCCTGCTATAGAGCCTGAGATAATCCCCTGAGAGAGGTATAGAGGCCCAGCCGGTGCCCTTTGATACAAGCCCTTGTTTCAGAGCCTGCACCAAACTCTCCCCCCAGAGAGGTGCGTGAAGGCCCAGCCGGTGCTCTCCCACCTGTGCTCTGTTCTCAGAGCCTGAGACCCCCGCGCGAACCTCTGCCTTCCCTGAAATTGGTGCGTGCAAGGTGGGCGCTCTTAGACCCAGAAAGACCAGGCACTCCCAGCCCGGGCCAGTGGGAAAATCTCAGTGTGCGATTGCTGCTTGGAACCTCTCTAGAGGTGTGGAGGTGCCCAAAGCTGCTGCTGCCGTGGTTTGGGGTACAAGCAAAAGATCCTCCATCCCCAGGGACAGTGACTTGGAACCTGCTCAGCCAGCAACCAAGGGGGAACTTATTTGGGCTCTGCAGCCAGACTGAGGCTTCTCTCTGAGAGGGAGATCAGGGTGTGGTTTGTTTTTCTCTAAAACTACAAAAACCATCAAAAGCGGTCAAAGTGAGAAAAAAATAGTGAAGAAACAAAAAACCGCCAGAGAACAAAAGCTTGGAAAAAAAAAAAAGTTTCCTCAGAGCCCACCCTTTTGAGGGGGGCGGGAGGACTTAAGTCAGGGAACATCATTGACTGAAAACCCACAAGGCAGGCCCCTTCCACAGAAAACAAACCAAGAAAGAAAAAAAAAAAAAAGAGAGAGAGAGAGAAAAAGTACTACAAGAGAACCACCACTACTTCATAGGAAAACTTTTATTTTTCATTCATTCCCACTATTCTGGTTCATTTTTTTTTTATATATATAGGTAATTTTTTTAACCCCAGCAGGATGATGGAAGGGGTAAATGGCTGAGTGCCTCCCAGGTCTGACCCTGTGTGACGCCACCCGGTGCCTGCAGCTGCCCTCTGGAAGGTGTTGCTTTAGCGGCAGAGCCGGAGGGCACCAAGCGTGTGTCTGTCTCCAAAGTCCTGGGCACCACATCACAATGCCTTCCTGAGAAGCAGAATCAAGGACAGTTGCTGATCTTCATTCCTTCCCACCAAAGGTATCTCATACACCATCTTTGGAAGTTGGAGCCAGGGGGCGCCTGGGTGGCTCAGTCGGTTAAGTGTCTGCCTTCAGCTCAGGTCATGATCCCAGGGTCCTGGGATCGAGTCCCACACATTTGCCTCCCTGCTCAGCGGGAGGCCTGCTTCTCCTTCTCCCTCTGCCATTCCCCCCACTTGTGCTTTTTGACTCTCTGTGTGTCAAATAAATGAATAAAATCTTTTTAAAAAGTTTGGGCCATACTCTTTAGCCATTCTACTTTTCCCTGGGGTAATTTGCCACCTCCCTGAATTTACCTGTATCTTTCCCAAAATCTACTTATCTTCCAGCCTTCTTGACCATAATGAGTCTATAAATTTTCAATAGACAGTGTGAACTTACACTTGCTAATATTTGCATAACATGCACCTCTTTCGATCTCAAAGAAAAGCTTTGCACCGCAATGGTCTCTAATCTCCAATTAGGTTCTGTTCCGGGATCCCACTGGAATTCTACGTGCCTGTCCCCTAAGATGCCATAAATTGTGGTCCAGTTTCCCAGCCAGCCCAGAAAAGCACATGGGAAATCTTGCTGAAGTATGAGTAAGAGCCAACGAAAGGGAACATATTTATCTGCCTCGAATGCTGGGACCTGAGGAAAGCAAGTTTCATTACAGACAAATCAGGAAGGAGGTGCAGATTGCTTTTTATGTCACTCTGGAGTGGAGGTCTGCTCACTCACAGAAGCTCAAAATCTTCACAAAGGACAATGCCCCCCACCCCCAAAGTCAGCTGGGGATTCTCAGGAAAACTTTAATTGAAAGTATTATGTATTCTCCAACTTCCCAAAATGCAGGAGGAACATCTACAAGCAAGACTGTCACCACTTTTAGACAATTACACTTATTTACATTATTTCTTCCTACAAAATCATCCTCTCTCCCAATCCATGATCTTCTTTTTGTAACAGTTTCCTAAAGAAGGAAACAGGTGTCCTCCCATTCCAGTTCCATCCAAAATAATAAAATAAAAATCTTTAAAATTAAAAAAAATTGTGATTTGTTGAGACAGAGCACATAAGCAGAGGGACAAGGAGACTCTCCCACTGAACAGGAAGCCCGATTTGGGGCTCGATCTCAGGACCCTGACACCCTGACCTGAACTGAAGGCAGATGCTTAACCAACTGAGGCACCCAGGAAGCCCCAAAATAATTCAATTTTTAATCACTTTGCCATAGACACTTTTTGGTGGCTTTGAAACACCAGAATCTCATTGACTTATCAGTGTCCTCTTCACCATCTCAGAAAAGGACTGGGTGCCTCTCAGAGGCCTCTCTCCCCTCCTGACCCAGGTCCCAGCCAAAGGTCCTTCACATTAGAGTATGAGGAACTGAGGGGCTGCCGGGAAGCGGGATGGGGTGTGGAAGCACCCTGGGGTGGGGTGGGGGGCTCTGGGGCCCTCCCACTCCCAACTTCAAAGACAGCGCCTGCTTTCCCCTGCCTCATATAGGTACCCTGGGTTTGCCCTCTTTAAGGTTCCTGGTTGCTGCAAAGGCCTGAAAATCTCCTAAGTAGCACAAAAGCCATCATGTGCATTTTGGCCACACGGGACAGAGGGAGTTTAAAGGAAGAAAGATAAAGCTCCCCAGAATAAGCCAGCAGCTCTGGGCTTCCCCGCACATCTTTCCTACCCTCAGAACCCTGGGAAGGAGCCCCTTGGTGCAAAGTCACAGGGTGAGCCCACACACAGCCCAGGCCTCCTGCCCCAGGTCCTCTCCAGCCATAAACTGACCCCCTAGCCCCTTCCAAACCGTCTACAGCCTCAAACCACCGACGTGCGGTTCAGCACCCATCTCCAGAGCGCCGGATGCACGTGGCTTCCCAGCACCCTTCCCTGGCCGCTCCCCAAATCACCGTGGGAATGTCGCAGCAAGGAGACAGGGAATCAATTTTTATCCTCTGGGTTGTCTTCCCTCGTAGCCCCTCAGGAGTCCCCACGCAGCAATGCCGCGTGGGCCCTACTGCTCTGAATCCACTTCCCCCGAGGAATCCGCTTTTCTTCAGCGTCTGTGTCTGCAAACCCGGCTCCTCTAACACCCCCCACCAAACGTACCATGAACCAACTGGGGAAGAAGTTCATTTCTGGTCTACAAGCCTTTAATCCCTGAGAGCTGTGGCTGATGCGGGAGCAGATTTTCTCCAAATGGTGATTTCGATAGGAGGTCCTTTTGCCTGCCGGCCCCCAACATCCCTGACGTGTGGCTCCGAGGGGCCTCCCCGCGGCCAGGCCTGAGAGTGGAGCCAACCCTTGGGCTCATTTTCCAACACCCTGAATCCAGGCAGTGGCCCCGTCTCACTACAAAGGGTGCTGAGTAACGAAGTGCCGCCACCAGGAAGAGAGGCAGCAGGTCAGACAGATCTGGAGAATGACACTGGCCTTCAAGGGCCCCTCACAAGGGAAATACCATTAATTAGCAGATCTGACCAGATATACTGAGTTCCACATTCACGCCGTAAGGATGGGGTTTCCTCGAGCCCTAATCAAAGGAACTCTTTCACCTGAGATCACTTGACCAATCGGTGACTCAGTTTCCTTATACTAAAAATGAGGATAATAATACCTCACAAGATTGTTTTGAGGAGCACACACGTTACAAAGTGTTTAGAGGCACCTGGGTGGCTCAGTGGGTAAGCATCTGACTTCAGCTCAGGTCACGATCTCAGGGTCCTGGGATAGGGCCGTGTCAGGCTCCTTGCTCAGCGAGGAGTCTGCATGTCCCTCTCCCTCCCTCTTCACTTCCTGCCCTCTCTCTCTCTCTCTCTCTCTAATATATAAATAAAATCTTAAAAATAAAACGAAGTTCTGAGAACACTATCTGCACATAGTACAGGACACAAAAGCACTTGTTAAACAGATAAAAGGGTACAAGAGGCTGGCTTCCCTTCAGATTTCTAATAGGCTCCTGTCTGGGGGTCTCTAGCTCTTAGGAAGTGGACAGGCCGCAGAAGCCCAAGGTTGTAGAGTTCCTCCGAGGCCAATTTCAATTTTCTATGCAGGACAGAAAACCTGTAAAATACATCCCAGACTTGCTTCGCTGCCTTCCTAGTAGGGAATCCGTTCCCTCAAGAGTGGTCCAACCTCTCTTCCACTATTTGGGATGTAGAAAACGTTTAGACATTTCTCCATTGGTGCTGATTCCATCCTCATTTTTAACAATCTAGCTGTGTGTTCATCTGGTCTTCTGTTAGTTCCTTTATTCAACAAACACAGAGGACTCACCGTGTCCTAACTGTGACCAAGACATCCAGCATCTCATCCCACAAGGGAAACATATTAGCAAATGTGGCAGCAAAGAGGGATGGGGTAAGGCAGTGACATCTGAATCAAGACCAAACTAACAAGCAGAGCCTGCCATGAAGAACATTCCAGGTATGGGCCCCATAGGTATGAAGGCGGAAATGAATAGATTATGTGCAGACGGCAGGACAGGGGACTAAGGGGACACTGGAAAGGAAGGCTGCGGAGCAGCTGTCAGCATTGGAGGCCTTGCGAAAGACTCTGGAATTCCCTTTGGTTTCAGCCGGAAGCTACATGAAGGTTTAAGCGGGGAATCATCAGATTAGCCTATATTTGTAAAAGATCGCTCCTCTTCCACAGAAGAAATGGGGATGGAGTGGGGGTGTCCACGAGCCTAGAAGCTGGAAATGGAAGCAGATAAAGTTTCCAATATCCTGGCCAAGGAGTGAGTCTGTCGCAGTGAGAGTGTAAAGATTTGCAGTTCTAAACTTTTTAGTAAAGTGGCTTATTAAACACACAGCTAACTATGGCCCGGGGTTCCTACTTTTGTAATAAGTTTTTTCTGAAACTCAAAAAGGGGAGAGGGGCTCTCTGCACCATGTGCCAGTCGGGGCGGAACATCATCGTCACAGTACAGGGTGTTTTCGGAGCCTGTTATCCTTTTAGTACGACATCCCTCCAACCCCGAGACAATACCGTGCCTCTTTCCGCCAACATAAGTTGAGTTTTTCCCTTTCCCTCTTCCTTCTTTCGAGGGCAGAGCTCAGGGCTTCTCCAGAGATTTCATCCTAAGTTCGTAGATCTCACCGAGCCGACCACATTCCCCTCCCCGTGGGCGCCAGGAAACGCCGGAAACATCTGTATCTGCACCTGAACATGGGACCTTGGATCCCAGCTATAGTTACTTGTGCTGTGGTAACAATGACATCATGTCGCGTTTCAGGACATTTTCGTAAATAAGGCCTCGGGTCGGGATGCTCAGGATAGGAAAAGGGTGGGTCCGCCCCTGGGCAGAGTGGCATACCTTCTCTCTCCTCCTGGCCTTTGCCCGAGTTGGAGATGCCCTGTTCCTTCCTCTTCACCTGAGTAATCATTATCTCTGCTTCCAGAAGCAGCTCAGGGGGCCACCTCCATCAGAGGGGCCACCTCCTCCCCAACCCCGCTGGACCAGGTGACCCTCCCCAGAATTCCATATAAATCCCTGTTAACGTTGATCCCACTGCTTCCCAGAGGCTCTTTCTCCTTGTCTTTACTTTGTCTCTCCTGTTGTACCCCAGGAGATAGGTCTCACTCATCATTTTATCCCAGCAGAGTTCAATATGTTGCTGAATTACCACATGGCATGTCTCGCACATCGCTGGCAGCTGGATGAACTGGAACACAGTGTGGCAGCATGTACTGAAGCAGGGGTTCTCAGAGCACCAGGGGGCTCAGTCGGTGAAGCATCTGCCTTCGGCTCAGGTCATGATCCTAAGGTCCTGGGATCCAGCCCTGCGCCGGGCTCCCTACTCAACAGGAAGTTGGCTTCTCCCTTTCCCTCTGCCTCTCCCCTCCCTCTCAAATAAATAAATAAAATCTTTTCAAAAAATAAATTTAAAATAAATTTAAAAAAAATTAAGCAGTTATTCTCAGCTGCAGGTGATTTGGCTCCCCAGGGGACATATGGCAATGCCTGGAGAAACGTTTGGTTGATGTAATTGGAGGAAAGGGCGCCACTGGGCATTTGGTGGGGAGAGGCTGAATGGAGGCGGCCAACATCTGGCCATGCACAAGACAGGCCTCAGCAAAACATCACCCAGTCCACGAGGTCGACAGTGCAGAAGGGGAGACCCGCATCTAATCTAGGACCTGGCAAACCTTTTCCTAGGTTTACATGCTCAAGGGAAATGTATCTGTCAGCCAAAACCACAAGAATGTCTGAAGCAGCTTATCCTCAGAAGCCCCAAACTGGACGCCATGTAAAAGACCATTAACGGGAGAATGGATAACCGACTACAGTACTTACGTGATGGAAGACAACACACGGTGACGAAATTTAAGATGCCACTTACGCGACAACAAGAAGGAATCCACAGATGTCCTGAGGAACCGAACCACCAGAGCAAGGTAACAGGCAAACTTGATCGCTGGTGATGGAAGAGAAGCAGGGGGCAGGTAGTGACTGACTGGGAAGGAGCAGGAGGGAACCTCTGGTGTGCTCAGAACATTCCTGATCCTCATCTGGGTAGTAGTTACACACAGCGTGCCGCATGCTAGGACTCACGTGCTGTGTGTGTGTATTACACCTCAGCAAGCTTTACCAAAGGCAACGGTCCTGTAAGAGCCCCAGTGGGCAGGAATCACACACTGGAGCAGGTCCTCCGAGCATGACTTTCTAAGGATTTCGGTGCACAGCCAGCAGGAGCATTGTAGATATGTTTCTGGAGACCTATTTCACCACAGACACCAAAAACCTTACAGTGGGTCCTTGATTCAATTCCGCTTCGGTCATTTTCTGCTAAGGATTGTGCTACAGATGTGCACACAGACTTAGGTTTCAAGAATATTTATCACAGCAGAACAAATACAAGAGGGAGGCAGCAAAAACACCGACCCAGAGGAAACTGTGTGATACCGCGGACTCATTAAAATCGACATTTAAAAATGTAAATGGAAAACGACTACAATATATTAATTACAATTAAAGAGCAGGTCACCCAACAAGGTGACACCTAAGATATATGAAGAATATACTAAATATGATTAACTATGGTTAGCTAAGGTCATGAGGGGTTATGGGATTTCTTAAAATTTTATCATTTTTTCCTTAAAATGTACATATATTACTTATTAATAAGAAAAAATACACAATCACACTTCTTAAAAATAAAGGTGATTTTTCAACTCTAAAACTGAGTACCAGGGGCGCCTGTGTGGTTCAGTGGGTTAAAGCCTCTGCCTTCGGCTCAGGTCATGATCCCAGGGTCCTGGGATCGAGCCCCACATCGGGCTCTCTGCTCAGCAGGGAGTCTGCTTCCTCGTCCCTCTTTCTGCCTGCCTCTCTGCCTACTTGTGATCTCTATCTGTCAAATGAAATAAATAAAATCTTTAAAAAAAAATAAAATCAATAAAATCAAACTGAGTACCAGACCCCACACAACCCCTAGATTCCCCATGGATTCAGAGCCCTGCTGCCTGCAGAAGCGCTCTATCGATGCTCATCACAGTGGCTGAGACAGATTAAATAAAGAGATAACATTCCAAATTTCCTGTCTCTTATCCGACTTTGCAGATTGGTTACACAAATCCAAATCCATACATGCATTAGACCTCACTGAACTGCGTACACCCTGAGAAAAAGTTACAAGCAATTCCCTGTAAAAATACGAAAGTATTTCTGACAGCAAAAGTTTTCAGATGATGTAAAGAAAAAAAAACTAAAAAGGCACGACCTTCCCTGATTAATCAAGTCTCTCTCGAGAGAAGGCTACCACTTCCCCAGGTAATCTCATTGCCTCAGACAAAACCATGTTTCTCTGTGAAGTGGAGGTGATCGCGGCTCTCTCGGAGTACTCGCAAAGGTTTGGTGTGGTTATGAAATGGAACTCTATGACTGGGGCCCGCTGGTTGTGGTCACCGTCATGCCCACAGCCTGAACACCACCTCCCTCCAGGAAGCTCCCTTCTCTGAATTCTGTGTGGTAGGGGTACGTGGCTGACTATTAGGGAGCACTGCATAAGGCATACCCTGTCGCTCGCCCAGACGCCCAGCTCCTCCCAGAGCCACTGAATGCCAGCTAAAGCTGGGAGCAAGGGCTCACTGTGGACACCAATGACGAGGGCCCAGGTACCTCAGCTCACAAACCCATTACGAGCGTATACATTTACCTCTAGCTTTAAGATGTTTCTCCTCTTACTTCTCAGTTAAAAAAGAGTTTAAGCTGAGTAAACCAACAACAAACCCTAAGATAAAACATTTAACCGTGTTAATTTCCAAAGCCCTACGGTCCTCTTCAGCTTCTCAAGGTCACACCTCCCTGCTGAATGATTACCGAGGGTTGCTGACACGGTACACAGAGAAAACACTCTTAGGATGTCCCTCTAAAAGAAAAAGCAAACAGCTCAGAATCCAACCAGCCACGGCAAAGGAACCACCGACAAAGCCAAACACAGAGGGGCCCCTGAGCATCTGGGAATCTGCCTGTTCCTTTGCCTCCTCAGAGGGAAGGAGTCACAAGACTGCTTGGAATGAGAAATGAAAAGGGCAGAAGCCCAGAAAGCAGCAGGTCCTGAATTTCTTGCTGCTTCCAAGGAGTGAGCCCGCCTGCTGTGTCAGTTATTTACACAGTGGGCAGGTGAGGCTGACAGCTTGAGGGGGTTATTTTAGAGGGAGAGCTGTAAGTCTGATCAGGAGAAGTTTCTGGACCCTGGGGTCCCAGCACGCATCTCCAGCTTCCAGGCTGACCCTCCCTTCAGACAGGGTTTAAGAGGCAGCCGGGCAAGCATGGTCTTTGTATTTATTTATTTTTTTTCTTGATTTTATTTATTTATTTGACAGAGATCACAAGCAGGCAGAGAAGCAGGCTGAGAAAGAGAGAGAGGAGGAAGCAGGCTCCCCGCTGAGCAGAGAGCCCGATGCGGGGCTCGATCCCAGGACCCTGGGACCATGACCCGAGCCAAAGGCAGAGGCCCTAACCCACCGAGCCACCCAGGTGCCCCTGGTCTTTGTATTTAAATCACCTCAAGGGGGCCCATATCTCCAGGCACAACCAGAACCCAGGGAGGAGAGGGAAGCAGGAGAGGGAGAGGGTACCTCCACTCCTATCTGCTGGCTGCACTTCTGGAGCGCCTGATCCAGGAAGCTAAATGCGTGGACAGAACAGAAGGAATAATCTGGGAAGACTGGAAGACTAGAAGAGCTGCTCGCGGACTAGTCTCAACCTGAACCACAGAAACACCTCTGCCTCCCTGCCCTCCTCCCCTCGGCTGGGCACCAGGTGCCTCCCTACTGCACTCCAGATGCAGATCCAAGCTCAGAGGTGCCCAGTGCCGATGCCTCTCTCCGGTCCAGGGACTCTAGGGCATCAGTAGGACTCCAAGACAGCACCTGTGATCTCTAATTTAAAACCCAAACCAAAATCCCCAACCAGCCCAAGCCAGCACAAGCAATACATATTTATGTGTAAGACACCTATGCACACATACACATTCACTTATTACACATTCACTTATCTACACACACACACACACACGCTTTTGCAGCAGAAGGCAGGCAGGAAACCTGTTCCCTAAGTCCTTTGCTTTCCTCATCTGCTTCTAGCAGCAACAGCCATTTCTGCTATGGATTTTCCTATTCGAGGGTTGACCACAGATCCAAATGCCACCGTCCTGTTTGCCACCCTTTCCTACCCCACCGGCCCGCTGACGTCTGTCAGTGAACCAGGGAACAAAGATGGAAGACAGGCCCAAGCTGCCTTCCTTGAAAGTGGGGTTATATTTGACACATTAATAAACCTCAGAGCCTGAGCCTCTATGCTCTCAGACTGGCCAGGGTGCAGCTCTCACTCTTAACAAACCCGTCCATCTCTCTCCCCCTACCGCGGGGCACAAGGGTTTTCTCTGCCCGGCATCTATTTCCAGGCCCCATAAATCATATCCCATTGTTCCAGGCCATCTGAACTCATGCTTAATAAACCATCCACCTCACCCTTACGCCACCACCCCGAATTTCCCACAGGGAAAGACTGTTTCAAGAAGAAAAGGAAATTCTTCATTAGGGCTGGATTTTAAAAGCAAGCTTCCACAAAAAACTGGAAAACAAAATTGGGTATAAATACCATCCAATAACCACTAAATGTCTTTGGTTAAAGCACCTGCCTGCCTGTGATTCTCGGGTCCAGATGTGAGCTCAGTGCACATCCAAAGGAAGCAGAATTTGAACCTGATGCTAAATGACAAATGATCCTGAACTTCATGACCATTTAAGTGCCGCAGTGGCTAGATTAAATTGCTCTGATGCAGAATTTCTCCCAAGTATAGGTTACTGAGAAACATAATATTGCTTGAAAATGTATTTAGGTGCGCTCATCCTTCTCAGACCAACACTCATGGCTCTTAATCATAACCAGGCTTAAGCTAACACGATTCCCCTAGAAAGGGAGGGAAACAAGAGGACATGTCTCTCTTGTTCCAAGATCAAAAACTGGATCACAGCACTCACAGCATCAAGTCTGCCAAACCAGAGTTCTGGGTACATACAATTCTTAAAGAGCTAATTGAATGGAAAACAGCCATCTGGGGCTGGAAACCTTTATGACATTCTGGGAAATGTATGGGGTTTAAAAGGATTATGCAGGGTGATGTGACATTCAAAATTCCGAAACTCTGAACTGAAGCCTAAATGAGAATATGTTAAATTCACCCATTCCAAAACACAGCACCGTTGACTCGGACCCTAGAGCCCAGCTGTAGCTCAGGGTGTCCACACTGCAGCCTATCCGTGGGAGGTCTGCAGACCACTCCCTGCTGAGAGAGTCCAGCCAACCCAATCAGCCTACCAGCAGGCTGTGGCACAAGGTCCAGCTCCAAGCCCAGGCACCAGCCAGGGTTCCCTTTGGCCTGCCCTCCTATGGTTGAACAACAATCATGGAGAGCCACAGGGAGAGCGGCATTGGGTCCAGTATGGCCACTCCCTGGTCCTCCACAACACTGGTTGCACACTCTTCAACACAAGAAAATGGTGTGCAGAAACAAGGGCCTGCCACAGTAGGCTGTCGAGCAAGGAACAGAAAGCATCAGGGGACAGGTGGGACTGCTGGCTGGTCTCCACCTCTCCCAGAGGGCAGAGGCCGCAGAGCTTCTGCAGACTAAGCAGAGACGTGTCAGAATTACCTTCCCAAAAAGAAGGCAGTAAAGGAGGACTTCAAGCAGCCACAACTGCCAGCAGGCCTGCGACCTCCAGATATCAGGCGCTTGACCATGACCATGTCGGTAAGCAGAACACACAAGTGTCTTCTGGAGCGAGAGCAGACAGCTTAACGCTGCTAACTGGTCCTCTCACTCTTCTCTGCTCTGAGCAAGTGATCCTGAAAGGCATGGACAAAGTTGGTCAGATTCACTGGAGCAAACACAAGCCAGTGAAGACGTCCCGGCTCGCACTGGGCCTCCCTCCAAAGGCTGGCTGCCCCACCCCTGGCACCTGGGTAACGCTGCTCTGGGGCCATCCACACAAAACGATTTACGCACCCCCCACCCGCAACACACACACACACACACACACACACACACACACACACAAGCTGCATCGGGCTAACTCAAACGCACCCCTAACGAACAACCCCACAGGTGTGACTGGGTTGGACACTCCCAGCAAGGGAGGGAAGGCCCCCCCTGGGTCCTTGCCAGCGGCAGGGTGCCGCCTGGGCCTCCGCCTCATCCTCTCCATCAGCAGGGAAGTCGGAGCCGCCCCCACCAACCACCACCACGCAACCAGATTGATTCTCGCACTTCAAATCCCCGCTGCCGGGGCCCCATCTGTGTGCTGACGCGAAAAGCCGCCCTGGAGCAGCCCGCCTGCGGAGCGTCAGGGGTTCTCCCGGCCCTGCGCTCGCGCCTCCCCAGGCCGCCCCCGCCCCCGCGGGCCGCGCCTTACCGCCAGTGTCCTCGAAGCGCGAGGGCGGGCGGTTCCGCAGCGTGGCACTCCAACCCGCGCTGGCCTCGTCATCGTCGGACTCCTGCGCTTTCGGGGCGCCGGGAGGCGGCGGGGGGCCGGGGCGCTCCTGTTCCTCGGCTGAGGAGGCGGGCGAGGAGGTGCGCGATGCGACGGACGTGCTGTAGAAGGGGTTCCCGCCGCTGTCCGGCCGGACTCGCCGAACACGTCGTCCCAGATGTGCAGGCTCTCGTAGCGCGCGCGGGCCGCCTTGAGCAGCTCGGGCGCCCTCCTCCGCGCGCTCCCGCCGACCTCGGCCATGGCCCCGGCCGCCGCCCGCGGGCCCGTTCCCCACAGCGCCTCCCAGCCGCACGCGCCGGGCCGGGCACCAGCGCAGCCCGCAGCACAGTGCCCGCCGCCCCGCCGTCTTGGTCGCCTCGGGCCCAGCGCCCGAGGAAGCGCCCTGGGAGCTCGGGCGCCGCAGGTTGCAGGCCCCGGCGGGACGCAGGGCGCGCGGGCGGGAGTCAGGGGCTGCGGCCGGGCCCAGACGCCGCCGCTACCGCCGCCACCGCCGCCGCTGTGTCTCCTCTGCGCCCGCTGTCCCCGCGCACCCTCCCGCGGCATCCCGCGCTCCCTGGCAGACGTTCCCGGGCGCGAGCAGCCAGAGACGGACCCCGCCTCCTCGCACCTCCGGCCCGCCGGCCAATGGGGAGCAGGCCGGGGCGGGGGGCCCGCGCGGGGCAGGCCCCACACCCCTTGGCCGAGCGGGGCGAGGAGAGCAGCGGCGGCGGCGACAAGGGGGAGGGCGGCCGGTGGCTTCCTCGCCTGCGGGACGTGTGGCCCGGGACGGCCTCCCGCAGGCCCCGCGCGGCCCCGCAGCGGGGAGGGAGGAACCGAGTGGGTGTCGGGGGTTGGGGGGGACGCAGCCGGTCTTCCCGCCACCCGAGCCGGCTCAGGGAGCGTGAAGCCCGCGCTCTTGGTCCCCTTCCGCAGTCCTCGCTGGCGGCGGCGGGGAGCTGTCCGCCCTGGTGGTTCTGAACCAGGCGCTGCGGAAATTCCAGGTAGGCGCCTGGCCCGAGGGTCACGATTCCCGCGGCTGCTATGGCTGCTGCTACTTCCGTGCTCCAAAGCCGGCTGTGCCTTGAGCTCTTGCAAGCACAAGGACTATCTGGCTTCCTGGAGCCTTGCTCTAATAAGGAGCCCGCCTTGCCGGTTCATTCCTGGCGTAAGGTGGTGACTCAGTTTCCCGTCAATACCCCTGTAATTTGAGGGGGTCAACATCCGATCTTAGTTATTTCTCCCGTCTTTGACCTTTGACATCTTTAAACTCAAAATATTCATTACCTTCCAAATATTAATTACTCTAACAGCACCATTGCAACATCTTCACCCATACATTTGACAAACTTGTCTGTTAAAATACGGCACAATCACCCAGGCTTCAGTGTTCTGATAAACAATAGATCAGAAAGGTTTCATCCATCCCTCTGCCTTGGCCAGGAGTGCGTGGCACTCATTCCGTTGATGACGATACATATGATAAGGCGTTTCTTGCTCCTCTCTCCCTCCCACAATAATGCAATAAGTCACAATGATGGTAATTGGGCCATAAAGTCACTTGCATTCTGAAATAAAATAAATCCACAGAGATGTGAAGGGCTTGCAAATCCTACTGGGTATTAACTAAATAAGGATTACACGAAAGGGAAAGGCATATTGCTATTTCATGCATAAAGGATGCAGATGCATAAAGGGTGAAGATGTTGGGACCACCAGCTATGGACAGTTCTAACAGCAGGTGAGCAGCTTCTGCTCTCGACCTCCGCTCGCAAGCCCCTGTTTCCTCCTCCCAAACCAGAGTCTCTGTACCAGCATGAATTCTTGATCATCACTGAAAGATGATATATAAAAAGGAAAGGATTCACATGACATTGCTTTGTATATGAATTGGCTGATATACGTGAAATTGTTTGCAAAGCATTTCAACTCCGTTGGAAGAATTGTGTCACAGAAAAGAACTGGTTTCCAGCACTTCTCTATACTGTGTTAACCAAGGAAAGATTCTGAAGAGAGTTCATACAGGTAATCAGACTTAAAAAGGTCAATGACACTTAGATTGAAGACGAAAAGTAAGACTGCGTAGCTCAAGTTCAAATTCTGCAATTAGGAATTCTGTAATACTCCTGTAAAATTTAATGATATATATTTTAAAAAAATAATTGAAAGGGATCAAAACACTGAAATACATAGGCAAGAACTCCTTCTCTTCTCCAGGCAGCCAATGAAAAAGTCAGCGGCTAAAGTGAGTGTGTATTTTAAAAACAGTGGCTTGCTTTGCTACCCAGAGGAAGCAGGAAGTAGAGCAGTAACAGTCACAAGGATGGACACAGTCTTCCATTGTCCCAAATCTGCATTTGTATGGTGCTAATCCCAAAGAAACCTTAGAGTCTTTGTGCTTATGAGCTCTCAAGTGCTTGTAGCTCACACAGCATGCAACACTGGGAGAGGATTATATGGCCACAAAAGAAACAGACTGGGAAATCAAATTGTTATCCAAACCCTGGCCCAACAAAAATAGAATGGCTATGTCCATTTAGAATCAAGGGTTTAGCAACCAAGTGCTACTTTGTTTAAACAAATGTTTCCAACCAAGAACAGTAAAAATACTTCAGCCTTTAAAAACAGGTGGCTGATTCTCCTTGTGAAAGGAGGGGAGGAAAGGGAAGAAAACAACTGGAAAACAAAAACCAAAAAACTTCCCCATCTGCTTGGCAACCTCCTACTCGATGCTATGATTATGGTTCTACATCATTAAGTTTTACAAGTAATGTTGTCTGGGAGGATAATTATAGAACCAGCATTATACTGAGATCTTTTAACTTTGAGTCATTTAAACACATCTTCCAAATAATACAACTTTGTAATATAATTAATTTTAAGATTAATATTGAGCTTTTGGTTCATAGTCTGCACAAAAGGCTCCAGAGTAGTAAGAACAATCCATTTCTGTAGTAGATTCCTTAGGCTTTGTTAAGCCAGAGAGGTTCATGCTCTTGTGAACCTGGGGATAATAGCCATATTTCATTGAGTCTTGGCCTCCTTTCCTGGTATAGTTTAATAAGAAACAAAAAATGCTACCATTCAAACTATGATACAATGTTTTCTTTTCATTAATATTTTAATATAAATATATTCAAAAAGCTCTTTGGTAAGTATTTAGACATATTTTTTATCACGTATGGCCTTAATGCATACATAAAAATAAAAGTTAAAATTTTTGGTTAACTTTTTTCCAAACCTCACATTAAGAATCTCACTACTTTTATTTACTTTCTAACTGAGAGATTTCAGTGCCCAGATTTTTCTCACAATATGTTCCTCTGAGCCACCCAGAGCTTCTGTCATGCTGCACTTAAAAAATTATTATTAGACATATAGCTGACATTCAATGTTAAATTAGTTTCAGGTGTACAACATAGTAATTTGACAATTCTCTACATTCCTCAGTGATCACCACAGTAAGTATATCATCACGTCACCATATAAAATTATTATAATATCATTGGCTGTATTCCCAATGCTGTACTTTTCATCTCCAGATGAGAACAGGAAATTATTTTATTTATTTGATAACAGGAAATTTTTACCTCTTAATCCCCTTCACCTATTTCACCCATCCCCCATCCACCTTCCCTCCCATAACCACCAGTTTGTTCTTTGTATTTAAGAGTCTATTTCTGTTTTTTTTTTTTTTTTGTCTGTTCACTTGTTTCTTTTTTTAGATTCCATATAGAAGTGAAATTACAGGGGGCCCTGGGTGGATTAGTGGGTTAAAGCCTCTGCCTTTGGCTCAGGTCATGATACCAGGTTCCTGGAATCGAGCCCCAAGTCAGGCTCTCTGCTCGGTGGGGACCCTGCTTCACCTGCCTCTCTGCCTGTCTCTCTGCCTACTTGTGATCTCTCTCTCTCTCTCTTTCAAATAAATAAATAAAATCTTGAAAAAAAAAGGAAGTGAAATCATATGGTATTTGCCTTTCTCAATCTGACTTATTTCTCTTAACCTAATACCCTCTAGATCCAGCCATGTTGTCACAAATGGCAATATCTCATTCTTTTTTATAGCTGGATAATATTCCATTATATATCTATATACACCATATCTTTACCCATTCATATACTGATGAACACCTGGACTGCTTCCATATCCTGGCTATTATAAATAGTGCTGCAGAAAACGTAGGAGGGCATATATCTTTTTGAATCCTTTGGGTAAATATCAAGTACTAGAATTACTGAAGCATATGGTAAATCTATTTTTAATTTTTTGAGTAACCTCCATACTGTTTTCCACAGTTGTTGCACCAATTTACATTCCCACTAAAAATGTACAGAGGTTCCTTTTTCTCCACATCCTGGCCAACACTTGTTCTTTCTTGTCTTTTTAATACTAGCCATTCTGACAAGTATAAGGTGATAGATCTCCCTGTGGTTTTGATTTTATTTTCCTGATGATGAGTGATATTGAGCATCGTTTCACATATCTATTGGATGTCTGTATGTATTTTTTGGAAAAATATCTATTAAGTCCTCTGCCCATTTTTCAATTGGATTATATATTGGGGTTTGGGTTTTTGGGGGGTTGTGTGTGTGTGTGTGTGTGTGTTCTTTACATATTTTGGTTATTAATCCTTTATTATATTTATCATTCACCCCTATCTTCTCCCATTCTGTAGGTTGCCTTTTGGTTTTGTTGCGGGTTTCCCTTACTGTGCAAAAGCTTTTTATTTTGTTGTAGTCTTAATCATTTATTTTTGTTCTTGTTTCCCTTGTCTAAGCAGACATATCCACAAATAATGTTGCTAAAACCAATCTCCAAGTGATTACTGCTTATTGTCTTTTAGGAGTTTTATGGTTTCAGGTCTCTCATTTATTCATTTAATTTTTTTTAAGGAAGCTTTATACTGAATTTGGGACCTAAACTCAAAGCCTCAAGAATAAGAGTAGCATGCTGTACAGGCTGAGCCAGGCAGGCACACCTCAGATTTCACATTTAGATCTTTGATCCGTTTTGAGTTTCTTTACGTGTATGGTAAAAGAATGTGGTCTAGTTTCATTCTTTTGCATATGGCTCCCCAGTTTTCCCAACAGTGTTTTTGAGGAGACTTTCTTCTGTTACATATTCTTGCCTCCTTTGTCAAATATTAATTGACCATATAATTGTGGATTTATTTCTGGGCTCTCTATCCCGTTTCCATTGATTTATGCGTATATTTTCTCCCAGTACCCTACTGTTTTGATTACTATAACTTTGTAGTATATCTTGAAATCCAAGAAACTGATACCTCCAGCTTTGTTCTCCTTTCTCAAGATTGTTTTGCATGCTGCACTTCTTATAAAAGTATTCTGAGGTCATCCAAATTGCCACCCCTCCGTTCTGCTTGGTTTGATGCTGGTGGGGTTTCTCTTTTTTTTTCTTTTTTATTTCCTTATCTGAGATTTTCATATAATAACCAGTTAATTTTCTTTCTTTAAATTGTCCTCAAAAGGCCTGTGGCTTGGCATGCCAAGGGATGTAGATGATCAGTTGTGCCCTAGGAGCAGTAACCACATGGCACAGGGTCAAGCTGTGGTAACTTTATAGGGACTTCCACCTGCTCAGCTTCAACTATAAGACAATTCCTGACATTGGAGATGTGAAAGAAAATGGGAGGGGAGGGGCATCTTAAAATCCATGAAATATGGCATATTGTCTCCTGTTTGTACTTTTACAATTTCTGATTTTGCAAATGGCCAAGCTGCCACAGGGAACAAAAATGAGGTCCTAAGGTGGCAGAGACTGACCTGGCCAGCCCTGTACTGCACAGGCTATGCATTACTGGATCAGTATGAATGGAGAAAGCAGGGGTGAGTCAGGGCAGCTGCTGCCTCTCCCTACATTGCCTTCATCACCCACAAGGAGGGGGCCCAAAGCCAAGGAGCACCTCCTGGAACTGAGACAGGGGAGGGGAAAAGAAAGCTGAACGATGCCACAGCTGCTGAACCATGACTAAAATATGGGTGAGAAGGCTGGAGGCAAATGTGCATGGTACACCGTGACATTTGGAGTCCTAGGTGACAGAAGCTTAAGGATCCAACCTTGCTCAAACTGATTTTACATGATGATTTTATCTACTAATCAATCCAGAGATGCAGAGAATGAAATAGGGCAATTCTATAGAAAATGCTTGAGAGAAATCTCTCTTATGATTGAGATAACCTGATATTTCCATTGATTGATTGATTGATTCATTCATTCATTCAATTATGTACTGAGTATTATGTATCAAATCCTCTTCTGAACACAGAATAAATCAGGAAAAAAAACCCACAAATACCATTTTTATAGCACATGTATTCAAATAGAAGAGAGAGAACAGACAGTAAATATATAAATATATAATATGTCAGCTGTTGATAAGAAGTCAAAAGTAGAGAGGGACAGAAATTATGTTGATTGTGATGGTGCTGGTGCTGGCTGTGTGTGCAGTTAGGGGAGATTACTCTGATAAGAAGACATTGGCAGATCCTTGAGTGGATTCAGAGAACAAGACAGGTACATTTAATAAGAGGAAACAAGTGCAACCCCCCAAGGGAGGCACGCACTTGCTGTACTCTGTTAAACACTAAGGAGGCTGGTGAGCGGAGGCAGAGACAGCTGAGTGAAGAGGTAGGAGATGAATTGAGAAGAAAGTTGAGTGTTAAATTTTGTAAGACTGAAGTTTGTATTGAGTGAAGTGGGGAGCCATTGGAGATCTTAGAGCAGAGAAATAACAAGGTCTGACTTTTGTCTTAAACAGATTGCTTTAACTGCTGAGTGGAAAATAATCTAGAACAGAGCAAAGATGGAATCCAGAAGACCAGATAGCAGACTATTACAATAACTCATAGAAGATGGTGTTTTGGACCACAGTGGGAGTAACTGAAGTGTGGAGAACTGGTCAGATTTAGAATATATTTTGAAGATAGAATCCATAGCTTCTACCAAAGAATTAAACGTGGGCAGTGAAAGAAAGAGATGAATCAAGAATGACTCTACAGTTTCCTGTTTGAGCTATTGCAAGACCAGCAGAGCTCGAGAAGAATAAGAGCTTGGCTTTGAACATGTTGGGTTTAACTCATCTAGGTAGATCTGGAAAGCAGGCAGTGGAAGAAAGTTCAAAATCCAGGTCTGGACTGGAGGTGGAGATGTGGAGTCATCAGGAGATAGATGGTAGAAGAGGGACAGTCACCAAGGACTCAGTGTAGACAGAGGAGAAGTCTGAGGTTGGGTCCTTGAGCACATTCATACTCAGAGATCAGGGAAATGAGAAGAAACCCCAAGTGGAGGGGCTTGTCCTCACTCAGAAGGGATTGGAGTAAGGGTTCCACCCAGGTAAACTTAGTGGGATTATGTGGGTCTTCTTTCCTTACTGATTTGATTTTCTTTTCAAGATTTATTTGAGAGAGAGAGAGAGAGAGAGCAGGAGCACACACATGCAGGGGGAAGAGACAGAAGGAGAGGGAGAGAATCTCAATCAGATTCCCCGCTGAGCATGGAGCTTGACGTGGGGCTCGATTCCATAACCCTGAGCTCATGACCTGAGCCAAGATTCACACGCTTAACCACTTAGCCACCTAGACACCCACCCAATTTGTTTTTCTTTCTTTTTCTTTAATATTTTATTCATTTATTTATTTGACACAGAGAGAAAGAGAGAGAGAGATCACAAGTAGGCAGAGAGGCAGGCAGAGGGAGAGGGAGAAGCAGGTTCCCTGCTGAGCAGAGAGCCTGATTCGAGAGCCCGAGACCCTGAGACCATGACCTGAGCTGAAGCCACCCAGGTGCCCCCAATTTACTTTTCTCAGTGAAGTCATCAGAATGGTCGGTCATCAGCTGTCTCTGATGGAAGGTGTTCAGTTCTCACTCTGAACAAAATGGCTGTACATTAGAATCACTGGGAGAACTTTAAAAGCACACTTATATGTAGACCCTAATTGGATATTAATCTAATTGGTTCTACACCAATTAGATCAGATCCTCTGGAGGTGGGCACTCCTGTGTTTTAGTCTTCCAGGTGATTCAAAAGTGTGGCCAGTGTTGAGAAGCCCTGGCTTAAGGTTGGAGGAAAGAAGATGTGAAATAGTCAAAATATTTCACGAGAAGAGTGGAGATTCTGTCGGTCAGAGAAACATACTTGGATTTGTGGCTGAGAATTTAATGTGAAAGGGGCGCCTGGGTGGTTCAGTGGGTTAAGCCGCTGCATTCGGCTCAGGTCATGATCTCAGGGTCCTGGGATCGAGTCCCACATCGGGCTCTCTGCTCAGCAGGGGGCCTGCTTCCCTTCCTCTCTCTCTGTGATCTCTTCCCTTGATCTCTCTCTGTCAAATAAATAAATAAACTCTTAAAAAAAAAGAATTTAATGTGAAAGCTTCCAGCATCGTTGCTTTTCTCACCAACCACGTTCCGCTGCCAGGGGCAGACGTAGGGTGGACAGAGGGTTGGGTTTTTACCAAGGTGGGGTTTTATCAGGTATGTATGATGTATGATGGAGGTGAGAGTATGGGACAGGGATTATAGTTATGGGAGCGGACTCTGTGCCAGCTGCGGAGGCCTGTGAGAATTTGGGGGAAGGATCAAGAACCACAGAAAATGAAATAGGGGGACGCCTGGGTGGCTCAGTTGGTTAAGCAGCTGCCTTCGGCTCAGGTCATGATCCCAGCGTCCTGGGATCAAGTCCCACATCGGGCTCCTTGCTCGGCAGGGAGCCTGCTTCTCCCTCTGTCTCTGCCTGCCACTCTGTCTGCCTGTGCTCGCTCTCGCTCCCTCTCTCTCTCTGACAAATAAATAAAATCTTAAAAAAAAAAAAGATTCTCTTCAAAAAAAAAAAAAAAAGAAAATGAAATAGGTAAATGGCTTCTTCTGAGTGACTTAGATAATTAATACTTCTTGAAATAATTTAGTGCAGCCAGACCCCTGCAAAGCAGCACAAAAAACTCCGATGAGTGCTTCAATCTACCATTTCTTCCCAGGGCTTCAATCAATTGCTTTCAACAAGTGAACATTGAGATATTTAGAGCAAAGGAAAAAAATACATATTGGAAGTTCGCATTTTTTTTAAAATTTTATTTATTTATTTGACAGAGACACAATGAGATAGGGAATACAAGCAGGAGGAGTGGGAGAGGGAGAAGCACGTTTTTCCACTGAAAAGGGAGCCCGACGCGGGGCTGGATTCTCAGGCCCCTGGGATCATGACCCGAGCCGAAGGGCAGATGCTTAACAATTGAGCTACCCAGGCTCCCCTGGAAGTTAGCTTTTTACATTCATGGAAAATGGGATTTTGTACATTTATGTTCTTTTTCTGTCCCCTTGTGGATATTTTCCCTCTTGAAACACACCCAACCTCTGCTCCACAGTTGTCCAGTAAAAGAAAGGGATCTGAGTGCCATCCCCAAAGTTCACTTGCGTTTAAAGGAGAAACAATCCTGGGAAGCTGTTTTACACAAAAGAGTAGATTGCTCAGTTGTAGAAACTCAGGTATTATAAGAAAACGGGAGAGATATTCCTTACTAGAAGGGGGACCTGCTCAGCGTTTCTAAATTCACATTGGTAGATTGTTGAACTGTTGTAGGCTGAGTGTTAAAATCACATCTTTCCCTCCGTTTTCTTACAGAGACAATGATGGTGCTTCCAAGATTGTCTGTGAAAGGCTAGGCACCTGCAAAACCACACATTTGACCTGAGCCATCACCCAAGTAGAATGTAATCCGCTCTCAGATCATAGGAGAAAAAAGAGAGAGAGAGAGAATCCCAAGAAGAAACACTCACATCAGGATTTTCATCAAATTTAGTGCACGTCTCACCACTTATCTTCATTTGCGGTAATTTTTAAAATAAACACTAATGTCGAATTGCCCTGTGTTACAACGAGCAACTCAATTATCAGAAAACCACGAGTCTCCAACGTTTGTTCTAATTACTAAAGCAGAAGAGCGGACAGAGTTTAGAAAATTTTCAACAAGGCTTAAACAAGAGATATTTTCCACTTTTTTCTAATCAGGTCAACATAGATACCACTTTCCCTACAACCTTGTAGGCAGTTGGTATTTTTCAGAGATATCATTTGGTTCTTTATAGAAGGCTTAAATTTGGAGGTCCATAAAAACGATAATCAACTTTTATGTGTGCCTTCTATAGGCCAGGAACTGTGCTAAATGAACAGTATCTACTTTAATCCTCCTAACAAGCCCTGTGAAGTCAATACTACTGACTATTCTCACTCCAAGGGGGGGCAAAGCAGATGCTTCGAGAGTTGAACTCAGTTTTCCAAGTTCATACAGCTCGTATATGATGGAATCAGGACTTGAGCTCAGTCTAATGCCAGGTTGGACCCTCAGTGGCAGCTACTGTAGTTTTTTGGACCATCACCTGCTTCCCTCCCCCACCCCCGCCCCCAACTCATTCCCATTTAGGGATAATCAGCCATACCTAAATGACAGTGGCCAGGCAGGAAGGGTGGCTACTGGGTTTAATTATTTATATCCAGGGGGAAGAGCCACCTCGCCCCATACATTCTGCTTCAGCTCTTGCCCTGCCAGGGGAGTAGCCATCCTTCAAACCATCAGTGTTAAATGCTGGTGAGGGATGAATTAGGCGGCACGGGTCACACACAGTTTACTAGTCATGCATATTTCTTTCAGAATACCTAAGTACCATTCCCTTGGAGATGAGAAGAAATGATGGGAGGGATGTTAAAAGGGACTCCCAGAAATATTTCTGGACCAGTCATGATCACTAGCCTTTATGATACTCTTGGAGTCATTTTACTGGTTCTTGAAATGAGTGCACTTGCCCTAGGATGGCTTGCCCCCTCCCAGTAATCAGAAGCTCCCAGGATGGGTCAAAGATTACTTTATTTGCTGTAATTCTGCAAGTTGAATGTATCTCTAAGCCATTTCCTGAGAATGCTATTATGGGGCAGGCACAGGGGGATGACTATGGGACAGAAACATATCAGGTGAGAGGGATCCTATGCTTTTGTATGAAGGAGAATCCCATTCTCCTTGGTGATGGGAGTTTCCCTTCTGCTCTGACTTCTGCCCAGCCAGGATCAGTGGGGAGCCTCCTCCTTTGGGCGACAGGTCTCTTTCTTTCTAAATCCGTTTTATTTTGGGCCCAAAAGCAAGAATACCCTTCTTTTCATCTTTCAGCTTTTTCATCATGGCCAACGACACTCAAACAACCTCGCCCCCAATTTGGGCTGCTAGACTATGGCAAGAGGCCACATACTGGGTATATTACCTCAGGCCAAGTGTTTGGACTTCACTGAACCTTAATTGTAACATCTGAGAAGGGTTGGGGGGCGTATGTTGTGAGGATTCATTAAGACAATGTTAAATTTTTATCACGGAGTCAAGGAAGATCTCTTGTTAGGAATGTGTTCCATCTTACCAGGATAGAGGGCAAAATAGCATTTTACTTATTTTTTTAATAAAGTATTTCTTTTTTAAAAATTATTTATTTGACAGAGAGACAGAGCAGGAATACAAGCAGGGGGAGTGGGAGAGGGAGAAGCAGGCTTCCTGCTGAGCAGGGAGCCCAATGTGGGCCTCAATCCCAAGACCCTAAGATCATGACCTGAGTGGAAGGAAGACACTTAAGGACTGAGCCACCCAGGTTCCCTGCAAAACAGCATTTTTTTAAAGATTTTATTTATTAATTTGACAGACAGAGATCACAAGTAGGCAGAGAAGCAGGCAGAGAGATGGGGAGAAGCAGGCTCCCCGCTGAGAAGAGAGCCCGATGCGGGGCTCGATCCCAGGATCCTGGGATCATGACCTGAGCCGAAGGCAGAGGCTTTAACCCACTGAACCACCCAGGCGCCCCGCAAAACAGCCTTTTAAACAATATTTTTATTTTTATTTTATACATATATATGTAAACATAGAATTGAATGTATACATATAAATATAATTTGTAAACACATTTGATATATATTTATGTTTATCCTAGGACGCAACACTGCCCTCCTGAGCAGCGCAAGAGGGTGGATTTTTACACAGAATCACCAAACAGCTTGACCCAACTGAAGGGCCAGCCTTGCGCTGCTGCTTAAGAGAAAGCCTTGAGTTGGGAAAGGTTTGACAAATACTGAGAAAAACCAGTCAATTAATATGTTAAAAACACTACCCAACCACAGTATGAACCATTTAGACATATGGCTTTAATTTTGACTTTAGTCTCCAAGCCTAGGGGTCCCTGGGGAAAGGGGGCAGAGGGAGAGACAGGACCAGCTTCTCTGTGGGCCAGGTTTCTGGGGTTGCTCCCAGCCCTGCCCCCAGAGGGAACGCCCCCACCCAGGGCTTTACTCGCAGAAGGGCCCCTCCCCCAGAAAGCCTCTTCCCAAAGGGCCCTGCCCTTTGGGCCACACCCTCAGAGGTCCCATTATCCACCCCCAACCCCACAACCACACGCCCCTACCCCCGCCAAGCACCACCCTCAGAAGGGTTCTAAGGTGAAGTCAGTGTGCTTCTCTTGCACTGTCTAGGAATTACTCTGTTTTATTTTTGACTTTGTGTTTTTTGAGCGAAGTGGGTGGTTTAAGGACCTATTTTATATTTTTATATTTTAGCCAGAGGCTTCCATTGAGGTTACAAAATATCCTTGTTGTTTAACCCTTAAGCTGTCCCTGCTCCCCTTCTCCCAGGGGACTTACTTAAAAACAAGTCCCAGAAATCAACCTCAGGTAAAAAAGCCCAAATACAAGGGTGGGTCAGGCCAGGTGAAGACATCTGATCAGTGGAGGGTTGCATACTGTCTCCCTAGCTACCAAGGAGTATGGGTCCCGCCCTTTGTGAGTCTTTTGGGCGCCAATCCTAACCAAAGTGATAGGCTAGGTCAAATGTCTACTAAAAGGTAAGTTGTAATTCAATTGGTCACCTAGCATCACTGTGCAGCTCTCTGTGTTACAATTTCATTGGCCACCTGTGCATGGCCAGGCCCAACCGCATGGCCTGTGCCCTTAAAAGCTAGTCTGTAAAGGAGAGAGGGGTCGACTTCTCTGTAAGAGATGCGGCCCTGGCTGGTCAGTTTGATTCTTGATGCTTGGTGCGAAATAAAGCTTTGTTTGACCTTCGCTTTGTATCAGTCTCGCTCTTTTAATCATGGACCCATTATTGGGGCATAACAGGTGGGACAGTGGAGCACGTACATAGCGGAGGGGACAGCCCAGGTGGGTATCCACCATTCCTTGCCTCCTCATTTGCATGTACTGCTCGCCCTGCCCGGTGAGCACAGCATGGAAATGGACACCTCGTGAGTAGTGGTCAACGAGACTCGCTGACCACATGACGTCTATGACCAAGTCAACCGGAGCTCGCCTTCCCTACAGACCAGAGCTTGCTCTGAGCACCGGCAGGAGGCGGTGGCCCCTTGTGAGCAGCCCAGAACTCTGTCTTATCCTTTCTCACTCATGTCACCTTCCTGTGTTAGCCAAGCCTTGGAAGTGGTGACTTAGGAGGGAAGAGAAAGAAAGGCAGCCCCCGGCTCCTGATCCTGTCAAGTTCCTTACTCATCAGGAAGCCGAGGGCGGCAGGGTCGGTGGAACAGGTGTGAGTCCCCAGGTGAGGTAAAGATGGCAGAGCTGGTCTTGTGCAGGATTTCCATGGTTCTGATAAGAAGAGGGCACGTGGGTGTGCCCCAGCTGTGGAATCCCTGCGTGAATTATTTAACACTGACATTGCATCCTGCGAAGATGAATGGCAAAAATCATGCCCATAATCACATTTTAAAATTTTTATTTGCTTGGAATGACATTAAATGCAAATAGAAAACAGCAGCCATGCCCCTTCAGAAGACAGACCATGGAGGAAATGAGCTTTCTATTTTAGTACCTTTAATAAACACTTCCTCCCTGTTTTTGCCCAAAGGGCCCTATATCTTCATTTTGCATGGGGCTTGTAAATTATGTAGCCAGCCCTGGGGACAGCTGTGCAGTGTCTCAATGACCCAGTGCGGGGAATGGCAGGAGCCTCCCTCATTGATACAGTAGTATTACACAAGCCCCTGAAGCTGAAACAGAACTTCAGGATAAAGTCTAGGGGGGAGGTCCTCAAATTTCTGAGTCATGGGCTGTCGTAAACAAAATATCAACAGCCGGGTGGCTTAGGCAACATACAATTTATTTTCTCATGGTTCTGGGCGCTGGAAGTTCAAGATCAAGGTGGCAGTAGGGTTCGATTCTTCAAATGTCTCTCCTTGGCTTGCAGATATCTGTGTTCTCCACTCTGCCTTCAAACGATTGTCCTTCAGTCTGTTTTGTCTGTGTCCTAATCTCCTCTTCCTGTAAGCACACCAGTCCTATTGGCTTGGTGCCCAACCCCAGTGAGCTCATTTTCCCTTTATCACCTCTTTAAAAATCCTGTCTCTGAATACTGCCACATTCTGAGATGCTGGGTGTTAGGACGTCAACGTAGGAATCTGGGGGCATCCAACTAAGCCCATAACAATAGTCAAAACTGGATCTGAAACTGAAATTTAGACACATTTTAAAATGCTTAAAGTGTATATATATAATTTTTGTGATAGGCCTGAGATGGTTGGTAGGCTGAGATGTATTTGTAACCTTTGAGGGAAACATCCTTTGGAATGATCAAAGAGAGCTTCTATGTAATTCCATACATCCACAATTAAACCCCAGAGCTTTCTAATTTGGAATTTGGCTGTTTTGTGCTTGGTGGTAACCAAAACCAGCCTAGGGCTTTTCTTTTGTTTTGGCAGAAAAGTAGGAGGCAGAAGACTTGAGCATTTAGACATCTTGCTGCTCTTTGGTTTAATCATACTCTACTGAGTTGCCCGAAACTAATCAAGCTCTTGGCTCTGTAGAGGAGAGATGATGTTCATTACATGTCATTGGCCACAATGTTCCTTTTTTAAATTGTTGTTAACATTTGTGTTATTTTTCAGTATAAGAGACAAGCTTTATCTTAGTTTGGGCTGATGTAACAAGAGCACCATAAACTAGGTGCTTTAAAGACATACTTATTTCTCTCAGTTCTGGCAGCTGGGAAGTCTACGGTCAAGACCCTGGAAGATTCCGTGTCTGTTCAAGTGCCCACTTCCTGGGTCATAGATGACTATCTTCTCCCTATAACCTCCAAGGTGGAGGCGGCGAGGGATCTCTGTGGGGTCTCTCTCATGGATACACTAATCTCGCCCATGAGGACTCCACCCTCATGACCTAAACATCTCCCAAGGACCCCATCTCCTAGTTATGTCCCTTTGGACATTGAGTTTTCAACTTATGAATCCGGGAGGGATACACTGTCTACAGTGAGCTTCATCAAACATCTTTTATGTTCAAGGCACTGTTTTTTGGCAAAATTAATCATTTCCTACACATCCTTTGAAGCAAGAGTATTTCTGCACTTTGCCTTCCTTTAGAACCTTTCTCTAGAGAGGATCCTAAAAAGTTCAGAAAAGACGCAGAAGAAACCTGCTGGTTAGCTCGTTTTCCACAGTAGAGCAGAATTCATTTTGAAGCAGGTTAATCTTAGAAATCCAGGCGAAGACAATTCGCTTGAAAATCATCTCAAATGATCAGTTTTGTTAGTATGAGTAATAGTAACTATAAGATCAATAAAACAACTTTTTGTTCTACTGTGGGCCTACTGTACCTCAGAGCACCTGAGTCGAACCATCTCGTGATCCTTTCAACAGCCCACTGAGGGTCACACTGTCTTCTCCTCCACGTTATGGATGAGCCTTAAGTCTAGGCCAGAAATGACACAACTTTCCCAAAGCCATATTGCTACTGAGGGGCCAGCTGGGATCTACGCCCACTCTGGTGCCAGAGCCTGTGATTGCAAACGTGGGCTGCACTAGCTGTTCAGAACAAAGGACTGTTCATGGGGGTGACACAGCAAACCCGTGAGACCCACCACCCTTTTCCCTAAGGTCATCCCAGTACAGCCTGCAGTGATGGCCCGAGTTAAGCATTTGAACTTGGTACTGCAGAAGGCATGTTTTAGGGACAAGATTGGTGTTAAGGGGGTCTAATGAAGCCCAGAGGGAATGGAAGGAAACAGGACTTGGGGAAATATCTGGGTCCCTGGAGCAGTGATCTCCTTTTATTACTGTGCACCTCTCTTTCACATACATAAATAAATACATAAATACATACATACATACATACAAAAATATTTGCAGACATACCACCAATTTAAGCAAATTTTTGATAAATTATAGACTCTACTACTCTACTAAATTATTATGCACATTATAAATGACATGCAAAATCTAAACAGTTAAATGGATGACAGGAAATATGAATAAAACTTATAATATTTTCTTCCAGCCCCTTACTGGACTATTTCTCAAACTCCCTTTGGAGAAGTCTTTTTAAAGATTTGTTTATTTATTTATTGAGAGAGGGAGAGAGACAACACGTGTGTGCACATGTGAGTAGGGGGGTGGGGCAAAGGGAAAAGGAGAGAAGCAGACTCCCCATTGAGCGCAGAGGCCTCACTAGGGCTCAATCCCATGACCCTGAGATCATAACTTGAGGCAAAATCTTGAGTCAGACATTTAATCAACTGAGACACCCAGGTTCCCTGGAGAAGAATTTTTAAGAAAGAGATAGGACACTTGGATTTAAAGCAATAATTCCTAGAATTAATCTTTAAAAGTGGGAAGATAGAAATGTTTTTTTTTTTAATTTTTAAAGATTTTTTTAATTTATTCATAAGAGACGGGAGGCAGAGCAGAACCAGGTTTCCCACAGAGCAGGAAGTCCAGAGTGGGACTTGATACCAGGACCTGGGATCGTGACCCGAGCTGGAGATAGATGCTGGAGATACTGATAAACCAAAATTTAGGGGAAAATACTGAACTTTACTAGGAAGATGAAGCAGAAAAACAGCATATTGCAGCAACATGAGTTTTAGATAGCTGTTGGTCACCCAGAAGGCTTAAGATGGAGAGAAAAACTAAAGGCTGTAGTGACCCAAAATTGTCCGAGTTGTGTAATTTGACCCAGGAACTTCCGGGTGACATAAAGATTTGTTTATTTATTACACGGACAGCGCTATGTGGGGACAGAGCAAGGGGGAATGAGAATTCCATACAAACGTGTGAGTGGCTCTTCTCCCATCTCCAGGGGGGAAGGAAGAGATTGGGTTTACTCCAGTAAGCATGGTGATGAGTTGGTGAGGTAGGTTGACTAGATGTCTGGACACCTGAAAAAGCCAGCTAAGGGGGCTTCCTGGCCATCTTGTCAGTGTCTTATTGAAAGCTTGTCATGTGCAAGACTTTCTTTTAACAGGTTGCCAGGTGAATTGATGTACAAATCAGACTACCGGCCGCCATGTGTCATTGCTTAGGTAGTCTATGACACAATGTCCTGCAACTAAGGGGATGCACTTAGCATTGCAGAAATCGTTCTGTCTTTGTTATTTTGAAATTTAGAAAATATCTTATTAATTTGTTCACTCCAAAGAGGCAATTTATTGCTTACTATGACCGTCTTTTGGTAGAGGACACAAAACTGCTTTCTTTGTTATGAGAATCAATGTGTTACACCAATTTTCTGAAAGATGGAAATGAAGTGCCTCCTTCCAGCTGGGTCAGGACATAAGTGTACCCTATGTATTGGTTTTTCAATAGAGTCCATTTACAGAATGTACACGTATCTCAATACAGAAGACATTTGCTCGCATTTATGTGTAGAACATTCCCAAATCTGGTCCAGTTTGCAGATGAAACCGTCACTCTGACTGGCAAGGCATAATGAAGAAGAGTTTTCCTGTAAACAATATGTGGTCATGGAAGGAATCAGCACTGCAATTCGTGGCTGATTCCAAAGGCTCTAAGAGGTGGTAGATGCACAGGCAAAATGGTGACTTTTGCAGAGGAAGCAGGCTGGGGAGAGATAGCAAAACAGAAGTTTGAGAGGGCCCTAAAATCTCCTCCTGTGGGATTATTGGCCATTGAGCTTGAGAAAGGCTATGGTGAAAACTTGAAAGAGCATCAGATCAAACCCTTGGCCACTGGAGGTTGAAACCGACATGAGCAGCACTATCTCTATTCTTGACCCAAGGCCATAGGATGACAAGCTTTGCTTTTTCAATGTGGCCTCATGTCTCTATATTGCCCTATAAAGAAATTAATACACATAAATGCTGAGAGTGTAAAGTGTAAGCAGAGCTCCCCTTGGCCATTTCCTTAGTTTTGTCCACTCCGAAGTGAGTATCACTTTGGTGAATGCATTGCAGGAAATGGCCTTAATGATCAATGGCAGACCTCCACTCCAGAGTGACATAAAAAGCAATCTGCACCTCCTTCCTGATTTGTCTGTAATGAAACTTGCTTTCCTCAGGTCCCAGCATTCGAGGCAGATAAATATGTTCCCTTTCGTTGGCTCTTACTCATACTTCAGCAAGATTTCCCATGTGCTTTCCTGGGCTGGCTGGGAAACTGGACCACAATTTATGGCATCTTAGGGGACAGGCGTGTAGAATTCCAGTGGGATCCTGGAACAGAACCTAATTGGAGATTAGAGACCATTGCGGTGCAAAGCTTTTCTTTGAGATCGAAAGAGGTGCATGTTATGCAAATATTAGCAAGTGTAAGTTCACACTGTCTATTGAAAATTTATAGACTCATTATGGTCAAGAAGGCTGGAAGATAAGTAGATTTTGGGAAAGATGCAGGTAAATTCAGGGAGGTGGCAAATTACCCCAGGGAAAGTAGAATTGTGAAAGAATATGGCCCAAACTTTTTAAAAAGATTTTATTCATTTATTTGACACACAGAGAGCCAAAAAGCACAAGTGGGGGGAATGGCAGAGGGAGAAGGAGAAGCAGGCTCCCCGCTGAGCAGGGAGGCAAGTGTGTGGGACTCGATCCCAGGACCCTGGGATCATAACCTGAGCTGAAGGCAGACACTTAAGCGACTGAGCCACCCAGGCGCCCCCTGGCTCCAACTTCCAAAGATGGTGGGAAGGAATGAAGATCAGCAACTGTCCTTGATTCTGCTTCTCAGGAAGGCATTGTGATGTGGTGCCCAGGACTTTGGAGACAGACACATGCTTGGTGCCCTCCGGCTCTGCCGCTACAGCAACACCTTCCAGAGGGCAGCTGCAGGCACCGGTGGCGTCACACAGGGTCAGACCACGGAGGCACTCAGCCACATACCCCTTCCACCATCCTGCTGGGTTTGAAAGAGCACTATCAAAGTCCCTGCTGCCAAAGGACCATCCAGAGTGACATGTCCCATGGGGCACGCCGGCATTCCTTTACCCCTTCAGGCAGCAACGCTGGAAATTTTTTTAAATTGCCTGGGAAAATGATAGCAAAGGGCTCCAAAAAGGAGTTTCAAAACGCAGACTTCATACTATGTTTTGAGTACATATCATTCATTTGGCAGGTACTGACAGGGTGCTTAAGTGCCAGGTGCTGCTGCATTAGAAATGGACTTTAGAAGTTAACAGGAGGGGGCTCCAGCCCTCAACCAGCACAAAGTGGATCAATGGACGCATGTGACAGACAGAGCACTGTCACGGGGAGTACTAGGTGCTCTCATAAGAAGGGTGTGCTAGGAGCTAAGGGAACACTCGGGGGGAGCCAGCACCAACACTCGGGGAGAGCTGTGGGAAACATGATGGATGCAGATGGCTCCACGGGGAACCAGAGAACTGCTCAGATCCCTGCTTCTTAACAGCTCCATGTGCCCGCCACTTCAGAGTGGGGGCTGGGCGAGCAGGGAGCTGGGGTGGGCACAGCGATGCCTGAGTTCCGACCTGCAGCTCCTGTGCTGTTTCACCTGTCCCTTTAGGAGTACAATGACATAGGATGTACCAACGGAGGATCTACTCCTGCATCCTGGTACTGGGAAAACACGCGAGGGCTGCGGAGCTGAAAGCAAGAGTTGGTAGTTCCAGTAATGTGTGCAGGGTTTTACAAAACTATACACGGGAAAATATCCGGTCTTATTTGCATGTGTTTGTATCATGCACAATTTTTAACTGCAATCCTCCTTTTACCTTCTTCCATGTTGTTAAGACTCTCCTCGCCTCACC
Organism: Mustela lutreola; assembly: GCF_030435805.1. Taxonomy (NCBI): domain Eukaryota; kingdom Metazoa; phylum Chordata; class Mammalia; order Carnivora; family Mustelidae; genus Mustela; species Mustela lutreola. Next base: position 52,624,711 of record NC_081308.1, on the reverse strand, counting down.
GCTGCCTTTGTCCCTATAATACCTGTTGACAGCCTGGTGCTCATCCATGAGCTCATTCGCCTCTATCCACGCACGCATGGGGCTCTGTCACTGTTTAACAAATATGGGCTTATTTTATCTACCTCTTGATCTAGTGCTTCCCGGTTAATAATCCCTCCTGCATATCGTCCTTGTTTTTATCTTCATTTTTTATAAAGAATGGCTGTTCACCTTTTATCAGGTTCCTTTATTTTTTATCAAATGCATTTATTGCTATGGTCTTAAGAGTTTTTTCACAGTTAATTTAGTGATGAGGTAAATCTTATTGATTTTCTGGTCTTGAGCTCCCTTTATTTTCCTGGAATGAATCCAAGTTGGTCTCAGGATATAGTCTTTTGATAGATGCTTGACTTCTGATATTTGCTAACATTAGTTCAGTTTCTGTTAACTAATCTGTCCTAAGCCAGATGTGTTAATAGCTTCCCCGTTCCTCCCTCTCAGGTTTGGGTATTAACATTGTGCTCAGCTTCATCAAGTGAATTGACTTATTATTGCTTAATTGCCTGCTGCCATTTAACAGTAGAATGACAGTTATCCAGCTGCAAACCTGTCTGATCTTGGAACTCCTCTTCTGAATTTTCCATTCTTGAATCATTTGGATGATTTGGTTTTCCTAGGAAATCATCATTTCTTCTAGGTTATCAAATTGATTAGTATAAAGTGCCTTGCAGTTTAGTGCTTCTTTTATATTATGCATTTGCTTTTATATCTCTGTTCCCAATCCTTATCTGTTTTGCAACTCTCTCTCTCCCTCTCTCTGTCCCCTCCTCCCTGAAACCCCCCTTTCCCCATCCCCCTTCCCTCCCTCCCCACCACCTCCCACACCCCATCTTTCCCCTCTCTTATCCTTAATAGGACATGTGAAGTTTTTTTTATTATTATTTCATTAGTCTGTCATAGAAACAACTTTGAGTTTATTTGCCCCTCATATTTTTTATTACTTTAAAATTTTATCTTTATTATAATTATTTCCTTTCTTTTGATTGAGCTGCCCTTTTCTGATGGGTTTAAATGAGTAGTTTCTTTTATTCAAAAAAATGTTTGAAATTGAAGACATTTGACACTGAAGTCTCCTTAGAGTATAACTTCTGGTGTCTTCTGTAAGTTTTGGTATGAAATAGTCTCCTTTCCATTGCTTTCAAGATTTTCTTCAGTCGTCTTATGATTTCTTCTTTGACTGAAGACTGTATTTCTTAACTTGTATATAGTTTCAATTTTTTGTTACCAGGTTATCTAATTCGGATTCTACTGGATTGTGATCAAAGAACTGTTCTTTAAATCTTTAATTTGGAAGGCTTGTAAAGGTTTCCTTTGTTGCCTAGTATGCAATTAATCTTTACAAATATGGCTTTTCTTAGGTGTAAGAAAGAAATGTTTTCCGAGAGAAATAAGGATGTCTATTTTCTTTTTTTTTTAAAGATTTTACTTATTGGACGCCTGGGTGGCTCAGTGGGTTAAGCCGCTGCCTTCGGCTTAGGTCATGATACCAGGGTCCTGGGATCGAGTCCCACATCAAGCTCTCTGCTCAGTGGGGAGCCTGCTTCCCTCTCTCTCTGCCTGCCTCTCCATCTAATTGTGATCTCTGTCTGTCAAATAAATAAATAAAATCTTTTTTTTTAAAAGATTTTATTTATTTATTTGACAGACAGAGATCACAAGTAGGCAGAGAGGCAGGCAGAGAGTGAGAGAGAGGAGGAAGCAGGCTCCCCGCGGAGCAGAGAGCCCTATGTGGGGCTTGATCCTAGGACCCTGGGATCGTGACCTGAGCTGAAGGCAGAGGCTTTAACCCACTGAGCCACCCAGGCGCCCCAGGATGTCTATTTTCTGTGTGTCCTTGTTTTTCCCTCCTTCTAGTAGATACTCCCATTTGAAAAGCTAAAATTTTACCTTGTTATTGCATTTTTAGAGTCTTTAGGTATTATGTTGTTAGATGTATACCTGCTTATATCTTTTACATCTTCTTTCCAAACTCTGCCTTTAAAAATGTCCCTCTTCATCTTAGTACCTATAACTTTAGACCCAACTTGTCTGCGATGAATTTTGCCATTCCGGCTTTCTCTTTTGCATGGTATCTCCTCACCTGATACATTCTCAATCCCTTTTGCATTTTAAGTATGTTTCTTGAACAGCGTGGATCTGTAATTCCCTGATAGGCGCTTTAATAGAAAAAGTCAGTCTGTACACATTTAAATTAATGATAAACAGTCATGATCTTATTCCTCCCATCTTATTTTGTTTGTTTTTATTTTCCCCATTTTTGATGTTTTTAATCAAGTTCATTCTTTTTCTACTTGAGAAATATAGAAGTTCTTTGCAATTTTCGATGACAGCTTAATTGAGATATAATTCACAGGCCATACCACTCACCATCTAATGTGGACAATTTAATGGCTTTCACTACAGTTAACTATACTATACTGAACTACCTACACATTTTCATCATCCTCAAAAGAAAACTTTAGCCATCACCACCAGTCTTAGGCAACCGCTAATCTACTTTCGGTCTCTGTAGATTTAGCTATTCTGGAAATTCCATATAAATCAAATTATGCAATATGTGGTCTTCTGTGACTGACTTCTCTCAATCAGCAGAATGTTCTCAAGGCTCCTCTGAGTTGTGGCACATAGCAAAATTCTATTCCTTTTCAAGGCTGGGTAATATTCCACTGGCTGGATGGATCACATTTTATTTATCTGTTCATCAGTTGATGAACAACTGGGTTGTTCTCACCTTTTTGCTATTACGAATAAACCCGAAACCTTCATGCACAAGTTTTTGTGTGGGCATAGTTTTTTTCTTGGCTCTATACACAGGAGTGATATTGGTGTGTCATATGGCAACTCTGTGTTCAGCATTTTGAGGAGCTACTCAACCGTTTGTAATGTGGCTGCGCCATTTTCCAAGCCCACCAGCAATTTACAGGTTCCAGATCTTCACATCCTTCCAACACCTGCTTTTGGGGTTTTTGATAGTAGCCATCCACGTGGGTGGGAGGTGGTATCTCACCATGGTTGTGATTTGCATTTCCTGAATGATTAGTGATGTTGAGCATATTTTCACGTGCTTATTGTCCCATATATTTTATATATACCTTGTATGTATCTTTAAATATATATTATATATTTCATATTTTATATATATTTAAATACATATTTAAGAATATAAATATATTTACATAAATATGTTTATATAAATATATGATAATGTAAAATATATTTATATATACATTTATATATTAATGTATACATTTGAATATTGGAGAAATGTGTATTCAAGTTCTTTGCTCATTTTTTTAAAGATTTTATTTATTTATTTGAGAGAGATTTATTGAGAGAGATCACAAGCAGGCAGAGAGGCAGGCAGAGAGAGAGGAAGCAGGCTCCCTGCTGAGCAGAGAGCCCGATGCGGGACTCGATCCCAGGACTCCGAGTTCATGACCTGAGCCGAAGACAGCAGCTTAACCCGCTGAGCCACCCAGACACCCCTCTTTGCTCATTTCTTAACTGGGTTGTCTTTTTATTTGAGTTGTAAGAATTCTTCACACAGTCTGAATGCACGTTCCTTATATATGACCTGCAAATATTTTCTCCCATTTAGTGGCTTGTCTTTTGACTTTGTCAATGGGGTCCTTGGAAGCACAATACTGGGACATTTTGGTTGAGTCCCATTCATTTGTTTATTATTTTTTTTAAGTTGCTTGTACTTTGGTGTTATGGCTGAGGAGCCGTTGTTAGATTCAAGACCACTAACATTTACCTTTGTGTTTTCTTCTGAAAACTTTATCATTTTATTTTATTTTTATTCTTTAAAAGATTTTATTTATTTATTTGAGAAAGAGACAATGAGAGAGAGCATGAGCGAGGAGAAGGTCAGAGGGAGAAGCAGACTCCCTGTGGAGCTGGGAGCCTGATGCAGGACTTGATCCGGGAACTCCGGGATCATGACCTGAGCAGAAGGCAGCCGTCCAACCAACTGAGCTACCCAGGCATCCCAAACTTTATCATTTTAATGCTTACATTTATGTCTTTGATGCATTTTGGGTTATTTTCTCTGTATGGTGTGAGGGAGGACTCCCGTTTCATTATTTGCATGTGGCTGCTTGGGAGTAAAATACTGTTCTTACCCCCATTGAATTGTTTGGCACCCTTGTCAAACATTAGTTGACTGTAATTTATTTTTCTTTTTTTTTTTCCCCATTGAGGCATTTCACGTGCCATGTATATTATATTTCTAGGAAAAAGGAATCCCAGGATTTTCCCTTCTGCCTGGAGTCTTCCTTCTTCATGGTGCATGATGCCAGAAAAATTTTTCCATGCAGTGAAACCAAACTGAGGGGATGGAAATATTCTGCCACTTTTCTAGATCTTTCAGTTATACAAGTCTAGGGCTGGTCATGCCACACTTGTTTAACTTGCCCGTGAGGTTCACAGCAGTTTTCCCAGCTCTGTGGTCATCAATAATTTCAAATTTGCCAACATACTCATGCTTCATCATCACAGTGAAGAAATGGGACGATGACTTTGGTGCAGGGCCTCCTACGAACCTGGCCTTCGCCTCCCCTTTCAGCGGTGTTAATGTTCTTGAGGGCATCTGTGGGACATTTGTTCACACAGTTACTGCAGCACGGAAAGATGGCAGAAAAAGCTTTTTTCCCTTTTATTAATATTTGGTCTTGTTCTCCTTCCCTTTCTCATAACCGAATGCGTATTTCCCCTCCGTCATTTGAAAATTGCATACTGTTCACCAGCTGTATTCCCCAGAACGAGACCTTGTGTATCAAGAATCCTTATTTCACGGTTATTATACACAATCTTAAAGATTTATGACTGTCCTCTTATTTTACACATGCATACACACTAAATACGGACTTTATCTGAATGACTAAATGTTGGCCAAGACAGAAGCCAGTTTTAGTGGGAACTCCTAGGATAAAGATATAGTCTGAAATTTTTGTTCTTTAAAAAAAGCCTTCATGGGGCGCCTGGGTGGCTCAGTGGGCTAAAGCCTCTTGCCTTCAGACCAGGTCATGATCCCAGGGTCCTGGGATCAAGCCCCACATCGGGTTCTCTGTTCAGTGGGGAGCCTGCTTCCCCCTCTCTCTGCCTGCCTCTCTGCCTACTTGTGATCTCTGTCTTTCAAATAAATAAAATCTTAAAAAAAAAAGAGGTCTTCATATTTTATTAAAAATTTTAGGTGTCCAAATTCAAAAGGATAACAATATAGTACAATAATAATTATAGTATCATCTAATAATAATATAATAATAATTTCTCCTGCATAGTCACTGCTGCACACTAGTAAAATGAGATGTTTCTTTTCTTTTCTTTTTTAAAGATTTTATTTATTTTATTTATTTGACAGAGATCACAAGTAGGCAGAGAGGCAGGCAGAGAGAGAAGGAGGGAAGTGGGCTCCCCGCTGAGCAAAGAGCCCGACGTGGGGCTCGATCCCAAGAGCCTGAGATGACCCGAGCCAAAGGCAGAAGCTTAACCCACCCAGGCGCCCCGAGATGTTTATTTTCATTTGGGATTATGGAGGGGCAAGGTGTTTTTGGCTCTCCTGCTGAAGTAGGGACTCCTGTCAGTATTGTCTCCACCTTTTTCCCTAATAGTAGCTTTGGAAGATGAAGACGTCCCTCCATCTCCCAGACATGAGGGTTTGACCAGGACATGGGATGGTATAAGCTCATTGACATAGTCTCATGAACTAAGCCCTGGTTTATTGGTCACAGTCGTTCTCCAAGTATTTTCAGGAGTAAACTTCAGGTGTTGCCCTTACTCTAATTTTTCTTTCTGAGATTTCTGACTGCAATCGCTACTTCCTGCAGTCACTCGAGGAGAAACGAGGCATGTGGCAGCGCAACAGTGTGTTTTTCTTTCAAGATGACAGAATCACTCTTGATTTCTATATGCATCTCAGATTTTCATATACGAACATGGATTTTGGTGTCTACCCTGAGGAGATGATACGTATGGTGTGAGGCACACTTGTATTCTCATGACACATCACCTGGGTTACCCAGAACTTTCTGGGCCTGGCAGAAAGGCAGAAACCCGGGTGAATTCCTCATTGTTCCAGCAGGCTGTCAGCCCTCAAAGGCCTTCTGGATGTGTTTGTGCATCGCAATGTCTGCTGTGTAAGATACAGAAAGAGCACAGTAGTTCAGGGGGAGAATATTTAGGAACACATTTTCCAGGAGGAACCAGGATTCAGTTTGGGTGACTCTTGACCATTTTTCATCTTCTGATGACTGAAAGTGGTAGTTAGTCTACAGTCATGGTTTTAACATGCATTTCGAATGTAATGTTAGTTTCCATCAACATAAAACTATAAGAACTGTCTTCCTAAAGGGCATTCGTGTAAGGCCCGTTATTTTCCAGCTTGATTAATGAAAACAAATTTTTTCTGTAATGCTTTCTTCCTACTCTGTATTAGTTTTCAGGACTGGATTGAAAGTGATTTATTGTGGATAGGATTATACCTGCTCGTGGAATTATTTTCTGTTCCTGGGTTTTTAAAGGTGGCAGAGTTGACTTTCTGCTTTTAATTCATCCTCACTAGATGAAGAATTCACAAATAGGACTTTTTCTTGAAATAATTATAGCCTGGGGGCGCTTGGGTGGCTCAGGTCATGATCTCAGGGTCCTGGGATCGAGTCCCACATCGGGCTCCCTGCTCAGTGGGGAGCCTGCTTCACTCTTTGCCTCCTCCTCTGCTATGCTTTCTCTAATAAGTAAATAAATAAATGACCTAAAAAAAAAAGAAGTTGTATTTGACTGGAGCTTCATGTGGAGTGACAGATCAACAGAAAGACAAAGGGATATGAGAGAGGAAGCAATGAAGGAAAACACAGAGGCGCACAGTACAGACAGATGTTCCTCAGCTTATGACGGCCTCGGCTTCTAATAAACCCATTGTTCAGCTGGAAATCTCTTTAGTTGAAAATGCATGGAAAACACCTAAGCGACTGAACATCAGAGCTTAGCCCCGCCAACCTTAAATGTGTTGAGAACACTTACAGTATTGCACAGTTGGGCAAAATCCTCTAACACAAAGCCTATTTCACAATAAAGTGTCTGGTATCTCATGTAACTTACTGAACACTGCACTGAAAGCCAGAACAGGATGGTTCAAGTGTGTTGGTTGCTGACCCTCATGAACACGTGGTTTGCCTGGGGGCTGTGCTCCCTGCCCCTGCCCAGCATTACAAAAGAGGACCCTACTGTAGATCGCCAGCCTGGGAAAAGATCCAAACTAAATGCATATCAATTCTGCACTATTATAAAATGTCAAAAAAACATAAACTGGACCAAGGTGAAGTCAGGGATCTTCTGTACCAGGTGTGTTAGGGAAGGTCAAGCGCTCCTGTCTGGCCAGGAACCATAGCGGTATGGGGGAAAGTTCCACAGTAGAAAGTTCTACAGCGGAGAACCACTAGGACTCAAGCACCAAGGGTCACAGGTTGCGCCAGGAAGTCTGAATGCTCCTCTGTGGGCGATGAGAAGCCACGAGCGACTCAGGAAGGCTGCAGAGCTCTGGGCAGGTGGGACAGCTGAGGGCTGCAATGAAGAGGGACAGGTGTAGCTGGGAGACCAGGTGGGGAGAGCCTGCTACCCTCGAACAAAAGGCGACAAAGGTCTGGACTGGGATGACGGAGATGGTGGAAGGTAATGGGATATTCATGAAACAGAACTGGAAAGCCATGGAAATGAAATAAGAAAGGGAGGGAAAACCGAACATGACTTTAATTGCCATCAGTATAAAACGTTGAATTAAAATGAATTGGTATTTCTAGACCGATGATGACATCACAATAATGGAAGGAAACCAATTTTGATTTTGAACCTGGTTAAGGAGAAAGTATAGACAAGAGAAAAGCAGAGGCTCTGGAGTCACACAAATGTCACCGTTGAGATTCGTCCCCACTCTTCATTCCCTTTCCCTGTAAACCCAGGCAAGCGACACCTGCCTCACAGCACTGGTAACAAATAGGGAAGAGCACACGTTCCCGGGTCAGACAGGACAGCCAGGGATCAGCGGCATATGAGGAGGTGACAGGTGGTCACTAAACTGAGCTCAGGTGCATACACAGCAGTTTACGTCACCTTGAGATGGCTCCTCCTGTGACCTCTCAAAGAAGGCGGCAGTGGTGAGGAACGAACTCCAGGAGCTTATTAGCATACATGATCTTCAGGCCGTCCGGATGAGACTCAACGATCTGCTCTACAATCACCTAGCAGAAGGAAGAGCGATTTATTTTTATTTATTTATTTGTTTGTTTGTTTGTGTTTTTGTTTGCTTTTAAAGCACCTACAAGAGAAGTATGAACTATACACTACAGAGAAAAGAATCGATTAAACCTTAAAAATGCACTTCGTCCTTCCTCCTCCCCACTCAGTATGTTTTCTAAACAGGAGGTAAGTAACAACGGCACAAAAATCTAGGTCCAGGGATTTGGGAATACTGCTCCAACCCTGGGGGACACAGAGGCTGAGGGACAGAGACTGGCCTGAAGCTAAAACATCACACACACTCATCTGCTTCCCTTCTGAGCTTAAAAGCGAAATACTGTATCTGCAGACAACAGCTCTGTACCATCTTCACCCTGGCCTTATCCTCTACCGTCTCCAGAACAGGGAAAGGACTGAGATGGAAAGTGATGGAAGAAAACACATCTTATTTTGCTTTAGTATTTTATTTTTTTTGGTGAGGCTGAGTTGCAGGAGGTGAATGACAAGCATACAAACTTAAAATACAAACGTGGCCACAGTTCATTTAACGACACGGAAACGTAAAGTACTTCCCTAATTTAGCATATTAGATTCAGTTCAATGAAAAGGGCATAAATTAAATACCTAAAATATTTTCATTTAGTGACAAAGAATAATGTGATCTTTTTCACCCCCACAGAGAGAGCTATGAACTATAATAGGATACATACAAAGAACTGACAGATCATTTACTTTTAGTAGTCCTAATGAAGCTGAGAAGATTACTGAAATTAATCCTTCAATTTCACTTCTATCACTGGGATACTGTCCCGTTTTAAAACTGGAAGCCTTTCATTCTGAAGTCATGGTGGGTAGCTTTATACTTACCGGACAGAAAGAACACTTGCACTGTCAGGTGATTGGAAGAAAGCCCTCAAACGCTGAGACTGGCTTCATGACTTCTGTCAGCCTGAACTAGATGAAACTGACGCTCTCTAAATGGGAAGCTGCTGATTGCTGGCAGCCTCACACGGTGCAGCCCATACTCCGGCCGTTAAGAGGCAGGATACTCTGACTCCCTGTATTTAACTGTATCCTCATAGGTCAAGAACACTGGGTAACCAAGTTCCGGACTTAAGGTACTACCCTGCTAACTCGCCCTTAAAAGCCCTTTATCTTTGAATATTCCCTCCCTCCCACCTTCCTAGCCTGGCAAACTCCCCCATGGTCTTCAAGACTTAGGCCATATCAATTCTGCGAAGACGCCTCCCCTCACGGACTTTCCCTGAGCACAGAGCTGTCTTCCACCTCCTCCAGTGGGCACGGGCGCCTTGGTGGGGTCACGCTTTTCGGCAACTTCATTGACGTATAACTTAGGGAAATGGAAATTGACCTTCCTAGGCAAGTCCATCACCCCTACTAAATTAAGATGATCCCTGAGGTATGGCATCACTGGAAGAGACCAGAGTGCATGCCTGATTCCTGGCATGCTGATGGGCACCAAGCGGGACCAACCTTTTCTTACAACCAGAAGAGCAGGAACTAGGAGCATCTTCAAGGAAGAGCCCTGAGCTCTCTCGCACCCAGTCAAGAAACGAAGCCAGATTAGATGCTCTGTGTTTGCGGAATGAGGTGCATGGGGGCACAAACCTCATCCATGTACGGTTTCACCAGTACTTGACCGACTAACGCCTCTGCAACCTGTGTCTTGTCAATTGTAGCGTAAGTCCGGAGGCAGTGCCATATGATGTCCACATTGGAAGTCTGAAGCCCTTCTAGCAGCAGGCCTCCCAGGGACTGCTGCAGCATGGCCGTAATGTGGGCTATACGCTGCAAGAACAGAGAGACCAGGAAAGAAGGTCCAGGCACAACAGTTTCTAAAAGCTCAAATATATGTGTATAATTTATATACATATGTGTTATATATATATAAAGTGAGCCTCTAATTCTACCAGAATATATGTAAGATTAAAATCCCAACATTTCCTAGAGAATAACAATCAATCTCTTCTCCCCATGATTGCTTTCGTTCTTTCTTTTTTTAATAAGGTTTTTATTTATTTATTTGTCGAGAGAGAGCACAAGCACACAAGGAGGCACAGGCAGAAAGAGAAGCAGGCTTCCTGCCAAGCAAGGAGCCCAAGCTGGGACTCAATCCCAGGACCCTGGGATCATGACCTAAGCCAGAGGCAGTGGCTTAACTGACTGAGACACTGAGGCGTCCCCTCCCTATGATTTCTTTGAAAGTAAGTTGGCTTCATCAAAGTGAAGTTTAGACAATTACTGAAATACAAAAAGTTATTTGCCTCTTAAGCTACGGAGTAATTCGGACAAACGTGCATTTAAACCCAGTCAAGGGCTTTGGATAAATGAACTCTGACTACATCATATGATGTGTCAAGTTACATGAAATTCAGAATTAATTGTACTTGCACAGTTTGGAGACTACGCTTGTGTCTTTACACAAAATCTATCTAGTGTGACATAATGGAAGCAGGGTTCCAAGCTAGAGACACTGAAAAAAAAAAATTCAAAGCTAGATTCAAAATCCTGTAGAGTAGCAATTATCAGGGGGCAATGCTAGGTCAAACCAAAATCATCCAGGAAATTCGCAAACAGCAAATTGAAAATCGAAACCAACACTTACTGGTCTTACTTTGTCCAGAAGAGGCATGCCTTTGCTCTGAACAGCATGAAACTGTAACTGGTTAAATTCTGTGGCAATTTTCTCCAAAATCTCTCTAGTCCAGAGAGGGCTAGTAGAGACAATTTGAGAAGTGTAATTCCCAAAGTTAAAACCTGCCACCCCCACCGCCCCCCATGCCTTAGAGCGCTCAGGCACCTGCACCTGCATGCCATCAATTTTCAGGACAAACTGTCTGTGAAGCAGGCCCCAGGTGCGAGGAGTGAGGAGTGGGGAGGTCGGAGAAGCCACCGACGCAGCCTGGCCCGGGCCACAGGGCCCAGGCAAGGGGATGGAGCTATTTTAGGTCAGTGTGGGTACAACTGCATGTTTCCACCACGTTCCTCGGGCTCTCCCATTCGTGCCCTTCTTCTCCCTTCTTCTCCCATTCTCTAACCCCCTCCTCTCTCTTGCCCTGTCCTACCGTTCATACCCGAATCCCCCTCTTCTTCTCCGCCTGCCTCATTCTCCCTCCCAAGTACCTCCCCAATACCAACTACTGCTGTCTGCTCAATCAGCTAAAACTGACCGCCTAGCAGCAACTTGGGAAATCGCTCAGAGCAACAGACTCCAAGTTTACATTTACCCAACGGCAGAAAGAGCAAGCTCGGTGCTCCGGGAGCTGGTGAGAAATCACTCACAGTGCATCTGCCATCAAGTGATCTGGATACATTTCCCTCTTGCCCCCCACATTAGAAAGTGTCAACCCCATTCAAAAGGAAGCTGAACAGTGAAAGAAACAAAACAAAACAAAACACAACAAAGGCCCCAAAGCCCCTGCTGGGCTCTATGAGGCATCCCACATCTGAGGATGGGCAGTCAGGTAGTGAGGAAACACACTGTAAGGAAACCCAAAATGTCTGGAGACCTGTCACGGTGTGCCCCGTCCCAGAGCATCAGAACTGGTGTGGAGGGAAGGCTAGCACTAATCCCAACCTCTACTGACTGATCCCATGCGCATTTCCTATTAATCCTTATCTCAGCATTTCTGGGCCTGGCAGAGCATGATGGATTAACCGTGCGATGACGCTGCTCTGGCTTTCCTGACTCTAGAGCTCAGAGCTGCTCTTCTGGAGAAAAAAGTCCTCCAAGGTAATTCTGAGCAAGAAAGCGCACAATGTCTGTTTATCAAGGACAGTGTTGCAAAGGGACAGGATTGTAGACACAGAGCTCACCGAGGTGTTTCTATCCGAGGAGCACAGCAGCAACAGCAAAGACGGGAAGAACACTGGAGGGCCAGCTCCCCAGGGGCCGAACGTGGACATGGCTGGAGGGGCTGCAGGCGCTGCCAAGGGCCGCAGCGAAGCAGAGCCGCTGGAGACACACGGGCTGCAGAAGGACCGCGTACAGACTGTCTGCTAAGTGTGGACGAACGGGGGCAGAAGCACGAGTGCTACGGGCTAGAGACACAAGCACAGTGGAGGCTGACCACTTAGTTGAATGCCTTGATGTGAAAGGGGGCAGACACCTAGGACCAGAGAATCGCTTCCTTTGGGATGTGTCCGTTCTTAATCTCCATCATGAGACATGTGGAGCATATGGTCTCTCAAGTTCCTTCCAAATCTAAAACCTTAATTCCTAAAATTTAGAAACCTAACTCAGCCTGCAGGGGGAGGGACTGTTAGCCTCACACAACAGAGCACGCAGGGCACCAGGCGACCTTGACGCAGGCAGCCCAGCTGGTATGTGCAGGACCAGCCCGGGCTACTCCCACTGCACCACTGTGCATCTCACGGTGCTGACAGGACCTAACTACTCATTTTCTGAGTCACTCATCTACCCTGGCTGACTGAAAATTCACACCAGGAAGGGAACAAGACAATCACAGTATAACAAAGAGAGCCATCATCTTTTTCCTATTTCCTAAGCTTTTTCTTTCCTGTTTGTAAATTTCAACTGGATGTGTCCTATACTGTTTCATAATAATATAATGCTGGTGCAAAATACATCAATGGCAATACTCTGGGCATGTCTAGGAAAAAAAATGAGATGGAGAAAAACCAAGATGAATGGTAGGTATGCCTTAAAGATCAACAGGACTTTGCTAGTCCTCAGGGAAGGTGATTCCAAATATACTTTTCCACTGCAAGCATAATGACGTGTTGGAACTGTGGTCTATAACCAAAGGGTTTATAGGAACGTGTTATAGATTTCACCATTTCATGCTCTCCACTCTCCTGGAGCTAAATTCTAGCCACAAACCTAGATTTTCTTCTTGTTCATAAATGAATTCTAACTAAGCCGTCCCCGCCTAATTAGACTGGATGTGAAGTATTAATTTATGTGCTGTGCTACTTAGTTAAAAAAAAAAATGCTTACCTGCTTGCTTCTAGTGCAGAGGTTTCTTTAGAACTTTGTGAATTTAAGATTTTTTCAATCTTTTCAACTGATCAAATAACTTGTATAAGCCTCAACACACACATCTATAAAAATAAAAATTAAGCAAACAAAAAACGTCACCATCTTTACTCTTAATCATCTTTATTTCCCATGCTATATGCGAGAAATATAAGACCAAAAGTTAACTTCAAATATATAGGGCATGCTATATTTTGCATATATCTATGAAACACAGAATTCTCAAGAATTCAAATCTTGATTCTAGAATAAGCATACTTCCATATTCTATTGCAAGTTTATAGAGAAAAAAAAAAACCTAGACTTTGCTTTCTCATATTCCATACTCTTATTTCTTCTTTTCCCCATCCTGAATCTTTCTATGGGCATTTCTTTCCTATTTTTTTAAAAAGATTTGTTTATTTGAGAGAGAGAGAAACTGCATGTGCACATGCAGGGGAGGGGCAGAGGGAGAGAGAGAATCTCGAGCAGACATGCTGCTGAGCACAGAGCTCAATGCGGGGCTCAATCTCATGACCCTGAGATCATGACCTGAGCCAAAATCAAGAGTCGGACGTTTAACCAACTGAGCCACCAGGCACCCCTCCATTTGTTTTCTTATGGCCCTTTATTCATATTTTAACTTTGGCTTCCGATCGTACTGACCCTCTCAGTTTACATGTGCATATACCTATATGCCCAAGCACCAAATCATAAAGACCTTTTACACTACAAATATTATCAAAGAGGTTGAGGAACATTATGAAAACTCTCATCCTTAAAGAACAAAAAGATACAAAGTCATCCATTCAATAAATAATTACTGAACACCGCTGGGAGCTCGACATTCATTCCGACGGGGGGTGGGGGAGGAGGGGGACACGAGAAAATAAAGCAAGAAATACACCCTGCTCTCATAAAGCTTACTGTTTTGTCTGGAAGCGCATGACAAGCATTCTTTGGATAAAAACTGTGGGGAGATCCAGTGGCGAATTAAACAGAAGGTCCCTCAAACAGGCTTTCTCCCCACTGAGATTTTAACAAATATGCTAATAATACACATAGAAAACATTGTAAAGAGCAGCAGGCGAGAGTCAGAAGCCCAGACTCCCAATGCCCGCTGTGCCCCTACATCGTTATGAACATGAATAACATCGGGGACACTTGAAACTGGAGATAGCACTAAGGGGCACACTCCCAGGGTGAGCCCTCAGATGTACAGAGCCGTTGCCTGTCTCACACACCTGAAACTAAGCCAAAACCGCATGCTAACTATTGGGAATCGAAAAAATTAAAGTGAACACCAGAACATAAAGAACACAGGATCAGAAAATAACAACAAACCTACGGCAGAATCCTGAGTTTGCTTTGGAAAGCCCACTTCTCCCCTAGTCTCTAATATAGGCCTATTTTCTTTACAGGGCCGCTGACAATTTATACAGTCGTTAAATGTCAAGTGCTGCACCGACAACAGTTATCACTGTTTCTTGTTCTGGAAAAAGTGGGTGATCTTGAGATCGTGTGGGTACCTCTAAAATTCTGTCTTATTATTTCAGGTAGATAATGTGACATAATGCATAAAATGCACATGCATGAGAGCTTTGAAAAAAAGCTGAATAGTGCTGACAAGTTCGCAGAGACAAGAGGAGAAGGCTTCAACTGGCATGCAGCATAAGAAATCTACTGGAGGGTACCTTTTTCTTCCTTATGTCCTCTTGTTTACACATTCGTTCATCTACTGCCCAAATTCCTTAACTGACAGATGACCTGAGACTCTTTAAAAGAATAATAAAGAAAACGTATTACAGACATTGTTTTGTCACATTATCAAGTTCCTACATCTCATTCAATTCCACAGAACTTAATACCTGTGCACTAGTACTATGCAGATATTGACAAAAAAAAAGATATACCAGACACAGTTACTGTTTAGGGAACTCTGATCTGGGGGCATAATGACACGAAGGCAGGGTCACATGGCCAGAAGAAGAATGACACATATACAGTGAAAGTTATGGGGATGAGGGGGCTTAGAATGGAGAACAGATAATATGAAGCAAAGTACAGGAGAGTCTGGAAATGCGACGGGGCTCGAATCGGACTCTGAAAGCCATGTGTACACAGCTGCCGAGGTGGGGAGGGAATGGGGAGCAGATGTAAGTGCAGACACACTCAGGGGCAGGGTCAGACAGGCACACAGCCATGTGCACTGCAGGCTTCCTTCTGGAGAGAAGCAGAAATAGGAATGAATGGAGGGCCAACTTCACTGAGATGAGGTCTTTAGATTCTGCATATTTTGGAGAACGAGAGAATGTCAAAGCACTGATGCATGATGATGAAATGTGGGTATGGAAATACCAGGAATCAAGAATGAAGAACAGAAGACCAGAAAAAGACAGAGCGCAGAGGTGGAGAAACATGTCCAGAAGCTAATGAATAAAGAGATAATTAGGAATTAGGGCCAAAACAAAGGTTAACAGAAACAACTAGAATGAAGTAGGCATATCACAAAAATTCCACAGGAAGGTGAATTAATTCACTCCATCAACATTATGAAACACCTCCTGGACGTCAGTATTGTGGCAGCCCACAGGGATACAATGAAGACAGATATAGTCGTATCCCTCAGTGGTCTGAGAATCTCACAGAATAGCTTCAGAGTTGGGACCAGAAAGGCAGGTCAGGCCTGTGGCTGAGCAGGACCAAAGTGGCCATAAAGACAGGCCATGGAAAAGGGAGGGGATACGGTGATGGCAGGGGGTGAGGCGGGACGGGAGCCTGTTTGAGTAGAGCAAATCTGCCTCCGGGGAGAGGGTTCGAGAGAAGAGTGGGAGGCCAAAGGAAGGCTAGGCTTGGGAAACAACACCACTATGAGGCCCCGGGAGGAAGAGGCACACACACCAAGGAGGCAGTGGGAGAGCCCCACAGTGGCTGGTGTGGAATCCAACAGCGGACCACGAAAATCCCTTCCATTCCAAGGAAAAGTACCTTTAACAAGATTTTGTAAAATTCAAATGAGACATAAATCATGGAAAGTATTGGCTACCTCAAGGCACAACTCAAGATTTTTACCTCTTTCACGAACTCTTTCCTGCCTGCCCCTCCCCTAGGCTTCTCAGCACTGATATTTCCGTTACTCTGCATTTTTCTTGGTTCTAACCATGTACTGTGTCTTCCCTTAAATTATGTTCTCCTTATATTCTCTCTAGGATGCAGGCACTGTCTTAGGGGAGGGATGCACGAGGCCACTCAAGCTAGAGGAGACACACAAGGAAGGATGGTGTCGTTTATGACAAGTTTACGACAGGGCATCAGAACGGACAGAGGCCGGAAGTCAGGGCACCAGACACAGACGGGGGGGGGGCGGGGGGGGGGAGACAGGGCAGCACAGTTTTCTGTTAGAAGTGATGCCACAACTCTCCCTCCACTGTTCACCCAGGTGGAGTTCCTATTCCCAATGGCTTAGAGGTGGGGAGTCCCATTCCCACAACAGAGATTTTTCTGAGAGAACATGCAAATGTAACATTTATTAAGTATGACATTTTATTTACATTATCCTTCAGTTCCATTAGGGATTACACAGTTTTTGTAGATAAGCCCAGGAACCTAACCACACGTAGATTACGTGTGTGTGGGGGAGATATTTACAAGATCACAAACTGTTAAAATACAAGTCATTCATAAGTTAGAAACCACTTACATATGACCAAAGTGGCATTAATAAGTTGAATTTGGAAATATGCTTCCTCTCCCCTGACATTTTAAGGTTGTCTACTCTGAGAATATGTCTTCTTCAAATCGAACATGTTTTTTTAGGTTTTTAGCATATGCAAAAACAAAATCATTTACAATTCTCCTGAAGGTGAATATTATAATCATGAACCGTTAAAATACAACCACCAGTACCACCAAACTAACAGATGAATAGAATTCTTAGAGAAAAGCCGATGAGGACAACAGGCGTCACAGCAGGCTGTTTTCATTAATTGGGGACTTACCAGAACTTCTCGTAACTGTCCCAAAGGCACAGAAAGTTGATTGAGGGCTTTGTCCATGCCAACCTAAAGGCAAAACCAGGTTGGCACAAACACATCACGATAAGGAGTAATAGTGACGTATCTATTTAACGATCAAAGCAGTACCAGATTTAAGTTGTTTTTTTGGCACAACCGTATTTTGCTACATAACTAGCTAAACAAGAGAAGTGTTATTTGGCCATTAATGTTGTTCATAGAATATGAAAAAAATCTGTTGAAATACATGAAACTATAAAAATAAGGGAAGTCATGAGAAACGAAATTTTCCTTAAGAACAATTTGCCTTTTCATTTCATTTTAAATGAATGTGAAAAATTTTCACATAAGGTGAACAGTTCTCTGTCTGTAATTGATGATACTCAGCCAGCTGATGTGAAAGTCTGATGGGCTACGTCTCTCTTAAACATTATTATAAGCCTTGAGAAAGGGCGCCTGGGTGGCTCAGTGGGTTAAGCCGCTGCCTTCGGCTCAGGTCATGATCTCAGGGTCCTTGGATCGAGTCCCGCATCGGGCTCTCTGCTCAGCAGAGAGCCTGCTTCCTCCTCTCTCTCTCTCTCTGCCTGCCTCTCTGCCTACTTGTGATTTCTCTCTGTCAAATAAATAAATAAAATCTTTTAAAAAAAAATAAGCCTTGAGAAAAATAGAAATTAAACAGAAGTAAATTTTCTAGGTTTTTAATCCTATTGGGATATTTATCTTAGTGGCATATTTCCCAAAAGCAAATGTGCATCATTAATTTTAATGCTTCTTGACATTCCCACGGAGCTGCAACTTTCTGTGCTTCTCTGGACAAACAGATTTAAAACAAAATGAAGCATCAACAAGGAGACTTTTCTGCCAAGTAACAAAATTCAACATTTCTAAACGGCTTTTACAAACAATTGATAAGCTCACTGCAAATCATTCTTATATTGTTATAAAACCAAACTTTTAAAATATAAATATTGGCCAATGTTCCCTCAACTTAGCTCTGGCTAACATATACCTGGGAGTAAATTAAACATTGTAAGAGTGGTGGACATTTGCTCCTACAAATTAGTCTAAATCAAGGAAGACTTCAGGGTAATCACTTAGCTACTAATAAAACAACCCCTTGGGTATTATTATCCTTTACTTTTCACTGTTGACTAATGAATTTGAAACATAATCAAACTAGAGCAACCTTAAATGAATAAAAACTAAAACAAACAAAAAAATGTATTCCCAAAAGTTTAGTTCTTTTATTAATGAAATTGGTAATTTCTTCAAGTTTCTGGTGGGGTTGGTGGGGTAATCAACTGAAAGGTTTCTAAAAACTCTGCCCTTTTAAAAATATGAAGGAGAGAGAAAGTGTGTGTGTGTGTGTGTGTGTGTGTAGGACTTGTGAATTTCAGGTTTACCAAGTTTGTGGAAAGGTTGACAAAATCTGCATAATCCTTGTTGATGAGCTCGACCATGGCTATTTTAAGAAGTTTATAGTAGAGTTCTAGATCTCCTCTTAGTTCCTCCAGCTGGACATGCTTCCTACAGTCAGACACAAAGTGATTGACGTCAAAATCTTCCTGAAAATCAAACCAGAAAGAAAAAATGATTGCAATGATACCACATTTTACATAGAAAAATAAGATTAGAGAAAATATAAGTGGCCGTATTACTGCAGGGGAACACACACAGGGACATCAGGGGGTCTGCTCACTTCCTAAGATTATGGGAAAGGGGGCCCCTCACCAAGACCATTCTCTCCTGTTGCCTAACTCTACAGGCATTTTATTTCTTTTAATTATACATTTCAAAGAGGCTCTTCTCAAAATAGAAACAGCTTTTTCTTCTTAATTTTAAAAGTAACAAATGTTCACTGTCAATCTTTCAACCAACCAAGAAATACTTATGTAAGAGAGAAAAAAAAATCACCCACTCTCTAATGCTCTGCAGTTAAGCACTGTTAATGTTTATTTTTCTTCACTATTTAACACAGCGATTCACATTCTTCCAGACTTTGTTTTGGTCTTTCTCTTTACTTTTTTTTTTTTTTTTAAGATTTTATTTATTTGAGAGAGAGACGGAGAGAACAAGTGGGAGGAGGGGCAGAGGGAGAAGCCAGCTCTCTGCTGAGCTGGGAGCCTGATGCCAGGGTTCATTCCAAGACCCTGAAATCAAGACCTCAACCGAAGGCAGACGCTTAACTGACTGAGCCACCCAGGTGCCCTAGTCTTTCTCTTTAAAATATAAATTACATCATCTACTATATGTGGAAAACCCAAAAGACTCCACTCCAAAACTGCTAGAACTTATACAGGAATTCAGTAAAGTGTCAGGATATAAAATCAATGCACAGAAATCAGTTGCATTTCTCTACACCAACAGCAAGACAGAAGAAAGAGATATTAAGGAGTCAATCCCATTTACAATTGCATCCAAAACCATAAGATACCTAGGAATAAACCTAACCAAAGAGACACAGAATCTATACTCAGAAAACTATAAAGTACTCATGAAAGAAATTGAGGAAGACACAAAGAAATGGAAAAATGTTCCATGCTCCTGGATTGGAAGAATAAATATTGTGAAAATGTCTATGCTACCTAAAGCAATCTACACATTTAATGCAATTCCTATCAAAGTACCATCCATCTTTTTCAAAGAAATGGAACAAATAATTCTAAAATTTATATGGAACCAGAAAAGACCTCGAATAGCCAAAGGGATATTGAAAAAGAAAGCCAACGTTGGTGGCATCACAATTCCGGACTTCAAGCTCTATTACAAAGCTGTCATCATCAAGACAACATGGTACTGGCACAAAAACAGACACATAGATCAATGGAACAGAATAGAGAGCCCAGAAATAGACCCTCAAATCTATGGTCAACTAATCTTCGACAAAGCAGGAAAGAATGTCCAATGGAAAAAAGACAGCCTTTTCAATAAATGGTGCTGGGAAAATTGGACAGCCACATGCAGAAAAATGAAATTGGACCATTTCCTTACACCACACACAAAAATAGACTCAAAATGGATGAAGGACCTCAATGTACGAAAGGAATCCATCAAAATCCTTGAGGAGAACACGGGCAGCAACCTCTTCGACCTCAGCCGCAGCAATATCTTCCTAGGAACAACGCAAAAGGCAAGGGAAGCAAGGGAAAAAATGAACTACTGGGATTTCATCAAGATCAAAAGCTTTTGCACAGCAAAGGAAACAGTTAACAAAATCAAAAGACAACTGACAGAATGGGAGAAGATATTTGCAAACGACATATCAGATAAAGGACTAGTGTCCAGAATCTATAAAGAACTTAGCAAACTCAACACCCAAAGAACAAATAATCCAATCAAGAAATGGGCAGAAGACATGAACAGACATTTCTGCAAAGAAGACATCCAGATGGGGAACAGACACATGAAAAAGTGCTCCATATCACTCGGCATCAGGGAAATACAAATCAAAACCACAATGAGATATCACCTCACACCAGTCAGAATGGCTAAAATCAACAAGTCAGGAAATGACAGATGCTGGCGAGGATGCGGAGAAAGGGGAACCCTCCTACACTGTTGGTGGGAATGCAAGCTGGTGCAGCCACTCTGGAAAACAGCATGGAGGTTCCTCAAAATGTTGAAAATAGAACTGCCCTATGACCCAGCAATTGCACTATTGGGTATTTACCCTAAAGATACAAATGTAGTGATCCAAAGGGACACATGCACCCGAATGTTTATAGCAGCAATGTCCACAATAGCCAAACTATGGAAAGAACCTAGATGTCCATCAACAGATGAATGGATCAAGAAGATGTGGTATATATACACAATGGAATACTATGCAGCCATCAAAAGAAATGAAATCTTGCCATTTGCAACAACGTGGATGGAACTAGAGCGTATCATGCTTAGCGAAATAAGTCAAGCAGAGAAAGACAACTATCATATGATCTCCCTGATATGAGGAAGTGGTGATGCAACATGGAGGCTTAAGTGGGTAGAAGAAGAATAAATGAAACAAGATGGGATTGGGATGGAGACAAACCATAAGTGACTCTTAATCTCACAAAACAAACTGAGGGTTGCCGGGGGGAGGGGGTTTGGGAGAAGGGGATGGTATTATGGACATTGGGGAGGGTATGTGCTTTGGTGAGTGCTGTGAAGTGTGTAAACCTGGTGATTCACAGACCTGTACCCCTGGGGATAAAAATATATGTTTATAGAAAAAAAATAAAATAAAATAAAATATAAATTACTTTTGGGGTGCCTGGCTGGTTCAGTGGGTTAAGGCCTCTGTCTTTAGCTCAGGTCATGATCCCAGGGTTATGGGTTCAAGACCCGCATTGGGCTTTCTGCTCAGCAGGGAGCCTGCTTCCCTGTCTCTCTCTCTGCCTGCCTCTCTGCCTACTTGTGATCTCTGTCTGTCAAATAAGTAAATAATTTTTAAAAAATAAATATCAATAACTTTTTAAAGAAACTGACATATAATGGACACATGTTAGTTTCAGGCGTACAACATAAAAATTCCATATTTTTATCTGTTGTGAAATGATCACCCTAAGACTAGTTAACATCCATCACCAAACATACACATTTTTTTCTTGTGCCAAGAACTCTTAAGCTTTAGCAACTTTAAATATATAATAATATAGGGCACCTGGGTAGCTCAGTGAGTTAAGGCCTCTGCCTTCGGCTCAGGTCATGATTCCAGGGTCCTGGGATCGAGCCCCACATCGGGCTCTCTGCTCAGCGAGGAGCCTGCTTCCTCCTCTCTCTCTGCCTGCCTCTCTGCCTACTTGTGATCTCTGTCTGTCCAATAAATAAATAAAACCTTTTAAAAAAAAAAAGATTGGATTGGGAGGGAGACAAACCATAAGAGACTCTTAATCTCACAAAACAAACTGAGGGTTGCTGGGGGGAGGGGTGTAGTGAGAGGGTGGTGGGGTTGTGGACATTGGGGAAGGTATGTACTATGGTGAGTGCTGGGAAGTGTATAAGCTTGAGAATTCACAGACCTGTAACCCTGGGGCTAATAATACATATTTCTAATAAAAAATAATAAAATAAATATACAATAATACACAGTATTATTTACTACAGTCACTATGATGTACATTACATCCCCAGGGCTTATCTTATTAACTGGAAGATTATACCACTGGACCCCTCATCTATTTCCTCCACAACCTCGCCTCTGGCAACCATCAATCTGTTCTCTATGACTTCATTTTGTTTTGTTTTTTAGATTCCACATGTGAGGGAGATCATACAGTATTTCTCTTTTTCTGTCTGACTTATTTCACTCAGCACAATATCCTCAAGGTCCATTCATGTTGTTGCAAATGTCAAGACTTCCTTCTTTTTATGGTTGAGTAATATTCCATCATATACACACACATTTTCTTTATCCATTCACCCCGTTGGTGGACACTTTAGTTATTTCCAAGTCTTGGTTGTTGTAAATACTGCGATATTCACTACTGTGAGTGTGAGTCTTGCTGGCCGCTAGAGACAGGTGACCTAGAGGTATACCCTGGGTAGCAACTGCAAACCTCGCATCATACGAGCATTCAAGCTCCTTTCCAGGAGATACCAGAAAGCAGAAGCAAGGCAGAGGGACAGCGCAAAGATGGTACCCATCAGCTCCATCTTTGGAGAATACCTTACTAGGCTCCTAGATCCATGTTAAATTAGATGCCTGCCTCTCAGGGCTTTAAGATAAGCAAATGAACCTCTTTCACAGAAATCTGAACACATTTCAGTCTGCTGCTTCTGTGCTGAGTTCCAGGGTGGGTCAGTCTACTCGCGCGACTGCTTTAAGAACTCTTTCTCAGTTTGCTATAGCCTTGTGGGTCTCATGGGTGCAAGCTCTGATGGCTTTCAAAGCTGGATGTTTTGGGGTCTTGTCTCTTAGATGTACGTCTTGAAAGCTGGGGTGCCAGAAGTGGGGCTCAAAGCCTTTGCTCCTCAGGGAGAAGCCTGGGTTTGTGAGTACCCTCCCAATCCCAGGTCGCTGTACCAGGGGTGGGGTTTATGGCAAAACTGATTCTTACTTCAACATAGGTTTTTTCCTTACTCACCTAATGTGTAGGAGTCACTCAGCTAGTTGTAGGGTTTTTTCCACAGGAAATTTTTCCATATGGAGCTATAGATACAGTGTGTATTTCATAGAAGAGATGAGTTCAAGATCCTCCTATGCCACCATCTTGAATGGAAACCCAAGAACTTCTCTATGTATGTGTGTACACACACATATGTGTACACAAACACACACACACACATATTCATGCTCTTCTAAACTATTTCCCATCTACGGGCACCTGGGTGGCTCAGTGGGTTAAGCCTATGCCTTCGGCTCAGGTCATATCTCAGGGTCCTGAGATTAAGCCTCACATCAGGCTCTCTGCTCAGCCGGGAGCCTACTTTTCCCCCTCTCTCTGCCTGTCTCTCTCTCTGTCAAATAAATAAATAAAATCTTAAAAAAAGAATAAAAATTTGTATTTCCCTGATGCCGAGTGATATGGAGCACTTTTTCATGTGTCTGTTCGCCATCTGGATGTCTTCTTTGCAGAAATGTCTGTTCATGTCCTCTGCCCATTTCTTGATTGGATTATTTGTTCTTTGGGTGTTGAGTTTGCTAAGTTCTTTATAGATTCTGGACACTAGTCCTTTATCTGATATGTCGTTTGCAAATATCTTCTCCCATTCTGTCAGTTGTCTTTTGATTTTGTTAACTGTTTCCTTTGCTGTGCAAAAGCTTTTGATCTTGATGAAATCCCAGTAGTTCATTTTTTCCCTTGCTTCCCTTGCCTTTTGCGTTGTTCCTAGGAAGATGTTGCTGCGGCAGAGGTCGAAGAGGTTGCTGCCCGTGTTCTCCTCAAGGATTTTGATGGATTCCTTTCGTACATTGAGGTCCTTCATCCATTTTGAGTCTATTTTTGTGTGTGGTGTAAGGGAATGGTCCAATTTCATTTTTCTGCATGTGGCTGTCCAATTTTCCCAGCACCATTTATTGAAAAGGCTGTCTTTTTTCCATTGGACATTCTTTCCTGCTTTGTCGAAGATTAGTTGACCATAGATTTGAGGGTCTATTTCTGGGCTCTCTATTCTGTTTCATTGATCTATGTGTCTGTTTTTGTGCCAGTACCCTGCTGTCTTGATGATGACAGCTTTGTAATAGAGCCTGAAGTTTGGAATTGTGATGCCACCAACGTTGGCTTTCTTTTTCAATATCCCTTTGGCTATTCGAGGTCTTTTCTGGTTCCATATAAATTTTAGCATTATTTGTTCCATTTCTTTGAAAAAGATGGATGGTACTTTGATAGGAATTGCATTAAATGTGTAGATTGCTTTAGGTAGCATAGACATTTTCACAATATTTATTCTTCCAATCCAGGAGCATGGAACATTTTTCCATTTATTTGTGTCTTCCTCAATTTCTTTCATGAGTACTTTATAGGTTTCTGAGTATAGATTCTGTGTCTCTTTGGTTAGGTTTATTCCTAGGTATCTTATGGTTTTGGATGCAATTGTAAATGGGATTGACTCCTTAATATCTCTTTCTTCTGTCTTGCTGTTGGTGTAGAGAAATGCAACTGATTTCTGTGCATTGATTTTATATCCTGACACTTTACTGAATTCCTGTATAAGTTCTAGCAGTTTTGGAGTGGAGTCTTTTGGGTTTTCCACATATAGTATCATAACATCTGCGAAGAGTGATAATTTGACTTCTTCTTTGCCGATTTGGATGCCTTTAATTTCCTTTTGTTGTCTGATTGCTGAGGCTAGGACCTCTAGTACGATGTTGAATAGCAGTGGTGATAATGGACATCCCTGCCGATATCACCTCACACCAGTCAGAATGGCTAAAATCAACAAGTCAGGAAATGACAGATGCTGGCAAGGATGCGGAGAAAGGGGAACCCTCCTACACTGTTGGTGGGAATGCAAGCTGGTGCAGCCACTCTGGAAAACAGCATGGAGGTTCCTCAAAATGTTGAAAATAGAACTGCCCTATAACCCAGCAATTGCACTATTGGGTATTTACCCTAAAGATACAAATGTAGTGATCCAAAGGGGCACATGCACCCGAATGTTTATAGCAGCAATGTCCACAATAGCCAAACTATGGAAAGAACCTAGATGTCCATCAACAGATGAATGGATCAAGAAGATGTGGTATATATACACAATGGAATACTATGCAGCCATCAAAAGAAATGAAATCTTGCCATTTGCAACAACGTGGATGGAACTAGAGCGTATCATGCTTAGCGAAATAAGTCAAGCAGAGAAAGACAACTATCATATGATCTCCCTGATATGAGGAAGTGGTGATACAACATGGAGGCTTAAGTGGGTAGAAGAAGAATAAATGAAACAAGATGGGATTGGGAGGGAGACAAACCATAAGTGACTCTTAATCTCACAAAACAAACTGAGGGTTGCCGGGGGGAGGGGGTTTGGGAGAAGGGGGTGGGATTATGGACATTGGGGAGGGTATGTGATTTGGTGAGTGCTGTGAAGTGTGTAAACCTGGTGATTCACAGACCTGTACCCCTGGGGATAAAAATATATGTTTATCAAAAATAAAAAATTAAAAAAAAAAGAATAAAAAAATAAAAAATAAAAACCCATTCTATTAAAAAATTTCCCATCTAAAAATATAACTTGAATGTCTTTACGTAAAACACATACATTTCTATTAATATTTTATGTGCATGCTGAGTGTCCCATTCAACAGATGTTCCAAATCTTTCATAACCTATTTCCAAGTATTGGTCTCACAGGATTAGCTATCCTGTGTTTCCCCTTTACAATACTGTGATACCCTGGTAGGCTAATATGCTTAGAGGCAATAAATTACTATCTACTTCCCCTGTGACTCTGCTACTCCATGATCTGTTTAGTCAGCAAGAATCAAATGTGATGATTCCCAAACTAGTTAAGGACACCTACACTTCGTAATTATATAGCTTCATTAAACACTATGTAAACCAACAAAATATGACTGCAAAAAAAAATCACTGTTCTTTTGAAAACTAACACACCTACTTTGGAAAGATTTGATACAAAGAAATCAGTAAGAAAACTTTTGCTAAGTTAGGTATGGGTGAGATGACCACGTACCAGGTAGGGAGGGAGTGATCACAGGATTCTCACTCAATTCAGTTAAAGAAACTGAAACTGAATGCAAAAAAAGACAACATAGAAAGCTTTTTTTAAGAAGATTCTTTTTATTTATTTGAGACACAGACAGACAGTATGAGCAGGGAAAGGGGCAATGGGAGAAGGAGATTCCCTGCTGAACAGGGAGCCCAATGCGGGACTCTATCCCAGGACCCCGAGGTCATGACCTGAACTGAAGGTAGATGCCTAAACTACTGAGTGACCCAAGTGCTGTGATAACTCAGAAATCTAATCTGCAGGCCAGTTTCCAAAGAAAAGGCACTGTTTCAATGGAGAATAAATGTACATATATTTTTTCCAAATAAAATGCTAAAAACTGTATGTACCATTCCCTAAGAGTACTTGTTTAAACTGACTTTCTTAGTTAATCAACCAAAGACTGACCCTGCTAGTGTCGGAGAGGACTTCATACCAAACCGTAATTTCACAGTCATCTACAGAAAGCCACCTGCTTCTTACACTGGTGACCAAATTAGCCTGGACCTTTCTCTCCTGAGACCATCTTAGACCTTACATCATAGTTATGTAGTACATCACGGGAGGGGGTCTCGGTTCATAATCCTGGCCATCCTACTCACCAACTGTATACCTTTAGGGCGATCACTTTCCCTGCCTCAGTTACACATTGTTGAATTTCTTGAACTTCATGATGGCATTCTAAATTGTATAACTGGGGTGCCTATGTGGCTCAGTTGGTTAAGCATCTGCCTTTGGCTCAGGTCATGATCCCAGTCTCTTGGGTTTGAGTTCCACATCAGGCGCTCTGCTGAGCAAGGAGCCTGCTTCTCCCTCTGTCCCTTCCTCCTGCTCCCGCACTCTCTCACTCTCAAATAAAATCTTAAATAAATAAATCATATAACTTAGCCTCAGTGAACAAATGCTATTAGGTAATATTAGTACTCAACTTACCATTTATGCATTTGTTCTCAGATAAACAAAAGTTGCATAACACATGACTAAATAACTCAGAACATCTGTGAATACTGGGTTAGGCAGCGTTTGCTGTGAAAAGCAAACCCAAACTCACAGTGCCATAATAGAGACCCATTTCACTTAACCAAGAATGGTTTTACTACTTTAGGAATGGTTTTACTTTATAGTGTAGATTTCCCAAGTATTCAAAAAGAAAGTATTTACAACCCATACATTTATGGTCAACTGATTTTTCACAAGGATGCCAAGACCATTTAATGGGGGGAAAAACAGTCTTTTTGAGTGCCTACTACTGGGACAAATGAATATCTACATGCAAAAGGATGAACTTGGAACAGCAACGTCACACATACACAAAAATATAACTCAAAATGGATCCAAGATTTAAATGTAAGAGTAAAAACTGTAACACTCAGAGAAAACAGGTGAAAATCTGTATGACTTGGGATCGGGCAAAGCTTTTTTAGACATGATACACAAAGCAATAAGAAATATTAGATAAGCTGAACTTGATCAAAATAAAAACTTTCGTGTGTCAAAGGACACTACGGAGAACGTGAAAAGACAACCCACAGAATGGGAGAGAGTATCTGCAAATCATTTGTCTGACAAGGACCTAATAACCAGAATATGCAAATATACTCTTAGAACTCAACAACAAAAAGACAAATAACCTAATTTAAAAACAAGCCAAAGACTTTTGAATAGACATTTCTCCAAAGATGATACACAGACGGTCAAGAGCACATGTCGGGATGTTCGACATCCTTAGTCATTGGGGAAATGCGAATCAAAAGCACATGCAGATGCCACGTCACACCCACTAGGACAACTATGGTAAAATAAGAAAAAGAAAAAGAAAAAAAAAGAAGAAAAGTGCTGGCAAGAAGGCGGAGAAGCTGGAACCCTCCTGTATTGTCGGTGAGAATGTAAAATAGTGTGGCTAAGGCAGCAAACAGCTCGGTAGCTCCTCAAGAAGTTACACACGTACAATTACCCAGCAGTTCTACGTCTAGGGGTATGACACCGACAGAACTGACAACAGATGTTCCTGCCACAACCTGTACATGAATGTGCACAGCAGCGCTGCTCGTAACAGCCAAATGAGTATATACCCAACGTCCATCAACTGATGAATGGATACATAAAATGTGGAAGAGCCTCTTACACAACCATAAAAAGGAATAAACTGTTACATGCTACAACACGAGTGAAGTCTGAAAACATTCTACTCTCAGGTTAAAGGAAGCCAGACACAAAAGGTCACGTGTTATACAATTCCACTGATAGGAGATGTTCCAGAAAAGGCAAATCCATAAAAACAGAAAGTAGATTCATGATTGCCAGGGAATAAGGGGAGGGGAGAATTGGAACCAAGAGGTTTATTTTTCGGGTGATGGAAGCATTCTGGAATTAGACAGAAGTGACGTATGTACCATATACACAGTAAATATACTAAAAACCAGAGAAGAGTACACTTTCAAATGGCAACTATTATGCTTTGTGAATTATATTTTGATGAAAAATGAAACAACTTAAATATCAACAAGTTAAATGCTAGGATACATTAAAAAAAATCCAAAGTAACACTAATCACAGGAACAATGGAGTAGCTACATGAATTTCAAACAACGCAGATTTCAGAGAAGGAAAACTATCTGGCATAAAGAGCAGCATTACATAATGATAAAGAAATCGACTGACCAAGAAGACACAATTATCCTTAACGTATGTGTGCCTGATCAACACAGGTGAGACACAACCTAACAGAACTGCAGGAAGAAATAAACAATTCCATTTTCACAGCTGGTGACTTCAACACTTCTCCATCAGTAATGGGCCGATCCAGCAGCAGGGCAACAAGGATCTGACAGATGTGGACATTCAGTCCAGACATGGCACACTCAACACCACCATCAATTACTGTACAATAGACGTACACAGACAATTTCGCCCAGTAATAGTGCAACACACATTCTTAATCTCATATGGAACACTCATCAAGACAGAATAATTCTGGGCCACAAAACACAACAAATTTTTAAAACTAAAAATTATACCAAGTATGTTCTCAGACCGCAATGGTATTAAAAATCAGTAACAGAAGATAGCTGAAGAAGTCCAAAATACATGGAGATTAAATGACACACTTCTAAATGACAGGAGACCAGTCTCAACAAAATACAATGTAGCAAAATGTGTGGAATGCTGCTTAAAGGGAAAATACAGTACTGAATGCAAATATTAGAAAAAAAAAAGATTAAAGTCAATAATCTAAGCTTCCATTTTAGGCAACAATGACAAATATCAAATCTAAAGTAAGGAGGGGCTCCTGGGTGGTTCAGTTGGTTAATCATCTGCCTTTGGCTCAGGACATGGTCCTAGGGTCCTGGGACAGAGCCCTGCATCAGAGCTTCCTGCTCAGGGAGGCTGCTTCTCCCTCTCCCATTCCTCCTGTCTGTATTCCCTCTCTCACTGACTCTCTCTGTGTCAAATAAAATCATAAAAAAAACCCTAAAGGAAGTAGAAAAAAATAAAAATTAGAGCAGAAATCAATGTAATTAAAACCAGGATTTTTTTTTTTAAATCAATAAACCCCAAGTCTGTTTCTTTGAAAACATCAATAAAACAGATACACCCTTAGCCAGGCAAACAAAGAAAAAAAGGTAGAAGACATAAATTACTAATATCAGATGAAAGAAGGGAGGGCTACTGCTAACAATCCCAATCACTGTAAATTCAACCAAACATTTATGGAATACTACACAATTCTCTAAAATCTCTTCCAGAAAGTAAAACTACAAGGAATACTTTCTAAATCATTCTAGGAGATCATTATTACCCTGACACCAAAACCAATACTACAAGAAAAGAAACTACAAACTAGTATCTCTCATGAACACAGACACAAAAATCTTCAACAAAAATTAGCAAATAAAAGCAAACACTATATTAAAAAATTATACACCAGGATCATGTAGGATTTATTCCAGGTATGCAACATTAGAAAATGTTCAACATTAGAAAATCAATGTGATCCATCATATCAACAGAAAAACAATCACATGATCATATCAATGAAGGGAGGAAAAAGAGCATTTAAGAAAATCCACACCTCTTCATTATTAACCCTCAGGGAACTAGGAATAGGAGGACTTCCTCAACTTGATAAGAATGTCTCCAAAAATCCACAGCTAACATGATATTAATACTGAGAAAATAGAAGACAGGGAATCAAGGCAAGGATGTCCCTCCTCCTACTACTATTCAATACTATACTGGAAGGCCAAACTAATGAAATAAGGTAAGAAAAGGAAACAAAAGGTATACAACCTGGGAAAGAATAAAACTTTGTTCACAGATGACATGCCTGTCTACAGAAAATACAAAGACTTCCCACCCCACACCCACACCCTCCTGAAACTAGTCAAGTGATTATAGCAAGATTGCATGATACACAGTTAAAATACAGAAGTCAATTGCTTTCCAATGATGTATCAGACAAAGGGCCAGTATTCAAAATTTATAAAGAATTTATCAAACTCAACATCCAAAAAACAAAAATATCCAGTCAAGAAATGGACAGAAGATATGAACAGACCAAAGAAGACATCCAAATGGCCAACAGACACATGAAAAGGGGCTCCACATTACTCAGCATCAGGGAAATACAAATCAAAACCACAATGAGACACCACCTTACATCAGTCAAAATGGCTAAAATTAATAAGTCAGGAAACAACAGATGTTGGCGAGGACGTGAAGAAAGGGGAATCCTCCTACACTGTTGGTGGGATTGCAACTCTGGAAAACAGTATGGAGGCTCCTCAAAAAGTTAAAAATGTAACAACCCAACGACTTAGCAATTGCCCTATTAGATGTTTATCCAAAGTACACAAAGTGATTTGAAGGGGCAAAAGCACCCCAATGTTTACAGTCAAACTATAAGAGCCCAGATGTCCATCAACAGATGAATGGATAAAGAAGATGTGGTGTACACACATACACACATTACTCAGCCATCAAAAAGAACAAAATCTTGCCATTTGCAAGGAAATGGATGGAACTAGAGGAAGACAAATACCATATAGTTTCAGTCACATGTGGAACTTAAGAAACAACAGATGAATATAGGAGAAGGGAAGGAAAAATAGAAACAGACAGGGAGGCAAATCACAAGAGACTTAACTACAGGAAACAAACTGAGGGTTACTGGAGAGGGGAAAGTTGGGGTAACTGGGTGAGGGGTATTAAAGAGGGCACTTGTTGCGATGAGCTCTGGGTGTTGTATGCAACCAATGAATCACGAAATTCTAACCATGAAACTAAAAGTACACTATATGTTAACGAGATTGAATTTTAATTAAAAAATTTAAAAAGTCAATTGCTTTCGTATATACCAGCAATGTACAAGTGGAATTTGAAGTTAAAAACACAAGACCATTTACATTAGCATACCAAAAAAAATTAATACTTAGGTGCAAATCTAACGAAATATGCACAAGATCTATGTGAGAAAAAGTATAAAATTCTGATGAAAGACAACAAGCAAGGTAAGATGTGAAGTGGAAAGAAAGTCCATAATCTTGGGGAAGAACACTCAATACTGTTAAGAGGTCAGTTCTTCCCAAAATGATCGACAGACTCAATGCAATCCCAATCAAAATGCCAGGAAGTTATTCTGTGGATACCAACATGTTGACTCTAAAATTTGGATGGAAAACTGGAAAACCAAGAGTCCCAGAGTAGTCAACAAAATATTAAAGAGGGGGAAAAAAAGGAAATTGAGGATTGCCACCACCCAATCTCAAGACTTACTATTAAAGCTATAGTGATTAAGACAGAAGGTGCCTGGCAAAAGAGACAGGTGCTTGGAACAGAGTGGAGAACCCAGAAAAACATCCACACACACAGGCAAAGGCAACTCAATGGCAAGGACAGTCTTCAACAAATGGAACCGAACAATGGCACATTGATAAGAAAAAACAAACAAATGAAAAGAATAAAAACAAACTTTTCACACCTTTCACAAAACCTAAACGTAAAATGCAAAACTTCTTAAAGATGACATAAGAAAAATGTAGGGATCCTTGGATTTGGCAATGATTTTTCAGATATAAAACCAAAAGCATGATCTACGAAAGAAAAAATTGATGAGAGAGACTTTGCTAAAATTAAACTTCTCTGTAAGACACTGTTAAGAGAATGAAAAGACGGGACACCTGGGTGGCTCAGTTGGTTAAGCAGCTGCCTTCGGCTCAGGTCATGATCCCAGCGTCCTGGGATCGAGTCCCACATCGGGATCCTTGCTCCGCAGGGAGCCTGCTTCTCCCTCTGACTCTGCCTTCCACTCTGACTGCCTGTGCTCGCTCTCACTCGCTCTCTCTCTGACAAATAAATAGATAAAATCTTAAAGGAAAAAATATAGAGAGAGAATGAAAAGACCAGTCACAGAGTAAATATCTGCAAAACACATCCATGGTAAAGGACTTAAAATAAGAAATATAATATAAAGATGTCTTAGTAGCAACAAGAAATCAAACCTAATTTAAAAATGTGAAAAGAGCGGTGGCTGGGAAACCCAGTCAGTTAAGCATCTGCCTTTAGCTCAGGTCCTGGGACTGAACCCCACACTGGGCCCCCGGCTCAGCAAGGAGCCTGCTTTTTTCCCTCTCCCGCTGCCTGCTGCTACCTCTCCGTGTGCTTGTGCTGTTAATAAATAAATAGAATCTTTAAAAAAGAAAAAAAGGATCTGAAAAGATGCTCAACTTTGCATGTCACTAAGAAATTGCAAATTTAAACAAGGTACTATTACATATCACG
The DNA here is from genome assembly GCF_030435805.1 of Mustela lutreola. Lineage (NCBI taxonomy): Eukaryota > Metazoa > Chordata > Mammalia > Carnivora > Mustelidae > Mustela > Mustela lutreola. The sequence continues at coordinate 52,591,498 of NC_081308.1, read as the reverse complement.
TAGAATATAAAAAATCCAAAGCACCAGTAATACCAAATGCTAGCAAGGATGTGGGACAACTGAACTCTCATTCACTGTTTGGTCAGAATGCAAAATGGGAGGCACTGTGTGAGACAGCTTGGCAGTTTCTCACAGAACTAAACACATTCTCACTATAAGATCAGTAATTGTGCTCCTTTGTATTTACCCCAAAGAGCTTAAAACCAGTGTCCACACAAAAACCTGCACACGGATGTTTACAGCAGCTTTATTCTCTGAAGTGCCAAAACTTGGAAGCAATCCAAATCTCCAGTAGGTGAACAGGTACACTGTGCCACACCCACACAATGGATTATTCGACAATTAAAATATGAATTATTAAGCCACAAGACTTCGAAGAACCTTAAATGCATATTGCTAAGTGAAAGACCAGTCTCAAAGGCTAAATACTATATGATTCCAACTCTATGGCATTCTGGAAAAGGTAAAAATTAACCAACATTTTAATTTTTATTTATTTTTTAGGTCATCTCTATACCCAATGTGGTGGCTAGAACTCACAACCCCGAGATCAAGAGTCAGATGCCCTAGCAACTAAGCCCGCAAGGTGCCTCTGAAAAGGTAAAACTCTAGACAGTAAAAAGATCCCGGGCTGAGGGGTGAGGGAGGAGGGTGCAGAGAGAGGAGAAGAAACAAATAGATGAGGTACAGGGGTTTTCAAGGCAATGAAACTAGGCTGTAAGATACCAACAGTAGGTAAATAACATTATACATTTGTCAAAACCCACAGAACTATAGAAAGAGGAGTGAACCTTAATGTAAACCATGGATTTTAATTAATACTGTATCAATCCTGGTTCATCAGTTGTAATACATGTACCACAACAATGTAATACATTAATAATAGCAGATAGTTAAGTTAGAAGAAAAATATCTTCTCTTTGTACTCAGGGGTATTTCCTATCTGAACCCAGTTAAAGTACAAATCTCCCCAAAGGCCAGAAGTTGGGAGATCACAAGAGGTGTTGGAACACAGGAAAATAAATGAGCAAACCAGACAAGCTGCAGGTAATTAAGAACCATTAACCATCAGAGAAGCAGTGACATCACTCAAAATTAAAACCAAGTAGAGTTTAAAAGTTTAGCTACTTTACTAACTAGCTGCAATCAGGGATGGCAAACAAAGACTAATTTAAAGTAACCTGGGAATTAATCATTTAAAACTTACCAATAATCTGAAATTAGTAGCTTTAATGCTATGAAAATTACATGGAATTTGGAAAGATTGAAGTTCTCTAAGCTGCCAAGAAGTAAAACACTCCTTCCCAGATACATGGACTTATAAAATCACTATATACTATCTCCACGAGAAGCAGAATCCCCCAGAACCATCACTCTGTAATGATGAGAAGTACTAAGAGGGCATATGAAATTTATGAGCTCTGCCCTGAAACATGTCCCATTTCATCGAGACAAAAAACCAAAATAGTTAAGCACTAATCTGCACACTACATAGGGGTTGAAAGACATAGAAAGTTTGTGTGAGCTTACGTATGTGTGTGTTTCCAACCATTCTTGAAAACAATGGACAACAGAGATGAATAAATGTCCCTGTATATCCCATAAATATTCCTCAAATATTTATCATGCAACTCCAGCTCTGCTCTAAGACCTGGGGACACAGTCATGAAAAGAAAAGACAAGGTCTCTGCTTTTAAGGAGCAGATATTCTAATGCAGAAATGAGAAAATAAATATGTAAACAAACATTATATTAATGAACAGTGATCAAATAATGATTAATGAATAGTGATCACAGCTAAAAAGAAAACAGGACACAGTAAAGGTCTGAGTGACAAATGGGATGTATTTAAACTAGGATGAACCAGGAAATATAGAACAATGAGTTGAGATTCAAATGACACAAAGGAGCTAGCCACAGGAATTGTAGGAAGAGTGTTCCCGCCCAAGGTATCAGCATGTATACAAAAATGTCCTTGGAGCTCTTCCCTCCAGCCCCTGCTCTCAAATCTCTGCCCCAGCTAGGTGGGGACATAATCTAGGGCTTGTGTCTCCCAAAACTCATTCTAAATGTTTGTTCAGTGACTAAATTATTCAAGCTTGAGAAATTAAAAACATATGCTAACAAGATCTTCCCACCATCTACAGAGAGATCATCTTAAAAGCATCATGAAATAGTAACACTGAAATTCTAAAAAACTTCTGTTCTAACATTTTCATCAATTTTATATCAAACTCCTTTGTTGAATTTATATACCCATTTGACATATTTATGAAGAGACAAAAAAAAAAAAAACAAACCCTACATTCCGTAAATGTATTTATCCATCTAACAAATATTTGAGTACCTAATTACACTCAGTTCCAGCTGATTTCTTCTCTTTATCTCTTTTTTCCCCTCAATTTAACACCAATCATAATCTATGTAGACTTTTAGTTCGCTTTTCAAAATTAATTTCTTGAGCTATTTAAAGGAATTATCCAGTGCTAGAGTTCTCAACACTGGTCACACATTAGAATCACTTAAGGAAGTTTTTTTTTTTTTAAGGTTTTATTTATTTGACACAGAGAGAGAGATCACAAGTAGGCAGAGAGGGAGGGAATAATGCTCCATGCTGAGCAGAGTGTCCCATGCAGGGCTCTATCCCAGGACCCTGAGACCATGACCTGAGCTGAAGGCAGAAGCTTCACTCTCTGAGCCACTAAGGCACCCCCTCACCTGAGGAACTTAAAAACAAAAAGCCCAAAGGGCACCTGGCTCGTTCAGTCACTGGAGCGTGCAGGTCTTGATCTCAGGGTTTTGAGTTCAAGTCCCATGTTAGGTATAGAGATTACTTTAAAAAAAAAAAAAAAGAAAAAGCCCAAGCCCCAGTTTGTGATTAATTTGTTTAAATGTTTCAAGAAATTTGATGCTAAATGTTGTAAGACTAGTTAAATAACAAAAAGATATATTTACATAATACTTCTTGCTCTCAAATTTTGAACAAAGAACTTACTAATAATCAATAACTTAGTAGGCCAACATTTTATTTAAATAAGTTTTATGGTACTACAAAGAGTGAATCAGAAAATCAAAAGCAAGGAGAAATGGGCATGGTGTGAACATGGGGAAGCAAGAGAAAGCAAGCAAGTATGTGACCGGGAAGTGAATGCTTAGCTCTGAGATCCTTCTCTGAGAGAAGGACAGATTAAAACCTAAAAAGAAAGAAAAGAAGGATCCCATGCACTCAAGGAAAGAGAAGTCCCCCAACATCCCTCCTGCTTTTTCCAATATAAACACACAGCTGGGCCGACTTACCACATCCTGGTTGGTACCGACTTTATCAATTTTTCTATTTAGGCCAAACTTGACCGGTCAATGATGGACGGGCTGTGTGCCAAGTGTACCAGTTGTACAACTGACTGTGTAATGGCTGAAACTGAGAAAAAGGGGTGAAAGTATCAAGAGGCTCTAAGGATTGCGAAAGAGCCAAGATTCAAACAATTACCACGCACACACAAGACAAACTATGCAGATGACTGCTCAGTATGGAAGTAATTCAGAGTGTTACACTGTGGCATCAGCTGACCCAGACCCAGAAGATTGCTGGAGTTCCCATCATGGACATCTCTAACCATATAGACGACACTGAGCGAATGCCAGATGATGACGGAGCCCCTCACTCCTATATCTTAATAGAGTTCCTCAGCTCTCCTTTACCAACTTTTCCTGTTGCCAGTTCATACAAGCAATTCTCCTTACCCAGTTCCTCTGTTCTGAGCTATGGCTAAAGACACTCATTTTTTTATGTTTTGAAACTGATTATCTTGTACCATTTTACTTTTTGTTGCATCTTTTTATAAATCAGATGACCGCTCACAAGACCAAAAAAAAAAAAAAAAAAGTAATGGAAAGGAAAGATCAAAAGGGAGGACAACAACAACAGAAAAAACAGTTCTTTTTTGCTGGGAACCCTTCTTACAAGTGCCAATCAGATAAACTTTATCTGATGTTACATCGTCACAACTCCTCTATCATCAGGGAAAGTAGTTCACATAAGAAAATTTCTCTATAAAATGAGTTCCAGGCTTACATTCCATATTTGGCTAATTAGAATTTCATTACGATATCTGTCTCAAACTGTTGCGGAAAAGAATGGAATCTTGTCATCAAGACGTGACATCGAACTAAGAACCCACAGGGTAAGGACTCAGCTCCTGTGATACGAAGACGGCTCCTGGGGATGGGCGAGCCTGGGCAACAGTGGCTGACCTGCGGGCCTGCGGCTATCTGCTGTCTGTCACTCTTCCCTCTTCCTCCTCTGTCAGCTGCTATCCCCAGCCACCGTCAACAAAGTCCACCTCAAACAGCCATCACTTCCCTCTGGTCCCGTTTACTGTAGCTAAGCTCCAGGCCAGGCATCCAGATCACCAGCCCTGTGGGAACTGCTTGTAAGGTAAGAGGTGGCCCTATTGGTGAAATGCAGGTGCCAAGGCATGCGGACATTGTGCCATCTTCTGCGCTATTCTTAATGTTCTGATTGTCCCACTTCCCTCAGTTCCCACCTGTGGCCTCTGGAAAGGAACATATTACAGTAGGATTTCCAAGGACTGATGTGTGGGGGTCAGGAGATTTGGCCTGTGATTGGCCCCAACTAGCTGTGTGGCTTTAAAGGAAGTCATCACACCTCAGGCCTCAGTTTCCTTATCCGCAAGCCAGGATGGACTAGAGTCTTTTCAGAGGAGCCGGCAAAGATCACATAGATAAGCACCACCTCATTATACTAACAAGCAAACAGAAGGCCGGAGGCGAGTGATTTGCCCCAAGTCAGACATAAGCAGGCAGAGAGCAGAGCCGAGGATGGGACCCACATCTGCAGGTCACAGCTAATCAGCCAGCACAGTACAAACAGATCTGAGCAGCTGCTCATTCTTCCCCTTTTCCGTTTTGTCCATCAGAATGCATGCTCCCTGCAAACAATGACACACAGGACCTGCTTCCTGTCTCAAAATTCCCAGTTCACCCAATTAGAACAGGGAGGAGCCTCAAGGACTTACCCCCCCACCCCCACACACGGTTCTTTTACCTATGGAACATGAGGGTACATACATTCACCATCCAAAGGGCTCCTGCCTTTACTTCTCATGGAAAAGGTCATCATGTGCCTACCCGGGGTGCCAACGAAGCCACAGGTTCCAGAGAGGAACTGACACAGAGAAGTTCAAAGCAGGCAGACTGGTTCAGCGCAGAAACAAACTGTCTACCAAGGAAAACTACCCCATGGGGGACTGATTCTCTTTGAAATATGTTCGAGTGCGTGGGAAAATGGTTTTTCAAGAGCCGGTGGACTGACCAGTCACCTGGTACATACAAGATCACATCCGCATTCTGACAAGAGTGGCTTGCCTGCAGTGTAGACCAGGGGCCAGAAAGACAAGGAAGGCGCATGGAGACTGGGTGAGAAGCTTCTACGGTGTGATGGCAAGGGTGCACTGCAAAGGTACGAGAAGAGATGGAAAGATGTATATGGACTCAAGAGGTTTAGGAAGCGAAATCCACAGGACTTGGTGTGACAGACTAGATTTTGGAAAGGTGACAGAGTAGGAGTTGACTTCTGGTTTCCCGACTCCAGGCTAAACGGATGAAGTGTTTACCGAGAGAGGCAATAGAATAAGAAAGGTGGCTTTTAGTGGAGGAGGTGCTCATGAATTCCGTCTTGAACCTGATGAGTCTGAGGGGCCACAGACACATCCGAGAAGAAAGGTCAGCAAGTCCGATACACAGAACTGGTGCTCAGGAGGCGTGTGGGCCAGAGACAGGAATCTGCCTTACCTGCTGATAGGTGGTCATGAAGCTGCACAAAAGGTCATCTAGGGAAAGAAAGGAACACGGGGCTGAGCCCATAATTAGCATTCAGTGGCTACCAGGAGCATGACTTTGCACAGGAGACACATCAGAGAGGTCGAAGAAAGACAGGAAGCAATGCAGAGCATTTGGTCTACTGCGATGTCGAGTAAGGAGACAGAGAAAGGTCAGGTGCGCTGACTTAGAAACAGTTTTGGTAAGAACTCTTTAGTGGAACGACAGGGCCTGAAGGGTGGAAGGTGGGAAAGTCAAGTCAACCCCTGAGCACTGGCTGTGATGTGCGACACTGACAGGGCAATACCTAGAGGTGGGGCATTCAAGTGGGAGAGGATCAAACAGGAGCGCGTGATGGGAAGGAGTGCAGGGGAGAGGATCCTCGCAGGCTCCTGGAAGGGCGGGAGGGCATGGACTCTGAGCCAGAGTAGAGACTGAACCTGAGGAGGAAGGAGAGCCCCTCCCCGTACCAGGCGAGGAGGAGAAGGGGACAAATACAAGAATGGGATCATGATCAGCAGGATGGAGGAGGTCCCGTGGGATGGCTGCTAATTTTTCTGTACGACTGGAGATGAAGTCATATGTTGAGATGGAAGAGGAAGGCTACATGTGATGTCAATAGCACACCCATGTAAATGGTCTAATTTATCTGTTATGCCACTTTCTCCCCCTACTACCAATACCTTATGTCCTGCTCATCTATTAGTTGGCTGTCAACCCAAAGGATTTTCGTATTTCTAAGCCGACAAAGTATGATGTTGCCAGTGCCTCTGCCCCAGGTGACCCTTCCCCATCTGCCATTCCTGCACTTTGATCACCTACCTCTTTTGCATACCTTTCCCGTTCTATTTCTCATTAGATCTCATAAACATGACTTTTTTTTTAAAAGATTTTATTTATTTATTTGACAGAGAGAAATCACAAGTAGATGGAGAGGCAGGCAGAGAGAGAGAGAGAGGGAAGCAGGCTCCCTGCTGAGCAGAGAGCCCGATGCGGGACTCGATCCCAGGACCCTGAGATCATGACCTGAGCCGAAAGCAGCGGCTTAACCCACTGAGCCTCCCAGGCGCCCCTAAACATGACTTTTTAAGTAGTCTCCTGCCACCAGTCAGCTCGAACTCAACAGATATGACCATGCAACTTCCTGCTGTAAACCTGACTGCAGCTCTACCGTGAAGACTGCATCAACGTTGACCCCTCAATGTATGCAGTGTCCAAGGTGCAACCCGCAGCCCCACCCCATCTCCCTTTCTACCATCCCAGTCTCATTCCAAAATGTGCCAAACAAGACACCTATGTAGAAATACAACTCCGACAGTAAGCTCTCCACTCATTTCTGCCTCGGAACTGTAACTTAACAAAATATCCCTCTGATGGAAACACAAATTGCAAATAACCTTTATCTCCAGCTCCCACATAGAAGATCAATACAACTTTACACAGAACAGCTGTTCCCTGTATTTTCCTTCTATGTATGAAGGGGTCACGTTCATTAACACTACAAATTGTACATTATACTCAGAAATTTCAGAGCCTTGAAAGAATATGGAATTGCTGGCATTCTAGCCACTTTCCCAGTTTGCTCTCTCCCTACCTCTAAGTCCTACTTTAGAACTGCTATTTTGAGATTTCTATTTTCGAAGCTGCTTTGACCAAAGGCATTCTGTCAGCTCAGAGTGAGAAAGATGGCGGGGCTAGGAAGTGTGAGAAAATGCTAGTGTTAGGCCCAAAGAAAGCCTGATGAAGTCCAAAGACAGACAAGCTAAAGAGACTTCCATGCTTTGAGATTCTTTAAGTCTGTGTGTGTGCTTTTCTTCTTCCAATGACCTCTCTCCTCATCACGTGTCCTTCGTTAAAAAAAGGTTTCTGGATCAGAGAATTCACTCTGTGCTCTCCTTCAGACACTCCATTCAATTTACACCTTTTATTACAGTGGCTTAACATCACCATACAAGAACAAGAGTACAATATACCTTCATCTAGACATCCCTACATATTAAAAATGATATGGCCACACCGCAGAGGATCCAGACATAAGCACTTTTAAAACCAGAGTTTGGGAGATGTGATCTGAATGCAAGTATCAAAAAGGAACTAGCTGGTTAACCCAAAAAAGAAAAAAATATATTATGACTTGAAGCCATAAAAAAGTAAGAAATTCAAACTCTTTTCAGAATTTTAGGTACCTACAGAGCCAAAACTTTTTAACACTGAACCCAGCTACTAAATCCCAATCCTTAGAAATTAAACATATACGTTTTGATAGTTTAAGTACAGACCCAGAGGGATACAGAAAACAGATAAAGCTCCTCCTGGCTCTGATTCAAACCTTGGGACATTTTCAATGCTATGTCTGATGAACCTTTCCTGTCAGTAAAGTCTTTTCAGTTTAAATTTCTATTCTGTAAGTTGATGTCCTACAGTTATCTGCTGCCAGCTTCAGGCTGACCTCACCAAGAGAAGTAGGGCAACTTTAGAAAAGGAGCTTGGTATGCTTTGTAGTACTGGACCAGAACCAGTAAGGACAGTACAGTCTTTTAGATTTCTCATTCCGGGAGCTTAAGACGAAAGTCAGGCATAAACGTTAGGTTAAGTGCCTTTTTGACCCGATTCCTGGTAAGTACGTGCGTTCAGAGATGTGTTCAACGCACAGTCGCTGAGCTTCTAGGCACAAGGCACTGGGAGACTTCTGTCAGGCCAGGGGAGCGGCGGTCTGACTGTGCCGCAGGGTACCAGAGGCGGGTCCTACGGGTCCGGGGCCTTTACGTTTAGCTCAAAACCACTTGCCCTGAACTTTCAGGCCTTTTCATTCAATGTGCACGATTTCACAGGAGTGCTTTCTCCAGGCTGCACCTAGCACACCCGAGGCCAAGAGACTCACTGCGAAGTGCAGTGAGGTCCCCGCCAAGGACCCGTCCGGGGCGGGGACGGCCCAGGAAGCCCGCAGGAGAAGCCCGAGGAGAGGCCCCGGAGGGCCAAGGAGGGCAGGCCACCCACGGCCCGGCTCCGGGGAGCAGAGCCCAGGCGCGCACCTTCATGAACTCGTCCTTGTCGAAGCAGAGCGTGTCCGGCCCCTTGGGCAGGTTCATCCTACTTCTCTCCATCCCGCCGGCCGCCGCCTCTCAGCACCAACACTCCAGCGAGAAGGAAAGGTAGGAGGCTGCGCTCCCCAACGCTACGGGTGAAGCCACGGCGCTTCCACCACACAGAAGGCACCGCTTCCTCCAACATGGCAGCGCCCGCGCCGCGGCCAATGAAAGAGGACGCCACAGGCCCGCCTCCGCCTGCCTCCGCCAAGAGAGGCGCCCGGACGGAACCGCTGCCGCCGAGCCAGCAGGTGATCCTGCCCGGTGTGGCGGAGGGCGACACTACAACCCCGCGTTTGTTTCTGTGGGGCAGCCCCGCAGCCGGTGCTGCCAGGTGAGCGGGAGAGGGGAGGGCGGGGAGGGTCAGGGGCGCTCCCTCCCCACCTCGCCGTTTCCCTCGGAAAATCGGCCTGCGAGCCTCTTCCAGGACCTTCTTCCGAGATTGTCCCGCGGGAAGCATAGCTGTGGCGGGATGCTGGCCCTTTACTTCTGCGGCCGGTTGTCCAGAGTGGGGGGTGCATCCCGGTGTCAGGCCTCCGGTCCCCAGGCGCCTCTGTGGGAACCCGGCTTCCGCCCTTAGCCCTGGCACCCACCCCTGAGCGTGGCTTCTCCCCCGCTGAGCTTGGCTCCAGCGATCTGTAGGGAGGAAGGTGGTCAGCTGGCAGCCTCGGGTTGTCTGGGCAGCTCCCCGCTCCACTTCGGCTCAGCTGCGGGGCGGCCACAAGTTTGGGTTCTCAGAGCTCTTAAAGAATCACCTCGCTACCGGCCGACAAAACGCAGCCGACAAGTAGATGTGCGAGCATGTTTATGTCCAGTCCACTCTAGAATGGGCGGAATCGTGTGTTTGTGGCTAGCGTTGGTTCGATCGCCACACCTGTCCCCAATTTCCGAGACCCCCTCCTCCTCCTGCCATCCACCCCATATTTATTTTGAGATTTTTCTTTCCTCTTCCCTTGCTCTTTCTCCCACTGTCCTCCCCTTTAGTGGGAATGTCATGGTCAAATGATGATTCATTTCTCTTTTTTTTTTCTCCGTGAGACTCTGACAGCTCAAACCACAGATCTCATGCGCGCCCTTCAGGCTGCAGCTTAGCTGTAATAGCCCAGGCCTGGGCTGGCCCTCCCAATGCTGTGATCTCACAGAGATAGCAAGAGCAGTCCTTAGAAAGGGATGGGACACAGCAAGACAAGGGCTTACAGTGTGTCTTGCATTCGAGTCAATCCAAACGGGAAACTGGTCACTTTTTTTTTTTTAAGACGTGAGTACAGGGACGCCTGGGTGGCTCACTTGTTTAAGCAGCTGCCTTCACCTCAGGTCATGATACCAGCGTCCTTGGTTCAAGTCCCACATCGGGCTCCTTGCTCAGCAGGGAGCCTATTTCTCCCTCTGCTTCTGCCTGCCATTCTGTCTGCCTGTGCTCACTCTCTAACACCCCCCTCTCTCTGATAAATAAATTTAAAAAAATCTTTAAAACCTGAGTACAGAATCTGAAACAATACATTCCCTAGCAGTGGGCCTGGCAAGGCCTTGTTGAGGAAAACGTTCCCAGTCAATATCCAGAGACTATGACAGGTAGGATGAGAGCTGGAATCTTATTCTGGAGAATCAGAATAAATTGTAAGGGGAGCAACTATGAAAGTGCATTCTATGTTCATTCGGATATAGGGAATAAAAGCCTCATTATTTGGTCTTTGTTTGTTTACTCTTATTATGAAAATTCTCAAGCATACACCAAAGTGTGTAGAGCAGAAGGATCCCGGCCCTTCCGAGTACTTATCACTCTGCTTCCCCAACTGTTTCATAGGCCCTCCTTCTACTGCCCCCAAACTGCCTGTATTTTTGTTTTTTGGGGAGGGTGGAGGTCTGGAATATATTTTAAAGTAAATCCCAAACATCACATCATTCCCTGCTCCCCAAATACCTTGGTTTACACATCAAAGAAGGAGAGGGAAGAAGTGGAGGAGGGGAAGACTGAGAAGGAGGAGGGATGAAGAAGAGAGATTTCTGCACAGGCCCACTATGCCAGAATCAATAGTTCTAATAAGCTATTCCGATTGGCTCTGAGAGGCATGACTTTTAGCCCAGGGCCACAGTGCTAATAAGTGACAAGGGCAAATTCAGGCAGCACAAACAGCAAGGCCCACATTCATCACCAAGGCATTGAGAGGGGGAAAAAGGGTGCCAGACCGACGGAACAAAGTTGTCTGGGAACCCCACCTGCCCTAGAAGTCCAGATGAGCGAGTATTTGAACTGTTTTTTACCTTCATTGTCATTCCTTTCTGAAATTATTGCCGGCCTTTGGTAAAGACATGAACCTGAGCTTGTGCAGCCTGGGGTACTGATCTTGGGGTTGCTGAAGAGAGTAGGTGCCAACAAAGAATGAAAATCCCTGCTGCCTGTTTTCCTTCCGAGAGTCAGGAGGGAACAGTCAAGACCCCATACAGTGCGCTGCCACTTGGAGCCCTGGCTGTGGCAGTGGCGTGGCCCACCAAAGCCAGGAGCAACAGGCAAGACCCCAGACCCCAAATGCTAATGGAACACCCTGGGGAAGACAAAGGAAAGGCAGAGAGTCAGCGGAAACCTTCCCAAAGGACATTTCCCTCAGTTTCATCTGGGAGCTGACATTCAGCTGGTACACACACCCCTTCAGCCACACAAAGTTTGGTGACTAGCCTCTGGCCAGAACCTGCTGTATGTCTCCCTACCCTGAACCCTTCCCAAGATCCCTACCATGGCCTCGCGATCCATGCACTGGGCGTGTAACACTTGACTCTGCAGGGGTCCCCGGGCCAGGTTTTGGTTAGTTAGTTGTCCGCGCTGTTAAAGATTTGACTACTGTTACATGTTTGACTCTCGTCTTTGGTGATGGTACCTATTTCATAGGAAATAGAAGCTGGAATCCAGGAAACAGGCTGCAAGATGAAATGAAAAAGTGGATACAAAGCTTCTAATCAGAGCCAGACACAATCGGCAATCAACTATATCCCAGTCTCTCCCCTCTTCTCTGATCTGTACTTTCCTTAATGAGGAATGAGACTTTAAGTTGACTTTTTTTTATCTTCAAGTCTCTCTCTCTCTCGATTCCCTAACTTGCCTCTCTTGCCTTCATTTCATCCTGGAGCTTGTGCCCATGACTTCTTTTCTAAGTAAATATTAACCCCCTTTGACTCTGAATCTCTGGAAGATTCTCAGTTCCCTATTTTCGCTGGCACTGTGACAGGTCCTCATTTCTCCTTCCCACTCCTCTATATTTATAGTTTTCACATTTTTTTGGCAGGTTGGCTACAGAACACTCAAAAATTGCAAAGAGAAATATTGTGTTCTGGAAATTCGTCCGAGCATTTTTTTCCAATATCGTCCTTATGCTCTTCTGATCCTCTCTTGAACTGTTGGACTAAAACAGCTGACGCTTCCACCAGCAACCAGAGTCATCCTGTCCACCACTGTGGGAACAGAGGGTGTCCATTTGGAACTGAAGACTGAGCCTAAAGTCTGGTGGCCCTTTGGTGCCAGGATAGCAGGTATGGGACGGGTGGGACATGGAGGAAAAGCATCATGGTAGAGGTCTCCATTCGACCAGGAAAGCTCACAATGAACCAACAGGTCCATTTCAACATCTTCTGTATTTTCCTTATAACCTGTTTCATTCCAGAGTGGATTTGAGATCATTTAGTTTGATTCTTAAATGTTTCCCATTTCAACCGGAAACAGACTCATCCTAGGGGCTCCCAAATTCTGCCTCATCTTCCTAATCAGTTAGTACCCCAAATTGGGTATGATAGTGCCAGAACATTCTTCCATGTGTATTTTATAACAGACTAGTATTTTATTAGTTTTTTTCAAACTAATAAGAATGATAAGGGTAACTTTTTTTTCTTTTAAAGCATAGGCAAAATCACAAAAGACATTGAAATGAACCTAAAAGGTTATAGTGTCTTCCAAGGGAAAACAGGTGTTGTCTCATGTACCCTTCTGGGCTGACCAATTCTATGGGATATTCTGTGCCTTTCTTGTCTTTGAGCTATTTTGTAACTCTATAGATTGTACATAATTGATGTGGATGCAGATGATCTTGTCTAGCTATATGTAAATGAATTTTGTCCACTGGAAGTACAGTTGACCCCCTTTCCTTTGGTAGAAAGGAGTTTTGCATCGATTTGCATTCTATCTGCATATATATTTGCATCTATCAAAGCAAATTCGTTTAAGTATTACTGATTGTATATGTGTCTGCCTTGAGATTCTTGCTTGCTTAACCTCTTAGGGTTCTCGAGCTAATGAATGAATTAAACAAAATCCCTTCAGGCGTTCATCTCATATTTGTAAAATGGTCCTTATTTAATCTTTTCGAGAAAATGATACACTAGCAAACCATGACAAGATTCTGGTAAATGAAAAGTGCAATGAAATCAAATCGGAATGAATTTTAAAATTACCTTCAATGTGGCCCAGGCAATGCCAGAGGCAGAGAATGAATGAATCTCAAAGACATGGCTTCTGGCCCCCAGGAGTTACAATAATCTGTGTCAACATTGGCATGCCTGAGAAATGCATGTGACTTTCCCGTCAGGCTTTCCCCGGGGGTTCAGTTAACCTTTCTCTTCCAAGCTACCCGCTCTTGTAGTGATATCAACTGTGCCCTTGGTTTCAGCTCCCATTCCCTAGCCAACATCTCTCCCACTGATACACGACCATCTGTTTCTTTCCTACCCACCAGGCCCGTGTAACTGACTACCTACTCGTGCTATTTCACTGATGTCCCACCTGTGCCTCAAAACCCAGCATGTTCAAAACTTGATTCATCATCGTTTCTGAAAGAACGGCTTATCCTCTTTTGTTTTGTTTCTTTAGAAATGATTCTACCAATGCCAGCGGCATGCACCAGAAACCAGGAAGGAATCATACAGCTGAGCCAACCTGCTGTACTTTAAAACACTTGACCACAATTCTCCAGTGGATACTCAACTCTGGCTTCAAACTCCCTTGTCTCTCCGGTGAGTTTGCTTTCCCTCTAATGGATGACCGTTTCACACCTTCAAGACTTGCCTCAACAATCCCTACCCCCACCTCTTCTGAACTATGTCACCTCACTCTCAGCTCCTGTCCTATGGATGAGGGAGCAGAAGGCAAACTGAGGACAAAGCAGAAACTGGCAGCCTACACCCTCTCCCCATGCCATATGTGTAACATTCCTCATGCACTCCCGGCTGCCCTAAAGGAAAAACGATGCTTAACTGATAGAGATCCCAGTCCTGCAGGACAGGAGTCTCCCTCCATCTACAAATGTCCTAGCGACTTACAAGGAAGGAAGAAGCTTTCTCATCAATAGCCTGACTTCCAGAGACCCATACCTCAGTTTCCGGAAGCCCTAACATCACCCTCCCCTCCATAAAATTGAGGGAGGCTAAGGGGAAGGGAAGTGTAATAAAACTGAATTTCTTCTAAGCCCAAAGCCCACTGACAAGGATGTGTGATAGGAGGAATGTAACATATCTCCAGGAAACTCCCAACTGTCTTCATGCTTTCCCTCATTGGAGGCAAAAACAGCCTTGACTTGACAATAACCAGGTCTCACTCATCCTGAAATTCTTCTTGAGCATATGACAGTCCTTCTGGACACCCACTTTGTCCTCACCTTCCTCAGCTCCCAGTCAACCATGCCTCTGTCTGAGCAGCTCTTTCTGCCCCTGGGTCCTGTCCCTGTGTTTTAATAAAACCACCATTTGCACCTAAGACGTCTCAAGAATCCTTTCTTGGTCATCGGCTCTGGACCTCACCCCACCAAACCTCATCTGTGTTCCAAAACTTCATCACTAGTGTCACACTTCAAGAAAATAAAAGCCCCTTGTGCAGGAATTCCCTTATCTTACCACCACCCAATCAAATCTATACCTACATTTGTATCCATTTTTAATTTTTTTTAGACATTTACTCAACAAATATTTAGTCAGTACCTACTGTGTGCTAGACACTGCCCTGAGTGTTTGTAAATCTGTGGTGAACGACACAGAAAAGTCCCTGGCATCATGGAATTTACATGGTAATTGGAGAAGTGTACAAGAAACACAGAAAGAGTTGAAGACAGAGCAGGTTTATTGAGAAGAGCAGACATCCCCAGCTGGGGTTTGTTCTTCCTTATGCCTGGGATTTGTTCCCTCCAGCCCTCTCCAGGACTTCACTCCAGGGTCAATATCAAGTTCTTGTTCCGATGGATCCTTCCAGTCAGAAGACAAATGACCTTTTTCTTAAAAACAAAAGGAAAAAACCCAAAACAAAGACTTCCTTTAACCTTCTATCTTCCTATAACAACCTCCATATTTCTCTCCCCACCTCATTCCCAGCATAGCTTGTAAAATATTTGTCTACACCTGTGGGTGTAGGGTACCATGTCCCCAAGGGTAGTTGAAAAATCTCTATAAAGAATCCTTATGTGCAGATCATTTTAAGGGAGTCCATTTCCAGATCCAAACTCCATGTATGCTCTGTAGGATAGGTGATATGCCCATTCTTGGGTCTGATATCAGGATACTCCTCTCCTTCCTGGAAGATCAAGACACTCCTCTCAGATCTTATTAGAGTGTAGGACTTGGGCTGATACCAAAGTTGAAATACCAGTTTTGTTTCAAATAATGCCCTTCTGTGGGCAGTCCTGGGGCTCTGCCTTTAGGGCTTCCTCTCCTTATTAGGGTAAAGGTTAACATCGGAAAGGGGATTTGGGCAGATGTTGGAAGTGCTCTGACATCAGAATAACAATCAGTTTTGGTTAATGACACTCATTCCTTCATATTTAAATTAAACAACATATTTTTAAGGACATAATAGGAAAAAGCACAAGTAAGGATTTTAATGGTTTCATTCCATTCCAGTGTGGTTTGGGAAATAAAATAACAGAAAATGAGACTGTTCTGCTTTAAAAAAAAAAAAAATCAACTTGGAGCAGCAAATGTTATTCCAATGAAGTTGATCCTTTCCTATCTCATTTTCTTTTTCAAGATTTATTTATTTATTTGGTAGAGACACACACACACACACAGAACACAAGTAGGGAGAGCAGGGGAGGGAGAAGGAGGCTTCCTGCTGATCAGGAATGTGGGCCTTTGCCCCTGGGATCATGACCTGAGCCAAAGGCAGTTGCTTAGTGACTGAGCCACCCAGGTGCCCTCTATCTCATTTTTTAAATGTTTAATATTTTCAACACCTAGTTAATAAAATATACATATATTGTGATGAAAATTTTATGATTAAAAAGTTTCAGATGTCCACTTAAAAATGTGCAAGGTGTGTGAATTCTCATAGGCGGTCCATGCACCATACACGCCTATTACTAGCAAACGTGGATGTACTCAGTGTCTCCAGGTTCCCGCTTCCTTAGTGCCCTCTTAATCACATGGTTTCTCTTCCTACCATCCTGGATCTGTATTCTCAATTTGCTTTTCTATTTCATCTCCGCCCCTTTGAAGAGCTTGATTCTGGGTCTTCTGTAGCTATGTGTTCTCTCTCTCTCTCTCTCTCTCTCTCTCTCCCTCGATCAGGCTTTCGCAACCTAGCACTATTGATACCTGGTGGGTGATTCTCTGCTGTGGGGCTGTCCTGTGCCCTGCAGGACAGTTAGCAGCATCTCTGGTCTCTAGCTACTAGATGCCAGCAGCACCGCCCCCCCCAAGTGGTGACCACCAAAAATGTCGCCAGATATTGTTCATTCGGCCCTGGGAGCAAAACTCTTTGCCTCCCAGCCCCAGTTTAAAAACCACTGCTTTAGCCGATTCCATTCAGCATCATTGATTTAAGTTCTTTGTAGAAGCTGAAGGCTCTGAAGTTAACGTCTTTAATTCTAACCCGCCCTTGGAGCTGAGAATCACATGGCCAGCTGCCTGCAGCATATTTCTCCATGAGTATGTAACAGGAGTCTTATTTTCACCATGATTTCTATCCTGCTCCCTCCTCAACCTGCTCCTGTCCCAGTCTCCCCATCTTAGTAAACAGCATCCCCACCACCTACTGGCTAAAGCCTCAGCCCCTGGGATAAATTCCCCCTTTCCCTTTTCTCGTATCTAATCCATCAGCAAAACCAACTGATTTGACCTCCAAAACAGAAGTCAGACTTGCTCACTGCTCTTTATATCCACTGCTCCCATTTGAATCCAAACCCTGAAATTTTTTTTGCACTTCAGACACTGTTAACAGTCATTGGTCCCACGACTACACCTACACAGATATTTTACAAGATCGCTAATCACCACCAAGTTGCCAAACCCAATGGTTAACCCTCAGATCAAATGACTCAACCTGTCAGTCCTATAGACATAGAAGTCCCTCCACTTCTCTGGAAATATTCTATCTTTTTCATCGTGATGTTGGCTCTCCCTTCCTCTTCCACACTGGTCAGTGATGATGGCTCCTTTCCTGGCTGGGGTTTTTTGAGCTTCCTGACCTTTAGACATCAGTCCTGTGCTCTGGGACTCGGACCTTCTGCTTGAGTTTTCTTTTGTGTTAAAAAAAAAAAAAATTCAGCTGAGTACATTTTAAAGAACCTATTGCCTTTATTCAATGATTCACGAAATGGGAAGCATCCTGCTTGCAGACTGAAAGGAGCTCGGAGGAGCAGTACAAAATGAAATACTTTTATAGGCAGAAGAGAGGAGGAGCAAGGAAGTCACATCAGGCACACAAGGCAGGTTGGTTATGGCCAGGTGACTTGGCTTCTGGGGATGGCAGGGGTCCGAGGGAGTGGGGTTCAGGTGGTGTCCGCTTGCCTGGGCTCAGATTCCATTTCTGGGACAGCTGAAATCATAATTAAGTCTGGTTTGGGGGACATGGGGCTTAGCATAAGCAACTCCATTTTGGGCCTCTTGTTTTGTTTTTAATAGTTACTTCATAACAAATAATAACAAGTTTAGTAACTTTAAACAGCCCAGTTTACTATCCTACCATCTCTAGCTGTCAGGAGGCCAGACACAGCTTAACCAGGGCCCTTGGCTCTGGGTCTCACTCAAAGGAGGAGAGAAGGCGCCCACCAAGCTGTGTTCTCACGAGCAGGTTCCACTAGGGAAGGCTCTGCTTCCAAAGTCACTCGGGTTGTTGGCAGAACTCATTTCCTTGTAGCTGTGTGATTTGGGGGGCAGCCCATGCTGGGGCGGGCCAGGGAGATTCTCCAGGCTGTTAACTGGAAACCATCCTCAGCCCCCAGAGGCTGTTTGCGGTTTCCTGCCATATAACTCTCTCCACAGGTGATTCCGAACTTGGCTCTTTGCTTCTTCAAGTCCAGGACAGCCTCTCACTCCAATCAGTAAAACAGTCTGATTTAATATAATGAGATCATAATAGTGACATCTTCTTACCTTGCCAAATTCTACTGGTTAAAAGCAAGTCCTAAGTCCCATACACACTCCCATCCATACTCACAGGACAAATACCAGGGGACAGATATCATGAAGCTGCCTTATCATGTTGCCAAACACACCTCTGTCCATACTCACTGCGTAGGTAAGCCCACTTCTTCTCAGAGCTTGAACCCTATGTCCTAACGGTGCTCATATTTGTGCCTCCAGCCTGGACCTCACCCATGAATGTCAGACTCGTGTGTTCAGCTGCTGGTTGGGCATCCCCATGTGGATTCAGCCACCATCTCCAGAACCAAATACCTGTTGCCTATCAAACTTGCTTCTCCTGTCTTCTTTCCCATCTTAGCAAGTGGGAACGTCACTGTTCCAGGGCCTCGGCCCCCCCAAATTGTAAAATCATCCCAACTCTTGTCTTTTCCGCACCCTCCACACTTAATATATTTACAAATCCTGCGTGTTTTGTCTTCAATATACACCCAGAATCTCCCCCCCCTTCTCCCCAACCCTGCATCTACTGCTCTGGTCTGGGCCAATACCCCCTCTCACCCAGATCATTGGTCCTCAACCAGGAGAGTTTTGTGCACCTGCTCCCCCCCCCAGGGGATTTTGACAGGGTCTGGACATACTTTTCGTTGTCACAACTTGGGAGTGGGAAAGGGCGCTCCTGCGATCTAGTGGTCAGTGCACAGGACAGCTCCCCATAGCAAAAATTAATGTGGCCCCAAATGCCAGCAGTATAGAAATCTCAGTCTATATTAATGCAAGTAGCATCCCCACCCCACAACCCCACAAGTCTGTTCTGCACACAGCAGCCTGAGTGATTCTTTTCTTTTCTCTTTATGATTTTATTTATTTACTTGACAGAGCGAGAGAGAGATCCATGTAGGCAGAGGGGCAGGCAGTGGGAAAGGGAGAATCAGGCTCCCTGATGAGCAGAGAGCCCAATGCGGGGCTCGATGCCAGGACCCCGAGACCATGACCTGAGCTGAAGGCAGAGGCTTAACCCACTGAGCCACCCAGGCGCCCCGATCCTTTTCTAATCTAAATCAAGTCAAGCCTCTTCAAAACCATCCAAGCTCTTCTCATCTGGCACAAAGTTAAAGGCAAATCTTTACAATGGCCTTCAAGACTTTATGTGATCTGACCCCACTGCCTTCCTTACCTACCTCCTACCACTTGCCGTCTTGCTCATTTTTTGCCCAGCATTATTGGTCGCCGTGTCATTCTTTTAACACACCAGATGTGCTCCCACCTTGGGCTTACTGTTTGCTTTGTGTGGGATGCTCTTCTCCAAACAGCACAACTGCTCGTTCCTTAATTTCCTCCAGGTCTTTCCTCAAATGAGGGAGACTTCCCTGACACAGTCCCATAGAAAATACCAACCTGCTCCCCTAAACCCTCACACCCCATGTCCACTCACCCAGCTTAGTTTCCTTCCTACCCCACATCAACCCCTGATATGTATGTATATTTATTTGCTTCATTTCTCACTCAACAACTAAAATGAAAACTCCAAGAGGACATCAAATTTATTTTGTCTCTTGTTAACCATTCTGTCTTTAGGGTTTAGAACAGTACCTGACACATAGTAGATGTTCCGTAAATATTGGAGAATGATTTGTTTCTATTTTTGCCTTTTCTCTATCCATTCTTTACACAGCAGCCAAAAATGACATTTTAAAAATGCAAAAGGAATCCCATGACCTCCCTCCACCCGCCAGTGTAAAACCCTTCAATGGCTTTTCGTTGTGCTCAAGCCGCAGCTGACATTCTACAGCCCAGGCCAGATTAAGATTTCAGAGTTCTTAATCACTGGAAAGACGATGGTGTTGTTACCACCAGAGATATTTAAATATTTTTGAAGATTAGATCCCAAAGTAAGTGTGCTAAAAGCCTAGCAATATCCGATTTCACAAACTCAGATTTCATAAAGTCTCATTAGTCTTCTCACCTTGTGTAAGTTGAATCTTTCCTTGGCCCCCTTCTCTTCTGCTTCAGGCATTCACCATACTTTGCCAGAATGACCATAACGGCCTTCCAACCTGTCATCTCATCTTCAGGAATATGCCCCTTTCCCTCCCCTCCTCACACCAATTCATCCTCTAAACTTATTCTAAGATGATCACTCTAAAATGTGCATCTCATTGTGTCCTTCCCCTACAGGAACTTACTCAATAGCTCCTAAGGACGTGTGAATTTCCTTGGTGTGGTATTTTTACAAGACCCTTTGCTTGCAAGTGGCAGCAATCCAAAGAAAACTGGAGGAACCAAAAGGGAAAAGCAAGCAAACAAACAAAAAACAAAGGAATGTCCAGGTTCCTGTAGGGGTGGATACCACAGAAGTTCAAACAAATCCAAAAGAAGATGGGGCACCTGGGTGGCTCAGTGGGTTAAGCCTCTGCCTTCGGCTCAGGTCATGATACCAGGGTCCTGGGATCAAGCCCCACATCGGGCTTTCTGCTCTGCAGGGAGCCTGCTTCCTCCTCTCTCTCTGCCTGCCTCTCTGCCTACTTGTGATCTCTGTCAGATAAATAAAGAAAAAATCTTTTTAAAAAATCAAAAGAAGAGCTGCAGAACTAAAATTTCAGAATCAAGAACTAGGGACTGGAAACCGGCAAAACACTTTTCTCTTTGTCCATGTCTTATGTTTTCTCGTCTCCATATGGCTGCTTTCTTCTCTGGTCAGACTCTTCAAGTGTCCAGGAAGATGGCCATTGCCAGCTCCTGAATCCCATCCAGCAAGGCCAGTCACTCGCCTAAAGAGAGAACCTTGTCTTCCTGTCATTTACATATCAATCCCAGGGAGACTCTGATTGGTCCTATTGGTGTCAGGTGGACCAATCACTATATGGGTTTATATGTGTGCCCATCCTCCCCCAGACTGCATAAAGCACAGGTGAAATTTTTTTAAATTAACATATAATGTATTATTTGCCCCAAGGGTGCAGGTCTGTGATTCATCTGTGTTACACATTTCACAGAACTCACCATATCACATACCCTCCCCAATGTTCATAACCCAGCCACCCTCTCCATACCCCCTCCATCCCCGCAAACCTCAGTTTGTTTTGTGAGATTAAGTCTGTTATGGTCTGTCTCTCTCCCCATCCCATCTTGTTTCATTTTTTCCCTCCCTACCTCCCATGACCCCCTACCCTGCCTTTCAAATTCCTCATATCAGAGAGATCATATGATAATAGCCTTTCTCTGATTGACTTACTTCACTTAGCATAATACCCTCTAGTTCCATCCAAGACATTGCAAATGGCAAGATTTTATTTTTGATGGCTGCATAGTATTCCAGTGTGTGTGTGTGAGTGTGTGTGTGTACGCGCGCGCGTGTGCGTGTGTGTGTTTATTACATCTTCTTTATCCATTCCTCTGTTGATGAACATCTAGGTTCTTTCCATAGTTTGGCTATTGTGGACATTGCTGCTGTAAACATTCAGGTTCACATGCCCCTTTGGATCACTACATTTGTATCTTTAGGTAAATACCCAATAGTGGGATTGCTGGGTCCTAGGGTAATTCTATTTTCCTCTTTGAGGAACCTTCATACTGTGAAGCACAGGGGAAATTATCCAGAGTGAACGGCGTTGTGTACCCAGAAAGAGGAAGATGAGAAAGTACAGCGGTCAGGCACAACACATAGCCCACAATTTCCACCATTTACATGATCTCTTTGATTCCACTTTTCCCTGCTCCTTCCGCAGTTTCTGTGCTTGAACCACAGTGAGCACCTGTGAATTCGTGGATGGCTTTGGCTTTCTCTTACCTGCATCTGGACACACCTGCTGCTCTCTGTGCCTAAAACCCTATTTTCTGGCTTGTTATACAAAGATAATACTTCAGACATTCTTCACACATCGTACACTTCATACATCACCTCCTCCAGGAAGTCTTTGTTTGGACTTAGGGGTTTTATTGTCATTTAGAGATAGTAAGGCCAACAGACCAGGAGATCACTGCCGTTGAAAAGACAATTGGTTACTCAGAGATCCCAGAAGGAGGGGGCTGGCGAAGCAACCAGGGAGGGGTGGGGGAGGACAAAGAGGAGCACCGGGATCTGTCAGGATGGGACTGAGGATAAGAGCCTTTATTGTGGTTTCTGTAGGAAGGAATGGGGGAAGTAGGGATGGTAGGTTGGGACTGGCTGATTTGGACACTTTCAGCAGGAGCTGGGGTATAACGGCTGTCCCTGGTTGTCTGGAACTTGGCCCTGGGGTGATTCGGACCCTGAGTAACAGTTCCACAGAGAAGGTGGTCAGGAATTCAGACTCTAGATTCATTGCTTTGCATTTAAAAACCTCAATCCCAGCTGAGGGGTAACTCTCTCTAGGAGCTGACCAACCCTGGAGGGGCAGTCCTTCCAGCTTCAGCAAGCACTCATGATGGTCAAAGTATCAAAATATGGAAAATAAAGGACGGTTGCTCATCTTCCCTGATTTTTTTTTCTTTTTAAATTTCTTTTATTTAAATTCAATTAGTAAAGTGTATCAATAGTTTCTAATGCAGAGTTCAATTATTCTTCCCTGATTTTTTTTCAACCTCTTCCCCTAAATCAGGTTTCTGTGACTCTTCCTTCTGATCCCATAATAACCAGTGCATATTTCTGTCCTTGCAAGGTGACAGCGCCAACAATAGCATCCCAAGTGACAGCATAGCAATGTTCAACCTTCAGATTCCTTTGAGGGAAGAGGACGAGAACTTGAAGCCATTTTAATTTCGATGTAATGGATGTGTGACCTCATTTGATGTGGGTAGCCTGTAAGACTGCACTTCTAGTCTTTACTCACGTGTCTTAAAAATATTTTTATTCATATTTTTTTATTAAAATGATGACAACAAAACTCGAGGTGTGCTATATATCCTGAATTTCCACCATCACATTCACTTATAGAGCCATTGTTCATTCATCCTCATACTGATTATTGAATACGTTATTTTCTCTGCATT
Organism: Mustela lutreola; assembly: GCF_030435805.1. NCBI lineage: Eukaryota > Metazoa > Chordata > Mammalia > Carnivora > Mustelidae > Mustela > Mustela lutreola. The sequence continues at coordinate 52,568,276 of NC_081308.1, read as the reverse complement.
ATTGTGCCTATCTTTGACCTTCCAAATCCACAATTAACCAGGAAATTTTAAACTCTGACTGCTCTTTTAAGAAATTCAGGCTTGTAAATATCCTTGCATAGAAAATCAAAACAATATGCCTGATTACACAAGGACCCCTCCCACTGCTGAATGTATGGTGTCTTATTATCTTTCTATGGTTCCTGGGTGTGGATTAGGAAAAGAAGCACCTACCTTTGCATGGTTGCAGCTGTGTGCTGTGGAGACTGCTTGGGGAGCAAAGCACAGGTTGGTTTTTAGCCCAAAGTGTCTCCTTCTGGTAACCCTTAAAACATCAGGCGAAGATGCTGAATGTGCACTATTTTGCCCCAATGGGCGTAGCTCAATTCATGTTCCTCCCTGGAATTTCCTCCGGGACCGGATAGTGTTATACAATAGCAAGTGAGGGACTAACCCATCACTGTGTAAATTTCTGCTGCCATAATAAAATGTGCATGTTTCTGTTTAGGAATCTGAACACGTATTTGACCTTCTTAGTGATTCAACTTTGAAGCAAAGACTTTTTTCATCTTTTCTTCAAGACTTTGGGTTAAATTAAGGGGTGCTCTGAGATTTTAAGGCAAATTGTCACGAGCCAGCCTTTATCTACAGTTACTTATCTCTGTAATCAGATTTTTCTCAAGACACAAAATACACGTACACACAAAATAAAACACAGATACAGTTTAGATGCCGACTCAAATTGTCAGGCAGGGCTGTTGAGTCCACATTTTTTAATCATCCCAGGTGATTGATTATATTAAGTGAATATTAGCAGTTACAAAATAAATCTACAGTAATACAATGTACTTTTATCATTTTTTTTACATTAATGGTTTTTGGTTAATTATTCCTGTTTCTTAAAAAATAATTTAAAAAATATAGCTCCTCTATAGTCCGAATGTTTGTGTCCCCTCTCAAAAGTCATATGTTGGAGGGACGCCTGGGTGGCTCAGTGGGCTAAGCCTCTGCCTTTGGCTCAGGTCATGATCCCAGGGTCCTGGGATCGAGCATTGTATCAGGCTTTTTGCTCAGAAGGGAGCCTGCTTCCTTCCCTCTCTCTGCTTGCCTCTCTCCCTACTTGTGATCTCTGTCTGTCAAATAAATAAATAAAATCTTTAAAAAAAAAGTCATATGTTTGAACCCTAATCCAAGTGTAATGACATTTACAGATAAGGCCTTTAGGAGGTTATTAGGTCATGGTGGTGGGACCCTAACAATGGGATTAGTGCCCTTATGGGAAGAGACGGGAGAGAGCCAATGATATGATATACTACATATAATATATGAAATATTATCATAATGTTATATTATTATATCAATAAATGAAATGCAATAAATAAATAAATAAATAAATAAATTGCGATGCAATAAATAAATAAATAAATTACAATGGAAGATTATTCAGCTTAACAAAGGAAGGAGTGTGGGTGATGTCCCTGGTGGGCCATGCTGTCTCTTGGCTGGGACCTAAGCCAGGCCCGGACTGAAAACCTGCATCGTCCCACCAACTTGGTGTTTCCTGCTATCTGCCCCCCAAAGGACAAGTGTCCAGTGTCAGAGCGTGGGGACAGAAATAGCCTCAGTTAGTTCCTACACTAAGAGTAGCTTTGGAAACTTCTGAAAACCCAACTCATCATCCATCTGGCTATGAAGGGACGTCTACAACATTAATCCCATGACCCATGTTTTACTTTGTAGAATTCCAAACATTCAACAAGCTTGTGAGTGGTCTATTTACTTGCAAGCTTAGGTTGCTCCTTCTTGCCTTTAAAAGCCAAGCACTGTAGTTGCTACCATAGATTGGTACAGTCTTTTACAGTTTTCAAAGCACTTATGAGTTCTTCCCCTATTCTTTACTTCTGAAAAGCAAAATGTGTATCAGTCAATGATGTAATTAGTTTGAACAGAAAAGAACTTTATTGAACATTATCAAGGGCCTTGAAGAATGCCTGGAGTGCCAATGCCAGGTTCTGGGGCTGTACCACCACAGGACTGCCCTGGGGAGATAGTGCAGTGATACCCCAACAGTTGACCCTGGATGAACCGTGGGCATGGCTGCTCAGAGAACTCCAATCTTTGGCATCCATCCTTAGAAACAGATCCTACCTACTTGGTGCTTGCTTCTTCTTCTCCCATCAGAGCCTCATGTGGGT